>NC_081296.1:118319324-118622354 GCF_030435805.1 Mustela lutreola | reverse complement strand
AGAGCCTAGGCAATGTAATTAATGATATTGTGATAACATTGTTTGGTGATGGACGGAAGCTACCCTGTGGTGAGCACAGCATAGCGTATGCACTTACCCCACTGCTATGTTATACGTCTGAAACTAATGTGACATTTTTGAGTCAACTATATTCCAAAATATTTTTCCTGAAGATTTTATTTATGTATTTGAGAGAAAGAGCTGGAGAGCACAAGCAGGGGGAGCGGCAGAGGGAGAGGGAGAAGCAGGCTCCCTGCTGGATGCAGGCTTGATTCCAAGATGCCGGGATCGTGATCTGAGCCAAAGGCAGACCTTCACCGACCGAGCCACCAAGACGCCCCCAAAGTATTTTTTAAAATAAAAAGAACGAATGGGTGATCAAACTCTGTAAAATACCATTGCAGTCATCTTGAGTGCTTTTTTTTTTTTTAATACTTTTTTAAGAATCACTTTGTGCTCTTCAAAGTGTACAAGGGAGAAGGATTCTGGTTCTGGCAGGCCTTGAAACAAATTGAAGAACAGAATGGTCAATCTAAAAAGCTGACAGCGAAGTCTGGGGACAGAGCAAGACAGATCAAGGTCCTGTCCCCACCTTCAAGACTAACTTTCCAGGAGGGACTGGGGGAGGCCCCGCCTTCTAGAACCTTCCCTCCCAATCCAGGCTTTCTCGGGCCTGGGCTGCTGCTTTGGAGAGGTGGAGGGAAGTGGGGGGGACGTACAGTCCAATTGAGATGGCATTAACTTGTGTTCATCTGTGTCACTTAATTATTGCGGTCTCCAGCCTTCTCTAATAAATGTGTTTTCCTAACCCACAGCCCCTGGGCTATCATTCTAACCATATCTATTATGACTGAGTGTCTTCCTGGGAACAGAGAGACCTTCTCAGCGTGGGAAGCCAAGTGGGGCATATTAAAGAGCTTCCTGGCCTCCAGGAGAGGGAGGTGGGCAGACACGTCCCCTGTGTTCTGGGGACCAAGCTCTGCCATTTCACTGGGACTAGTTTATACAGTAGTCAACCCAGCAGCAGCCGAGGAGTTCACCCGGAGCCTGCAGGAGAGGCAGGAGCCCACTTATGTGCTTTAAATATTTAGGCAACTGGAGAAGCTCATCCATCTTGATCTGTTGGCTTTTTCAGGGGAACAAGAAGGCGCTAAGATAACATGAAGCAAAACGCAGCCCCACCCTGGGGGACAATTTAGAGCCTAAATCTTTCGTGCCAACATTTTTATTCAAAGAGAATTCAGGGCCCTGTTCAAGGTTTTGCTTCCCTCTCTGCTCAATGCTTTGAGTTAAAATTCTTCTTTTCTCTCCTGCCCTCTAAAATAGATCGCACTGGGCAGCAGAGGCTGGGAATTTAATTGCAAACTCCCCAAACAAATGAGCAGCTGTCTCTGTATTGACAAATGCATGTCTTTTGTCTTTACAGATGCTTAAAAAAATGCACAGTGAACAGAGAACTGTATGCTTGGGGGGGAAACAGATTTACCTCCTAAATTGTGTTTTTACTTGCCCTCGGATTAAAATTAGTTTGTCTTGCCTGAGCTGACACCAACTCGTGTGGAGAGATGGTTGGAGAGAATCCTGGGGGGAGGGGAAACTTATCTGATTTGAAACATCTGCTGCTGAGGTTTTATCGGAAGGACAGTCTTTGAGAACTTGCCTCAAAGTGCCCAGAGCTAATGGATGGTCCCGTTCCCTCACTCTGCTGCAGTGGCAAATATGTCAGTCATCGGTTTTCAGGGGCGACATCATTGTAGCTCTCTGAGGACAGGTGTCTTTCTAACCTCATATGTCCCCCGTGATTAGTCTATCAACAGAGAAATGGAAATCTGGGAGGTGGTCTCCGTGCTAGGGCAAGGGTGAGGGCATCGTCTGGGGCCAGGATTCGCTGGTGGAGGTGGGAGCCAGGCCAGCAATCCTGGACCAACCCCGCCCAC
Source organism: Mustela lutreola (assembly GCF_030435805.1). Taxonomy (NCBI): domain Eukaryota; kingdom Metazoa; phylum Chordata; class Mammalia; order Carnivora; family Mustelidae; genus Mustela; species Mustela lutreola. Next base: position 118,620,417 of record NC_081296.1, on the reverse strand, counting down.
GGAGACAGGGAGCTCTGCTCTCAATAAGAACCAGCGGTGGCTTAACAAGCCCTTCGTCTCTGGTGCTGGCGACCGAGGAAAACTAGGTCTGAGGCAGCCTTGCTCCTTGCCAGTCCAAAGCCTTCATGTGGGAGATCAGATGGCAAACTGTACGTTCAGCAAAGCAGGTGCGGTGAGGCTACCCGCCCGAGTCACGTCCAACTTCAGCATCCGTTCTTGCTGCCTGATCCATTGGCTGATTTTGGAAGATCCAGCAGGTAGAGACACTAAAGAAAGTGTCTTGGTGTCTGCAAAACTCACCCTGGGAAACCTTTTCTGAAACACAAGGTGGGACTTGAGGTGAGTGAGGAATCCGCTTCTAGTGTGTTAAACTATTGCTGTTTGGGGGGGTGTCTTTTACAACAGTGGGCATGACCTTAACGAAAACATCTTTTCATATATGAGGGGACAACGACCCATTTTCCGGACTTATAATTTCCCCCTCCTTTCTGGTGACCCATATCCTGAATCCACAAAGACAACTCCTTAGTAAATGGAAGTTATTCCATTGGTTTTAGAAAACAGACAAGCTACTGGGAGAGAAGGTTACTTCTTCCAAGAGTATGTTGAGATAAGAAAGGCAGGTAGAAAGAAACTTGAAAGAGATGGTAAGAATGATTTTATAAACCACTTCCTTTTTATGATGCCCCCCAGTATACTTGGAAGGTGGTGAGTGGTGAGAAGTGACATCCCCATGCTATGAAGAAGAAACTGAGGCAGAATGAACGCTTAACTTTGCTGAGAAATCCATCATCAGGACTGCCGGTTTTGTACTCCCATTCCACTAGTTGAATGAGTTTTTGCAAATCAGATTAATGATATTACCATATCAAAGGAAGTGGGTACAAGGCTCCCCTCTTTTGTGATACAGAGAAATGGAAAGCTGCACTGGAATTACCACATTTCCTACAGTCTTTTCCTAATTTAAATTCTAATTAGAAAAATGTGGAGGTAGGTGAGGTCAGAGAGGATAGGACCAGGGCTCCTTGCTAGAATCAGAGACTTTGCATGAAATGGGGTGGAAGGAGTCGAAGAGAAGGAACAGAGGTGGACAGGAAGAATGCCCCTTCTTCTTGCACAGGCCATGCCTTATGGACTGTGGTGAGGTCCAGAGCACTGTGCCGTGGGCCCTGGAGACCCTCAATGCTCAGTGCAAACAAGTCTCAGTGGGCACCTTCCCTCCCCGTATTGGGACCCTGCTAAGATTCAGACAGGGAGGGAGTAGGGGGTTGGGAGGGTCTACACCAGGCTCTTTGTTGCCATATTTGACATACATCACCCTGCCTACTTTAGGTTATGTTGTTAGGGAAGACTTAGCCCTTCACTGCCAGTACAGCGCTGTCCAACAGAGTTGGCCCCGGGATGGACGTGTTTTACAATTCTGTGGCAGCCACTAGCCACGCGGGACTCCTGAACCCTTGAAATGCAACTAGTGCAACTAAGGCATAGCATTTTCAATTTTGCTTCATTTTGATTCAAAATTGAATAACCACGTACTGGACAGCAGCATGGATTAGAACGTGGTGAGGTTCGCAGTGGCACCGGGGGAGCTCTCTGCCCCCTGCAGTCCACCGGAAGGAAGGTCAAGCTCATCTACGTACATTGCACATTTCCTTGGTAAGACTCATCTAAAACACATTGTGGAAAATAAGCTCCTGGAGTTGTAACTCATGAGGAAATCCAATAGGCAGTTCTTGCGCCCCTCACTATTTCTCTCACGTGTCCAGCTTGCTAAGAAACCATGTGTCTGCAAAAGCATGCAAACACAAATTCTGGACCCTACATGCTGGCACAGAAATGCATTTATTTCATCTTTACAGTAAGCCTAGTAAGTCACTGTAAGTCCCCATTTTTCAAATGAGCCAACTGAGACTCAGAGAGTTTCAATAATTTTCCAAAGATGCTCAGCTAGTCTGTGGCAGAGCAGGGATTTTTACCCAGATCTATCGGATTCCATTATATTCTTAACCAGACGCGTAGATGTTCCATAATTCAAGCCACACGTGTACTTTTCTACTCCAGTGTCTTGCACACAAAACATCTGGCCCCCTGATGATTTTCTTTCATTTCCTCTTCGTCACTGATTTGATGCTAAGTAAAAGAAGTGGAAATGCTAAGGAAGAGAAATGTTTAGCACCACCGAATATTAATCCCTACCATTTGTATAACACTTCACGGTTTACAGAGCATCTCAATTCTTTTCATTTCATTTGCTCTCCCCATAAAACATAGGGAGAGCTATGATTATTTTCTTTTTATGGGGAGGAAATGGAAGCTCTGAGAAACTACATGATCCCACGGCTAGACAAAGGTGAACCCAGGGCTCAGCCCTAGACTTTCTGACTCTAATTCATAAGGGAGGCCTGGGCTCTGACCCCTGCTCAGAGCCGCTGGCTCTGGCTCTAGGAGGCATCAAGCAGACTCTGGGGCAGGCGGTATTAACCTTCACAGAATAATAATGACCCCTTCACAGAATACTGTTTTTAAATACACAAAGTCAAATACAGAGTGTTTCAAGGAAATGCAATTACATTGAAACAGAAAAATATTTTTAATCAAGGGTGCGATATAGTGTTATACAAGTGTTTCTTTATTAACTCATCCAGTGCTAATAGCTGATCTAATAATGTTTGCAATTTCAAAGCAGTGATCAGTGTAAATTGTATTTTAAGGTACACTCAACATTAGCAATATCTTATGGCAATATCCTTAATATCTGACAGTAACAAAGACATAGGTACCACCAATACTATTATGGCTTATTGCCCACATTTATAATTGACAAAAATACTTAATTTCAGATAAATTTTAGGGAAAATAAAGATGTTATTTTTCCCCCCACCTCAGAACCTTTGAATTCTATCAATGGAATCTCTAGGACCACCCATTTAGGTCTTCTCAATCTGGGGGCTTCACAATGCTCAGACTGGATCCTCCTTTCTAATGCAAACAAATGGTCTACTTGTAGGATGCATCAAAATCTTACCTCTAGCCTTCCTCCTGCAAGACCAAAGGAGGAAATTTGAGATTGCTGGCTTGGATTAAGCAGGAAAAATTAGAAATGTTTTCACAGCCATGAAGGTCAACTTGCAAGCTCAACTTCTATGGGTTTTCCCACTATAGAGCTTGAAGTCTTTGAATTTTCTATATACCCCATGGTAATGACCATGAACATGCCAACCATCCTTCTTGTATCTGTGCCACCTGCCCACCCAGGGCTCTGGGAAGTACATCCTTGGATAGTCAGAGGCTCCTGGTTTCTTCTTTTGTTTTCATTTTAAACCTTCACTTCCATACGGATCCTCACAATATCTCATTTTGATTACTCAGAAGATAGTGTGACTATCCCCGCTCTTTCGGTGGAAAACTAAGGTGTGAAGTGATTGAGCAGCTACCCCATGTTCATGTATTTCCCTGCAGAGAAGAGAACTCAGGACTCCTAACTTTTAATCCCTACTCCCTTTTTAGAACTTTGTGGTAGAGGGGTGGAAAAGATAAGCACAAAGGAAAGGAGGCCAGGGAAATCAGGCCAACTGGTATACCTGTAATAGGAATGGGCTTAACGTTCCCAGTATAAACGCTTGAAAAAGAGAAAAGAAAGAAAGGTGACCCTGAAGATTTGTCATTTCAAATTTCAAGGATCACACCGCACATGGCCGTGTGCCCAGACCTAGCAGCAGCTCCTGGCTTGAGGGAGACGTTGGATGTCTCCGAGCTCCTCCGGACAGATTTATAGTAATTTCTGGATGTATCCAAGCAGAGTAGCTGTCCCAAATCATTCCAGAAATCATATAAAAGAACAAATAGGGGAAATGGCATTTATATCAACTCACCCTTGAGTAAATCACTTTATTATTTTTCTCAAGTTTCATATGATGGGTGAGAAAATCGTTGAAAGTCTGTTTTTCCTTTCATCATTAGTCTTAGCCCATTAACTGAATGATAAACAAGAATTTAATTAAAAGCCATCGTCAGATTTAAAACTCATGACACACACCAGGAATAAGCTCGGTAGTTGAAAGGATCACAGTATAGAGTAGCAGGGGGAATTCTAAGAAAGTTATTAAAGTGGAAATTCATTCTCTCCAGTGGAGAAACCCCAAATACTTGATTTTAACCTGTCAAGGATCCTTCGTTTGCTTTTTATCTACTGAGAGATTTGGAGGTTCTTGAATATTTGAAGCAATCCATCACCCCCTGTCCTATTTCTCTCTCTAGGCATTTAGCAAAGAAGGTCTGGAGCAAAAATATGAACACGTGATCTGGGGGTGTGATATAAGTAAAAACCAAAATGGCTTTTCCAAGCTCAGTATATGATTGTCCCCAGTGTCACCATTGAGATTTCTCCAGGATTTTTTTAATTCAATAGAAAATACACCTGTTTCCAAGGTTTAATCACGACAAAAGTAATACCACGTGCCCATGGGAGGTAGGAGGGAGGTGGGGGGAGAAACACCAAGGGCCGGCCCAGTGGCCTGGGAGGGACTTGTCAGACTTGCCGCAGTGCAGAAAGGACAAGGCTGCATGGAGATTCTTCCTCCTGGGCTGCTGGGAAGAGCAATGGACTCCATGACTCTGCTCTCTTCTTCCTACAGAAGAGGTGTATGAAAAGGGACTGGGAAGAGTGGAAATGGAATTGTTATGCAAGTCCAGCTGAGTGTTTGGGTGGGTCAAATATGCAATGGTGACTGTCATTCTCACCACAGAAGACAGTGCCAAAAGAGCCTAGACACAGTCCCGAATCACTCCCCTCATGTAGCGTCCACCCGTGGGGTTGATGTGAGAGAGCGAATCCCACAGACCTCTTCAGTTATTGTGTGCCTGATCGCATTTGTGGTCACGGTTGTTGCTTCTCATTTTTAGTTTCCCACATAGGGAATGGTGAAGCGCCTGCCTTGGGTCAGCGGCCTCCACTACCCCACAGAGGATGCTGGCATCAGATGCCTTGTGTTGTAGTTGTAACTCAACCATTCTCACGGAGACATGGGAAAGCATATCCAAATGGGGGGAAATGTCAGGAGCAACAATCTAGGGACAACATGGATAACATTTTCCTTTTTTAAGTAAGCCATCAGCAAATGTCATTGTAAGTGTTAAAAGTAAGAAATTTCACTGGGAAGCAGCTTCCAGCCCAGGATAAGATACTCCAGGCCTCATCTTGCAGAGCTGATGATTCTGGCGGAAGTCAGCCTGGCATACAGACCACAGCATAACAGTGTTGCTTGACTCCCTCTGACCTACTACCTACAGGCCAAGGTTAAAAGACTGTCATGGAGAGATGCTGGGGGACTGACAGGGAATTGCTGTGTACCCATGTTTCCTTATAATGTGCTTCAAGTGGTCCTGGGGTTGTTACAAAGAGAAGCCAGAATTTGCCAACTTCTCCTACCCTGTATGACCTTCCTTGACCTACACACACACACACACACACACCACCACCAACTTTAAAGCTCTGCATCTCCACAGCCCCTTGTCCTCACATCCCCACGTCCCCACATTCTAGGCCTGCGCAGACAGAAGTCTCGAAGGAAAGCCAAAGAAACAATAAAGAGAATGTTGAAATCAGCGAGTGGCGTTATTGCTCAGTGTTTAACCTCAGCATCTCCCAGGCAGGCAACTCTCATTCCCCATTTGCTTTTTACCCCAAGGAATCTGAAGTTTAATGAGGTTCGCACAAGAAAGACTCATAAAACCCCAGCTGTCCAGTGAGTCCTTTGTGCTGGGGAGGGGGCCGGGCAGGGAACTTAACTGCAGGCATTGCCAGCAAGCCTGCGAAGGGGGAGCCTTAAGTAAATTCAACCTAGCTTCCCAAATTGTCTTTGCTTCCTTTCAGCGGTTCCCGATGGTCTCCTCAGGTTCCTCTGCAGGGGGTAGGGAAGCTTCCTAAATAATTCAATAGTTGATGGGATGAAGCTCATCACCAGACTTGACCAGAGTCCATTCTGAGATCTCAGAGCAGTGTTGGCATAGTGAGGCAACTGTACTTAACCAAGACCGGAAGGGTTGTCCCAGAGGAAGACCTCTAGAAGAGGAGGAGGAATAGCAGTTAGAAATTCCAGAGTAAGATGTTTTCACTCCCAGTGGGCCACACTGGGCTGCAGCCCTTAAAGGCACACTGAAAAAAAATCTGTGCTGGCCATTCCCTGGGCAAAGAGGCAAGGCCTGAGGGAGACAGGGAGCCTCCTCTGGTGAGGGGGATTGATGCTCACCATGACACTATGTTGGGAGCATGACCTGATTCATGACCAGCGGGTTTATTTCATGACCTAGATTGATGCAAAGTAAAATCAGAGATGGTAACTACAGCAGAGCACTAGGCTGGTTGAAACAGGGGTTCAGGTGCTGCTGATGTAGACAGTCCCCCAGCTCCGGAAGCTCTCTGAATCCGTTTAGCAGGTGTTTGGTCATTGAGGACTTTGTTGTCTTGTTCTTGGGGAAAGGGTTGGGTTGCGGTGGGAGAGAGTAGAGAAGTAGAAAGGAAAAGAAAGCCCAGGGGAAAGCTTGATATCTCTTTCTGCTCAGAATCTTTGACTTTCCAGCATGATACAAACCTGGCAGGCCTAGGGATGTTTGGGATTCCCAGAGTCATGTTTTTGCAGAAAGAAAAGAAAGGACAGAAAACAGGAAGAAGCAGGGTGGGCCTTGAATGCCACTGGGGAGCTAGAGGAAGGGGAGGCGGGGAGGCGGGGAGGCCCAGCTTTCACTAGGCAGCAGCATGGGCTGGAGAGAGATTTCCACCACTCCCTCCCCGGAGACATTTCTTGCCCTCCCAAAATCCATTTTTAAGAAAACATTCATTTTCATAATGCTGACAAGGTACATTGGGGATACAACTAAAAAAGAAACTTTAATTTCTATGACTAATCTTTGATAGTAATTGTGATATGAATATTTATTGAAAATAAAATTAAAAAGAAATACTGGCAAGCTATTAAACGCTAATTCTTCAAGTGGCCTCTTTCAAGAGAGCCTGACAGGCCTCCGTGACCAGCAGCGCCACCCCCTCCCTCACCGAGGTGGGCATGCAGGCTGTCTGTGGTCGGTTTGGCTGGCCTTCCAGCCCTGGGCCCCACTGAACTGTCCCATCAGCTTACACGGATGCCCAGACACCACCCCCGTCTAGTCCCCCAAAAACATCAACCTCATTTTCCTTCTCATTTTTCCAAGAACTTTTATGACTGGCTTTAGGAATGAGGGGCACATCGGAGGCAATAGCAAGCTTTCCCCCACTGTAGACAACTCACTCTTGGCACACACTGGTTTGAATGTGATCCCGAACTGTCCTCCCTACTCCCACCCAAGTCCTCCCACACGGCGCCTTTTCTTTGACGTCATCTTGGCTTGCTTTTTCCCCTCTCTGCCCCCCCGTCACTTCTCCCCTTCCGCAAGTCTAACTCCACAACATATGCTTGCCTTTGGTCACTGTCTGGTTGAAACTACACCTTGGCGAGAGAATGTCTGGGCCAGATGTGTGCGTGTCACAACTCCAGAACAAAAGCCTGTGGTTTCCTGGGTCTGAAATAATGAAGCACCAGTGTCATTGTAGGTAAAATCGGAAAAGTGCTTTGGTCAGGAGGACCGCATTATTCGTTTGACAAATCTGGTCTCCAAGCAGAAGACACGACCCTGGAGATTCCCGGAACCACAAAATGAGAGTCAGGGCTAATGACTGTCCCAGTCACGGGACCCCTGGGCTCTGTCTTCCCGATTTGAGACAAACATCAGGGAGAAAATACAATAATGTATCATTTTTGAATACTAATAAGTGCTTGTCCTTGGTCAAGTACAGAAAGCAGAACTTAGCATAACACTGACCTCTGGATTTTTAGCTACCAAAACCTTAGCTACTACACTGCTGGTAGCAGTGGGAATGACTTAACAGGAGGTAACCAAAGATTTGCTGTTAGCAAACAGACGCTCTGTGCATTGAAACCGTCATGGTGGAGAAACAAGGAAGATACTCAGAAGTAAAAGAGAGACTGAGGACAGAGAAAGACGTTTCTATGGGAATCGGAGACAAAGGAGAGGGAGTTGCTTGAGAGAAAAGAGCAACAGAAGTGTTGAGATTTTAAAAAAAGAAAAAAGGGGGCACCAGGTTCCGGCCCAGCTGTCCTCCCATTACCAACCTACCCCGTCTTTGGCTTTCTGCCTGCGGAACCACTTAGCGTCCCAGATGCGCTGTGCTGACTCAGACCTCCATGCTTTGTGCTCCTTTCTCTGTCTGCAATGCCCTTTCCCTCTGCCCACCTGCAAGACTCCCACCCAGCCTCTTAGGACTCCCTGCTCTGATCAGCACTCTCTCAACATTCAGCCAACAATGAAAAGTTGAAATAGCTCTTCTTTCTACCAGGAACATGCACCATAATATCCCATATCATTTTGCACGGGTTATTTGGCTATACCTGTTTTTGTTAACAAATTATAAATTTCTTAAGGATGAGAGCTGCCCAACAAATCTTGATATCCCCAATACTTGGCAGTTCCTAACACAAGCTAGGTCTCAAAAAATATTACAGAACAGTTAAGAACATCAGTCGAGTATTAGAAGTCATAGGTCTCCAGAGGCTGGTCCTGCCATTTTTTACAGGTTTTTTTTTTTTATATATATATAATCCACATACTATACAATTTATGCATTTACAGTGCACAATTCAATGTTTTTTTTAGTGTATCCACAGGGTTGTGCACCCATCAACATAATCTAGTTTAAAACAATTTCATCTAGCATAAAAAATTCCATTAATGGGGTGGCCGGGTGACTCAGTCAGTTAAGCGTCTGCCTTCAGCTCAGGTCATGACCCCAGGGTCCTGGGATCCAGTGCCATGTCAGGCTCCCTGCGCAGCAAGCCCACTTCTCCCTCTGCCTGCCCACTCCCCTCCCCCCTACTCATGTGCTCTCTCTCAAATAAATAAAATCTTAAAAAAAAAAAATTAACAATCCATCCTCCTTTCCCTCCCTTGTCCATCTCCTCTCCCTCTCCCCACCCCCATCCAAAGTAACCACTAATCTACACTCTGTCTCCGTGTAGCTGCCTACTTTGGAAATTTCATGGAATTGGAATTATATAATATATAGCCTTTTGTGGTTGGTTTCTTTCACTGAACATCATGTTTTTAGGATCCGCCCATGTTATAGCAAGTATCAATACTTCATTGTTTTTTGTGTCCCAAGAATATTGTACTCCATTGTATGGACACACCACATTTTGGTTATCCTTTCATATTCAGTGACAAGCAAGCTACGACACCCTCTCAAAAAGAAAGATGATCAAACCTTTTCCGATCACTAGTCTGATTGTGTATAGAGATCTACGTAGGCTCATGGGTTAGTCAGAAATCAGACCCACACTAGTTATATATACAGAATAAATTTTAATATAAAGAACAGTTAACAAGATAGAAAGTTGTTATCTAGCATCTGAAAGAACACTAAGAGAATCCTATGGTACCACGGAAGTGGCCTACTGAGGAAAGCCACCCACCACAGCCACTGCCTTGCTGGATGGAATGGTGCCTCTGTCTTCTCCAGCATAACCGTCTCTCTGGAGCGCCCCCTACTGAGCAGCCTAACAGAGCCTTCCAGGAGAGCACGTATGTGCTCCCGCATCACAAAATATTACACGGAAAGGTGAGTTAGGACAGAGAAACAATAGCTTAATAGCTGGAACAGCTCATTATCGCGGTGGTTAGGGAGTGCACACGTTTAACTCTTGCTAAAACAGAAAGTTAATTGGGGTATTTCTATTAGCCTATAAGTGTTAGTTTGTGCCTTTTTCTTTCCACTTCAGCATCTCTTCCCAGCGGTGACACAGAGCAGCTCTTCTATAAGGTTTGCCAGGCAAATCCTCCAGAGACCAGCTGTTTCCATCCAGTCTTGATGCAAACAATTCCAGGAGCTGCCAAAGGGAAATCGTGGAGACTGGAATTTCGAATAAGCTTTTTTTTTTTTTAAACGGAATGGCTCGCCAAGAGAGATTTAAGCACTCTTCTCCATACTGAAGTGTACTTTTCTCCCCCTACATCATAACTCTTTAGTAAAACAACCACCATGGGTATTTAACTTCTGTACTCAATAATGAATAAATGCTATTTAACTCTACTGACGATGGCCCTTAGAACAGGAGCAATGTGTGAACAGGTGAATGACAGCTAGGTCTTAGATGGAGCCTGCCCTCCTCAGCCAGTATGAGATGCCAAGTCGTCACTGGAAGTTTCTGGAACCCGGATGTCTGAGTCCAGGCTTTTATTCCTGTAGGTTCTTCATCCTGCTCTCCCAAAGGTTTCTGGGTTTTTTTTTTTTTTTTTTTTTTTTTTTTTTTGCTAGTTCACTGCCACCTCGCTCCTCAATCAAAGCCAGACAGTGAAAATCAATGTGTCTTTTATGTCAGGACTTGCTTTTGTTTAAAAGGAAACTATATCTCAAGCCCTGAACAACATAGTCCTCCTGCTGCTTTGCTTCATTCCGCACACTTTTTTGTTTCTGTCTCCTGCTTGGTTTCCGTGGGCTCACATGGTGTTTCCCATCACACCCCTCCCTAGTTCACACTGGGTGTCCAGCCTAGAATTTCTACGTGCTTTCCTTCCCTACATTATTACACACTGAGTTAGAAATACCATCATTTGCATAGGATACATCGGGGGCTGACAGCGTGGAGCCAAAAATCCAAAAAGAAAGTGTGCTTTGGAAAGCTTTTCCTCGCGGAGAGGGAAGCCCTGACCCAATGAAGCATAGATTCCTCTAGAAGAGTAATATGAATGCAAGACGCTGTTTCCATAAGACATTTTCTAAAATCATCAGGATGGAGTGTGAGAGCTTTCCTTTTTTCTGATGCAAAGCCAATTTCAGCAAGAAAATATGTGGTGTCGTCACATGGAGGCACACAATATCCGTGTTGCCGCTGAATACTGTTTGTTTCTAGGGTCTGCTCTGAATGATTATGGCATAGGGGTAGGAATGGTCCCCAAAAGGATGCTGGGAAGACCAATGCAATTTTTTCCCTGTACCCCTCAACTAGGCAAAGGTTTTTTTGTTTGTTTGTGTTTTGCTTTTTGTTTTTAAAGATGAGACTCAATGCTGGTACTGATTGGAATATCATCTCAAAGTGGTTCTGAAAAACAATTTGGAACTATGTATCAAGAGACTTAAAAATCTTAGCATACTTTGTCCCAGAGATTCAAAGTTCATGAATCTATCCTAGGAAACAGTCAGCAATGTTATTAAAGATGTACATGAAAGAATAGTCATGAAAATATTACTTTTTGTGGTAAAAAAATATTATAAGTAACCTAATTATAGAAAAGGTCAATCAACTGTGATGCGTTTATATGACGGAATAGTATTTGGTTCTTAAGACTCATGTTATTGAGGGGCGCCTGGGTGGCTCAGTGGGTTAAAGCCTCTACCTTCGACTCAGGTCATGGTCCCAGGGTCCTGGGATCAAGCCCCGCATCGGGCTCTCTGCCAGGCAGGGAGTCTGCTTCCTCCTCTCTCTATCTGCCTGCCTCTCTACCTACTTGTGATCTCTGCTTGTCAAATAAATAAATAAAATCTTAGGAAAAAAAAAGACTCATGTTATTGAGGAAAATTAGTAACATAAAAAGGTACTAGTGATGAAATAGTGTATTTAAAAAATAGCAGATGACAGAATTATACATGTAGTTTGAACCTGATGTTGCAAAAATGAATATGCTATATATAATGGGTGTGTGTCCCAAATGTTAGCTGGATTACAAGTGAATTTGACTCTCTTGATAGGCTCTGCTGTAATTTTCAAGTTATCTTTTAAATGAGAAAAAGTGTATTTTAGAAATGTGTTAAATTATTTGGTTATAGAAAATGATACAAGTGTATTTATTGTATTTCTTTGAAAACTATGGTCTTAGTATGTCTTTCCTTACCCACGAAGGCCCTGACTCACGAGCTTCGGGATCAGGCCTGCCTCTCCTGTTCTCGAGGCTGACGGGTTACCACAGGACACAGCTCTGGGGTCAACAGCATGGGCAGCCTGCTGGGAGCCACCTGTAAACCAGGCGGTCCTGAGCTGCCTCTCAGAAATGTTTGAAAACTATGGGAAAGGACTGATTTAATGTTTGAGAATTTAAGGATGAAATTATATCTAATAATACATGTTCCTTTTGAAGAAAATCATCAAAATAACAAAAGCTGTTATGTTTCCTCTCAAGCCTTTCAGAGTAAATTGGCTGTTAGAGGATTTTACCAGCTCCCTTTTTTCTTTCTTTCCAGCAAACTGAGCTGATGGAGTAGATAAGAAGGAGGAATTATTTTCTAAGAAGTTGATTAAATATATTAGTAACTAAGGTGTGGGGTGCTTTTATTTTTCAAGAGATTTTCCATATATGTCATCTCATTTGATCAGCGAAACAGTCCAATGAGGTAGTCAGAACAGGTGTTATAATCCCAAATTGTGGAAATTAAGTACAGGAGAATGATGACATTTGCACAAAGAATCCAAGGATTGTCTCTGAAGACCTTGAATCCATTGTTGCCCAAGTTCTGCTTAGTCTGAGTCAATAGGAACCTAGTATTGTATTCAAAACCCACACCCCAGAATGGACTAAGTTTATGACCTGTGGTGAGTGTCCAAAGACCCAGAGTCTTCTCCCCTGACCCACACATGTGCCAGAGTCTTAGCTGGGCTGTGGATGCCAACTGGGGATCCACTCCAGGATCTCCCAGGACTCTCTCAGGACTCTTACAGCCTGCCTACCTTAGACTGGCTCCATTCCCTGGAGACTGACCTGGACCTCATTTGGGTTGGAGTTCCCATAGCTCTGACCCCTTGTTACCTAACACACACTCACACACACAGACACATACACACCACCACTACCACATCATCACCACCACTGCCTCCACCATTCAGACTCTGGCTTGTTTGGAAGCTGAGCCCTGATGCTGTCACAAGGTCACAAGTCTGTTTAGTTGCCAGAGCCGTGACAGAATCAGAATATGTTTCCAAGTTCTTTCAGTCTTGCTTCTTCTTCCCTCCTTCCCTCCTTTCTCTCGCTCTCCCCCCCCCCCCACCTTCCTTCTATCTGGTTGCTCTGTTGTTGTCCTTGGACCTCAGGTGCTGAGGACTGAGTTGGTTAAACTCCTCCTCCTCATATGTCCACGTGAGGCCTCTCCCTTGCCTTATGAGGTGATTGATTCATTCTTATTCCCTTGTCCACTCCCTTTTCCTTCTCCCCACAAGAAAATGTGTTTAATGCAGATCTTTTGCTTATAAGTGATATGATAAGATGTAAATTGTTGATCTTTATGCATCTATTTTTGATGGAAGAGGTTTTGACATAAACACTACTTTATTCATACAATATGCTTTTATGATTTGTTCATGCAGCTAGGTGCTCATCAAATCCAATACTTCTGGCTGCTGCTCCCACGGATGTAGACAGGTGACATGTGTCTGTCTTCTCTCACATTTACCATTGGCCAAGAAAAGCCAATGCGGGCGGACACTGCTCTGGCTTTATTCATCACTAAACTCCATTACTCTGCCTGTGTGTTGTGTCATAACACATGCGCTCCCCTGGAGAAAGTGCACACTGGTGTATGTCAAGGCTCAGTCCTCAAATGACCACCAGACTGCATGACCCTAAAGTTCTTGTCTTCTAATCCCTACTGAGACAGATTTCGTTCTGGATGTATCTCCAGATAACACACTGGACTCTTTGCTCTGTGTGAGTTTATTATAGGGGTCAGCAAACTTTTTCTGTGAAGCACAAGAGAATAAGTAGTTCAGGCTTTGAGAGTCATAGAGTTGCTGTCATAATTGGTCAACTCTGCTGTTTTAGAACGGACCTAACCACAGACAATATATAAATGAATGGATGTGGCTGCATTTCAAGAAAACTTTATTTGCCAAAAGAGACACAGGGCCGACTTGGCCATGAATTGGATTTGGCCCTGAGTCTGCTTTAGCCATGAGCTATCATTAGCTGACCCTGTTGTGCAACCACTGGTCTCATGAAGGAGAGATGAAAGATGTTAATTCTGGGAAAGCTGGTTGTCTTACTGCCATCTCACTTGTCTCAGTCCTGAAGATTGCCTACCGGTGAAAACCTAAAGTGACAAAACTCTCTTTTGCTCCTCAAACACTGACATGTCCATGGCTGACAGTATGCAGTCAATAAAAGATTGCTGAATGAAAAAAATAACAACACACGCAACAATTTAAGTTTGGTGGTAAAGGTCACTGGAAACCAATCTCCTCCTCCCCACCCCCCACCCCGAAAAATCAGGACAATTTCAAGCTTACCCTAAGAAGAAAACCATTTCCTGCTGGCTCAGAGACAGCCCACTCCTGTGCCAAGCCACCAAGGATCAGCTCCTGAAATGAATTTCTCAAAGGGTAGAGTACAATTTGTTCTTTTTAAATTGCAATATTTTAATTAAGCTACTTTAATCCCCTTGTGGGCACAATATATTAAAAGAAGAAAGGGAGGAGAAAGGGAGAGAAGATTGGGTTGGGGGAGAGGGAAGAGAAAATCTAAACGTAAACCAAAAAGATGTCTATTCAATGAATTTTCAATGAATTTTCATATCAATGTATTCCTTCCATAAATATTTATTTTAATTAACATTTTAAAAATTGGAATGTAGTTCATTCACATGATCAGACATTTCAAGTAGAGGTAAATAATGAAAGAGAAGCTTTCCTTTCATCTGAGACCCTCTGTGAAACCCTATGTATTCTTCCAGAAGCATTCACAGGGTTGACAAGCCTATAAAAAATTCCTTAAGAGATGCATATAGCTCAGGATCTTGCTTTTTCAGTTCATTCCATGCCTTGGATTTATAACAAGCACTTTGCTATGTTTTCTAGTTGTCCTACCTCTTCCATGTTCTTTTTGTCCTCTTTAAGATTAATCAAGACTGGGCGCTTGGGTGGCTCAGTGGGTTGAGCCGCTGCCTTCGGCTCAGGTCATGATCTCAGGGTCCTGGGATCGAGTCCCACATCGGGCTCTCTGCTCAGCAGGGAGCCTGTTTCCTCCTCTCTCTCTCTCTGCCTGCCTCTCTGCCTACTTGTGATCTCTCTCTGTCAAATGAATAAATAAAATATTAAAGAAAAAGATTAATCAAGACTTTTGTTTGTTTTTTACCATCCCAAGAGATCCTCCCATTAATTCATTAGTTTTATAACCTGTTCCTCTATTTTTTTAGGAAGTTCCTTATAGATGCAATATTAATTTCAAGGATCCTTATGATTTCCTTGGGCTTATCTAGACAATCCAGGTTCGTCTCCCCAACTCAAAGTCCTTAATTTAATCACATTTATAAAGTCTCTTGCCATATAAGATAATATATTTGCAAAATCTGGAGGCAAGGATATGAACATCACTGGGGGATGGTTTTTCTGCCTTCCCTGCCTAGTTTCTCAAGAATACCTGCCTCCTTGAATGGTATAGGGTGAGTCTGTAAGAAAAAGCTGTTCAGGGGCACGTGGGTGGCTCAGTCAGTTAAGTGTTTGCCCCCAGTTGATATCATGATCCCAGGGTCCTGGGATGGAGTCCTGCATTTGGGCTCCTTACTCAGCAGGGAACCTGTTTCTCCCTCTGCCTGCTGATCCCCCTGCTTGTGCTCTCCTCTCTCTGGCAAATAAGCAAATAAAATCTTTAAAAGAAGAAGAAGAAGAAGAAGACGAAGAAGAAGAAAATGAAAAAGCTGTTTATTCTTGTTTGTTTATTTTTATCATTATTTATTTTATTGCTCAAATTGTTCCAAATTTGGCCATTGGTTGTTCCTTCCGGTGGATTCCTGTATATTTTTAATATGTCCCTAACCCTTTTCAAGCACACCTTTTTTTCTGGTACCGTAAAATGTTCCAAGCTCATTTTGCATTTTCTATGCCCAAATCCTGTAATCTACCATTATTCCCACGTAACACTGGTATCTTTTATTGGGGAAACCAAAATCTTGAAACTAAATGCACTCATTGTTATTGGGGCTCTCTAAACATAGAGAATTGAATGAAACCATGCATACACACGTACATCTGTATTTACATCTATATCTTTCTTCTCTGTATTTATGTTTAAGAAGTCATTAATTCCTAGCAGTACTGTTGATTCCAACCCAAAATAACCATAAGGCTTATTCCAGTATTTCTGCATTCCTTATCTGTAACTTCTTTCTCCAACAGTGAGAAATCTGATTCTCATTATCTACACTTACTTATTCAATCCTAGTAGAAATGCAAAGTAGCAGCGGAATTGCTAACACACCCCTGTGAGAAAGAGATTTACTAACTAGAATACAGTAACTACATTCCTTTTGTCTTTGGCTTCAATGAATCCAGCCAGCATCACTGCTTTCTAGAGTTGTGCAGGTGGATTTTTTTTTCTTCGCCTTCCTCTTCAGTGTTTTCCATTTTTAAACAGTTAGGCTTAGGGTACCTGGGTGGCTCAATCGTTAAGCATTTGCTTTCTGCTCAGGTCATGATCCCAGAGTCCTGGGATCAAGCCATACATTGGGCTTTCTGCTCAGCGGGGACCCTCCTTCTCCCTCTCTTACTCCCCCTGCTTGTGTTCCCTCTCTTGCTGTCTCTTTCTTTCAGATAAAATCTTAAAAAAAAAAAAAAAAGTCAAACTTATTTGTTATGGCTTCTGTTTCAACTTCGGCTTCTCCTACATCCTGCTTGCTTTTATTTGTTTACATTTTTTAAAGATTTATTTATTTACTTGACAGAGAGAGAGACAGCACAAGCAGGGGGAGCAGGAGAAGGAGAAGCAGGCTCCCTGCTGAGCAGGGACTCCGATGTGGGACTCGATCCCAGGACCCTGAGATTGTGACCTGACCCAAAGGCAGATACTTAACCAACTGAGCCACCCAGGCGCCCCAATTTGTTTACATTTTGAGATGTGTGCCAGATATCCCGATTTGAAAAGCCAAGCCTGTACAAAAAAGCCTTCTCAGGAATGTGTCACCTGTTCTTGTCCATTACCATGTTCCTATTCCCCTTCTTCCCATCACATTCCTACCCACCACCTTAAGAGAATCAATCTCATTTATCTTTCTGGAATTCACTTGCACGAATAAGGAGATAGAGGTGTTTCTTTGTATCCTTGCTTTCTCATTAAGAGTGGCATACTACAGATACTCTTGTGCTCTTTGGTTTTTTCCCCTCTTAACAGTATATCCTGTAAATCAGTTCTACTACAGCTTCATTCTTTTAGATAGCTGTATCGTACTCCATTGTACTAAGGAGATGAGCCATAGTTTATTCAACCACTATTCTATGGAGAGACCTTTAGGTTGTTTTTATTTTTTTAATAATTATAAACAATGCTGTAACACGTAAACTCATACATAGGCACTTTTTGTGTTGTTGAGGTGTATCTTCAGAAATAGGATTGCTGAACAGAAAGTAAGCTCATGTGTTATTGTTCCGTGTTGCCAAATTTCCCTCCAAAGGTGTTAATTTTTTTTTTAATATTCCATATGACAAACTAGGAGGCATGCACAAAAGCACTTTTGCTACATGCCAAGTATAATGTCTGCCTGGTAGACAAACCCGTTTGCAAATATTTAAATTGTGAGTTTAATGGTATATTTTCTTCTCATAAAACACCAGTTTTTGTTTGGGGGAAAAAAAAACAGCCGACATACCAAAAATGGTTATTGAGACTTGGGAATTTGGCAGATGTGTTCTCAAGCATTAACAGAGTGAGCTTAAGGGAGAAAATGACAGTACTGTTGCCAATAATGAAATCCATAATTTCAAGCAAAAATTAGAATTTTTGAAAACTTGTACCTATCACTGTATGTTTCCCAAAATTTGAAGATTTTGGATAAGATCTGTAGTGATATTTACCAATGTGATTTTTGTTATTGCGTAACAAAATCTATCATTTGGAAGAGCTGCATGACTCTGTAAGCCAACATATTCTAAACGATCGATGCATTTTTGCTATGAAAACATGCATAGGTAAGAGATCCACTTGAAGGGCAAGATAGACCAAAAAATGTCATTTCAGATTTCCCATTGCAAATTACCTTTAAGAAACTCTCAAGTTCTGGTGTAACGTCAAAGAAGAATATCCCGAGTTAACTGAAAAAGCTATTCAACTGGTGCTCTTTTTTCCAGCTACGTTTTTGTGTGAAGTCAGCTTTTCTTCATATATTTCAACCAGGTCAAGATACCACAACAGATGAAATGAAGAAGCAGATGTGAGAATTCAACTGTTTTTCTTTTATACCAGATATTAAAGACATGTAAATCAGTATCACTCTCCTCATAATTTTTAAAAAATTTTTAAAATTGTTATTTTTTCTTGTTGTGTTATATTAGTCACCGCACAGTACATCGTTAGTTTTTGATGCAGTGTTCCAAGATTCATTGTTTGCCTGTAACACCCAGTGCCCCATGCAATATGTGCCTCCTTAATACCCACCACCAGGCTCATGCATCCCTGCACCCCCTCCCTTCTAAAACTCCCAGTTTGTTTCTCAGAGTCCACAGTCTTTCATGGTTCATCTCCCCTCCTACTTCCCCCAATTCACTTTTCCTCTCCTTCTCCTAATGTCCTCCATGTGATTCCTTATGCTCCACAAATAAGTGAAACCATATGATAATTGACTCTCTCTGCTTGACTTATTTCACTCAGCATAATCTCCTCCAGTCCCATCCATGATGAAGTAAAAGTTGGGTATTCACCTTTTCTGATGGCTGAGTAATAGTCCATTGTATATATGTACCACATCTTCTTCTTTTATTTTATAAGATTTTATTTATTTATTTACTTATTTGTCAGAGAGAGAGAGGGGGAGAGAGCAAGCACAGGCAGACAGAGTGGCAGGCAGAGGCAGAGGGAGAAGCAGGCTCCCTGCCGAGCAAGGAGCCCAATATGGGATTCGATCCCAGGACACTGGGATCATGACCTGAGCTGAAGACAGCCGCTTAACCAACTGAGCCACCCAAGCATCCCTGTACCAGATCTTCTTTATCCATTCATCTACTAAAGGGCATCTCAGCTCTTTCCACAGTTTGGCTATGTGGACATTGCTGCTATGAACATTGGAGTTCATATGGTCCTTCTTTTTCAAGAAAATATTTTACTTATGTTAACATGTAATAGTTTTATTTATTTTTGTCTGTTACTGTGCTAACACATGGATTAACACAGAATTTGCCATTTGAATGATTTTTAAGTGTGAAATTTTGTGATACTAATGACATCAGTCCAAACAGAAAGTCCGTACCCATTAAGCAATAACTCCCCATTCCACTCTTCCCTTAGCCCTTGGTGATAGAGGCCCTCCTGCTTTCTGTCTCTATGAATTTGCCTTTTCCAGATACGTCATAAAATGGAACTATACCATATTTGTACTTTGGTGTCTCGCTTCTTTCACTTAACATGTTTTCCAGGTTCACCCATGTCATAGCATGCATCAAACTTTATTCCTTTTTAGGGCTGAATAATATTCCATCATAAGTATCTAGCACATTTAGTTTATCCAGTCACTTATTGATGGACATTTGGGTTGTTCCATCTTTTGGCTATTGCAAAAAATGCTGCAAAGAGCATTGATACACAAGTAGCTGTTTGAATCTCTGATTTCAATTCTTTTGCATATATAGCCAGGAGTAGAATTACTGGGTCATACAGTAATTCTATGCTTAGCTCTTTGATGAATTATTCAGGATGAGTTATTTCTGAATGAAAATACCAATTTTTTTTTAAACTCCCACTTTAATGACTACTGCAGCAAGCATGGATATGTATAACTCATACAAACAAAAGGTATTTGGAGTCCTCAATAATTTCTACTGGTGTAAAGTAGTCCTGAGACCAAAATGCATTGGGAAGCTCTGCTATAAAGCAATGAGAATTGGCAAAATACAGTTTGCCAATAACGTGGTTGAGTTGAACGTGGTTGACTCAACACGTTGTTGAGTCTCAGAAACAGAACATTGAATGCAGCTTCAAAACTGCTTAAATAAAACTATCATTTTCAGGGACCTACATCAGTGGTAAAACTCTAAAGAAAAGGCTAGGTGGGATGACACAAAATTAGGACAGTGATTACCTCTGACAGTAAGGAGGGATGCCAGCAGGCAAAGACAAAGAAGGATTAGGCACTGCTAACAATATTTTATTACCTAGGTCATGGTTTTATGATGTTCACTTTTAGAAAAAACTATTCTTTACCTTTTTGTTTTGTGTATTCTTCAGTGTGTGTGTGTGCGTCTGTTTTCACAGTTTGAAACAGGTTCATAAAAAGAAAGAAAGAAAATGATTTGAAGAATGACACCGCTAAAGGTAGGCAACAATCTAAAAGGGAGAAAATCATGCCCCCGTTAGAGTAACGACTGTGGTCATGAAGAGAATGGCACGTGACATGGAATTATCATGAATGGCTTTGACCAGTGCCTGACTGAGGGAGGAGCCTACTTTCCCTACATGCCTTGAGACTCTACACCTGAAAAAAATCTAATCTCAAGAAAGAGATGGATATATGGCTATTTAGTTAGCAAGCAACAATGTCAGCCGTATCACTGTGTTTAGTGAGTCACATTTCCTCTGCACCATCCTCTTTCACTGAACTCAATTCATTTTCTTGTACATGTCAATATCTAAAATTAATTTTTGTGCTTATTTCCTTGGTTTTTGTACACCATGACAGAATGCTCCTTAAAGGCTTGGTCCAAATCTCCTTTCTTCTCAATAAGCTTCCACACTTAACATAGTACTAGTACCCAGTCAACCCCAAGGAGAGTTTTCATAGATCTCGGGCACTTTCACTTTGGGAGAACCCTTTCCACTTCACCTCGAGTCAAATGTGTTAAAATTTACTGATAGCCCACACTTAATTTAACTGTCTTGCTGTAAAATTTTTTTGAGGATTTATATGACCTTTGTAGTTTTTATGCTTTTGAGCTTTCTTCATGAAAGTCTTTGAAATGAACCAAAGAAAGAAGAAATTATGGTTTATCTTCAGTGGAAATTTATATGTTGAGTAATAAAGCACACCCTTCTAGATTATCTGATTTATAAGTTTCATGCCCCTCATTTGTTATTTTACGACACAGTAAATTTTAGACAACTGATAACAATGTCTATTAACGTTTAAGTATATTTTGTCTGGTAGAAAAACAATTCATTTTCCCTCCCCCTCTGTGTTTATTTGTAAACTAATGTAAGCATCTATGTGTGTCTCTGGTCTCTAAAACTTCATTTGAATCTGTCATAACATCTTACTTGTTATTAATTAATGAGTTAAATATAATTATTGACGTGTGTTCATTTTATATTTGTATGAAAGTCATGATCTTACCTTTTTTTTTTTTTAAAGATTTTATTTATTTATTTGACAGACGGAGATCACAAGTAGACAAAGAAGCAGGCGGAGAGAGAAGAGGAAGCAGGCTCCCTGCAGGGCAGAGAGCCTGATGCGGGGCTCAATCCCAGGATCCTGGGATCATGACCTGAGCCAAAGGCAGAGGCTTTAACCCATTGAGCCACCCAGGCACCCCATGATCTTATCTTTTTAAAGAAGTTATTCTTTATTAGCTTTAGAGATCTTCCACCCTTGTGCCCAGTGGATTCACCTGACAGAGCAAGAGAAATGTCCTGCTGGAGAAGTGCATCCTACAGGCAGCTGAAGACCAGTATAGCACTTCTTGGCTCCCAGAGGGGAACCTGAAGTAGCGATACAACTCTGTTGACTGGATCTCTCCAGTTTTGATTTTCCTCTCTACCAGTTTTGTATTTTATTTTGTTTTCTTTCATTTGTGTGTTTTGTTGATGGCTGAGAAGTTATTCCCCAATGATGGAAGCAATGATTGAGAATTGGACTTTTTACTCTGATCATATAATGATCTCTGTAAATAGATTAATAAATTACAGAAATATATTTTCTGTTATGTAAAGAGATGATAGAACATCTGAGTTGGTTAGTCTTACTTGTTGATTTGTCTGTTTTGAGCTCAAAGAATTTTGTGCCTACCAAGAAGGAAAACAGATCTTTGGTATCTGGACCAGTGAGTGTTTGGGTTTCTATGTGCCCTATGTGTCTCAAGCTGTGGCAAAAACAGTAGACTTGAAACTCTAAGCTAAATTTGTGCTTGTACATCTATGTGTCCCTAATTCAGGCTTTTACCTCTTGTGGTATAAGTGTGAAATATTCCTACCTTGAGACAGTCTTTATAAATTACATTATCAATTATCCTAAGAATCTCTATTCTAATTGACTTAAAGAGAAAAATAAGTGCTTGTGTAAATCAAATATTACTAAAATTTTAATACAATGAGGGGATTGAATTTCTAATTCTTTACATGTGCTACATTACAATAATCCTTACAGAATAACTCAGAGGCATTTTGAGAGTCCAAGTTCATATAATTAAGGTAAACCTTTGGCAGATAAAGTTAATTTAATATGTGTGATTTAATAGAACTGGTATGCTTTCTTTAATTTATCAGGGTTGAGCATAATAAAAGCATACATTTTATTCTACTTGGGTGTAGTTTTTCCTGTGGTTATACAGGTTACTGATTAAATAAACTAACAATATTCTTATAAAATGTAAATTTGTGCTCAACAGAATTGAATTATGATTTTCATAATTTGTTTCAAGAAAAATTGTTTGTAGCATGCTGGTTTAAAGGTGACTTCCAAGATTCCTAGGTAGCTTAAAATTTTGAGCTGGTATTTAATTGAGTTAATTAATGGATATTGAATATGTAGATAATTCCTAAATAAGATAGAATACCAAAACATAAACTTAATTGCTCTAAAGGGGCTGTATCTGTGGCTCATGTTAGTGCCCATGTTTATTTTTGCTACTTTAAGAACTTGCCAAAGAGATATGCATGGCTTACACAAAAGTATATTCATTCATGAGCTTTTCTAGTCTGTTTTCACGCTGGTATATGGCAGAGTTCTCAATGATCACCCTGCACACGCTTTTATGAATGAGAAGTTAACAGCCTTGGTTAAAAGTTGTCATTAATATGAGTGGTTGCAGCTACATGTGGGAGCAATAATGACAGAAAAAATCCCCCTGTGTAAATGTTTTGCTTTTTCAAAGAAAAAGAGTAATTTTATCCTAAAGCATCAGTCCTCAATGTTCTTTGTCTCCAGACCATTTTACTCTTGGGACTTGTTGAGGACCCCAAAGGTTTTCTGCATATGTGGGTTACAACTATCAATCTCATATTAGCCATTCAAACTGAGAATTTTAAGAATACTGGTCTATTATTTAATTTGATGGTTGTAGTAAAGAACAAATTTCATGTTTACATAAATGACATCTCAGAATTATAAAAATTTTTATTTTGATCCCCTGAGATCTATCCTAATGCAAAGTGTCAATTTCTTCCAGAATATGAAAGACAATAATGAAAGGAAAAACTCAAAGTGTGAATTCTATTTAGCTTTGCTAATAATACCTCAGTCTGAGAAGAAGTTATGAAATGTGTTAAAATCTTAGCAAATTTCACTCTGTTTTGATGCATCTGTTTACCTGCTTTATTGAGAACGACTTTGTTTACAATATGAATAGTGATTTTTTTTCTTTCTATGTAAATTGCCTAGAGAGGAAAGATTCTGTATCTTACCAGAATAATCTTCTGTGTTTTATGTGGACTTTATTATGTTTTTGATTATTTAAAGAGAAAAAAAAGTTTTCTCGTTCTTTCCAATTGTATTGCCACCATGTGGATTTTTTAAAATATTTTATTGTCACTTTGATTAAATAGGTAACCAAATATTGTTTCTTGATATCTATGAGCCTATTTTAATCAGTTGTCCAAACTCCTCCAACAACTTTTTAAAATTGTGCTTTCCCAAATTGAGATCCTAAATATAGAAAAAACTCAAGAATGTCAGGATTTATACTTAAAACCATCAGGTTTATACTTAAAACCATCTTTGAGATTTTCCAGAGAACCCCTAGGAAAATACACAAAGTTATTTTTAATTTTACCTTATAAAAAGGAAAGCCCTAGAAATAATTAGGTTTGATATGTGACTGTGGTGAGAGTTTTGTGGGAAGAACTATCAGCAGAGACCATCAGCCTGCCCTGGGTTAAATTTGTAAAAATAAAATGGTACTAAAATAAATACTTCAGAAACTATATGCTGTGTGGGACATCCCTGGAAGTCTGTCAGTGTTCTGACTTTCTATAATATGTTTCCACCCTAGGGGAAACACTGATCAAAACTCTTAAGAAATAGTTCCTTTCAAGTTTTCTTACATTTATTAGTGTCCTGAAGATGCTTTGCCTAATAATGTATTAGGCCATAGCAGTATGGTGCTATCAGTCACAAATTTAGTTATTATTTTAAATACTTAGTCAAACCTTACTTCTTTAATTTGAATCTAGAGTCTTCTAGATCATTGGTTCTCAGTTGGAAATACACATCATGGAATCTTACAGAGAATATGGGTATATAAATGGCAATGTAAAATGCCCATTTATATTTTCCATAAATATAAGATCCAGATTTATTGAGTCTCTTTACTTGATATTATCGGTGCAGTCTCGGTATATTGTATATATTATACCTCAGGATTATTATATGCTATATTCCTTTACAAAAATTATATCGTACATTCTGATAAACCAAATGTAGCATTCACTGGCTTCTTTGGAAAGAAGTTTAGCCTACATCCTTAGAGACATTTGCCTAAAATTTTTTTAATGACTTTATTATCTTTGTTTTGCATGTCATGAGACATGCAAATTTCATCTCAAAATTGCCAGTGATAAATTAACCACAACCAGTCTGGCTTTGTTATCTATCAACGGTTTTCGTTTTAAACTAACATTTCCCTGAGGTGATGCTATAAGGGAAGGGCCAGACTTTATGTCTTGAACGAAGGACAGTCTCAGAGTCTCATTGAAAAGGACTTTGCCGAGTACTTCAATTGCCTGACATTTCAAACAATAGACTCTTAGGTACAGTCTTACGAAGCGACATCCCTTAGACAACTTTCAGATTCTACCAGTGACATGAGTCAAGATTTCAAGGACTCTTTTCAGTTGCAAAGCAGATAGTGTCTTAAGAGTACTAACCCCAGATCCAGTAGAATGAGAATTAACTATAGTACTAAATACACAGAAAAGGGAAATTTTATTATGGTTATCTGGAATACCACTCATTTTTTATAAGTGTTCTATTTGCTGGATCTGTAAGAAAGCCATTTCTCTTTCCTTTAATAATACTTCTTTACACGCAACAATTTAGTAGGTTCTACTTTTGGAAATAGAAACAAACTTTAAGTGGTACCCTGATTCTCACGGGGTCACCAGAACTCAGTCTCATCACTTTTCAGGGCAGCATGATTATCTTCGTGGTTGGCCGTCCTCCATTTTACCAGGATGTAATTGGGCAAGTTGAGTGTGCAACATGGACCTTCTCTGAAGTGCCATTGAGTCAGGCATGCCACCACTTTGTTCGTGAAACAAAGGTCAGCTGTTCTTATGGAACTTAGTATCTACAATATTAAGCTTAATATCTTAATATCTACAATATTAAGCTCCTGGCTGGCAATGTCCCGGCCTTTTCAGGTGGCTAGGAAGGCCTCTTGCTCACAGATCAGGAACCATAGGATATTTAGGGAAATTAAGAAGAGAGGAATTCACCTAAATTCATAGGTATGGCAATGAAATTTGATGAAGACTGTTTCTGAGAATTGGTCTCCTAGTCTCAAGAGAGTCTAGGAAGAGTCCCTGTCTCTATCTGGGAATTTTCAAAAGGAATCTTTGCAGGCTTTTAAATCTAAGATTTAAATCACTCTTTGCAGGCTTTTAAATCTAAGATTCCTTTTGAAAATTCCCAGACAGAAGTTAATTTTATGACGTTAGCAGTTGTTCAATACTATATGGCTCAAGATTTGCAAAACAAACTTAAAGAAGGCTAGATGTTCATGCATATTCTTGCTGCATTTATGTAAACCATCAAGCCAATCAAGCCAAACCTAATTGAAATCAATCTTGGGGCACCTGGGTGGCTCCGTCGGTTAAGCATCTGACTCTTGATTTTGGCTCAGGTCATGATCTCCTTCTTCCTCTGCTCCTCCCCCTGCACGCTTGCGCTCTCTCTCTCTCAAAAGAAATTAAAAAAGAAAAAGAAAAAGAAATCAATCTTATTTTGTGGTCAAGAATAATCTTTCCTTGAGATTCTATAATCATGAGGAATGGGGGAGAGACCATCTGAAAAAATTATGACAGACTGAAATGTACCAAAGAGGGGCATCTGGGTGGCCCGGTCGGTTTAATATCCTCCTCTTGCTTCTGGCTTGGGTAATGATCTCAGGGTCACGAGATTGAGCCCTGAGTCAGACTCCAAGCTCAGTGGGGAGTCTGCTTGTAACTTTTTCTCACTTGCCCTCTGCCACTCCTACTTTCCCCATGTTCTCTCTCTCTCTCAAATAAATAAATAAGTCTTTAAAAGAAAAAGAAAGAAAAAGAAAAAATTGTACCAACAGAGTACCCAAAAAATTGCTGGCTGCACTGGTTGGCAAACTATGTATAATCCAGAGCACATCATTTGGCTTATCTGATTCTATGTAATTTAAACCTTTCATCATCTTAGAACTATTTTACAATTCTGTTTTTTTTTAAATGATAACAAGGCAAATAATTGTTATCTATAAACATGCAAATTAATTCTATCTGATGGAGGAACAATTGATCTCTTCCTACCCCACCAGTGTGGGAAAAGCCAGATTTTTTTTTTTAAGATTTTAATTATTTATTTTAGAGAGTTAAAGAGAGATTGTGAGCTGAAGGGGTTGGTGATGTTGCAGAGGGAGAGGGAGAGAGAGAAGAAGGCTCCCCTACTGAGTAAGGAGCCCAAGAAGGGGAGGGAGCTCAGCCCCAGGATCCTGGGGTCATGACCTGAGCCCAAGGCAGATGATTAACGGACTGATCCACCCAGAAGCTGCAGGAAAAAGCCAATCTTGCTTGTATCTGTGAGTTCATTTCATGACCCACATATGTCTCTGCTGTTTGAATTCTCCTTTGGAACCAGTTGTAACATCTTATAGATTTCCTCATTAGCTAATAAATTAAATAAAATATTTGACATATATTTACTTTGTATATTTATATGACGATCATGGCTTTATCTTTAAAAAATTATCTTTTAACATGTTAAATTCTTCACTTTGTTCTCGTGGTATAAACGATTATGTTTATTATTTATACATGATTGGAAAAGAGTTAAATAGTCAACAGTCAACTGGCTGATGTAATGTTAGTTTAATAGACCACTCAATGTCAACGTTTATTAATTTTGAATCTACAGGAAGTTGCTTCCTGTCTTAGAGCTAATAATTTTATTTTAGGCATCAAACATTCTTGAAAAGCTCTTAAGCCTTATGCACTGTGCTTGTGGGGTAAAATTAATAAAAATAACTGAGTAGTCACTCAATAAATGCTTGCTAGATAAATGAACAAGTAAATTGAAGATAATATCTACCATTTTGGTGGCATTTCTTATGTGCCACACACTCGTATGTGTCCTAGAAATAAGGAATAGAACATGAAAAGCAGATTAGGTAGAGGGATTTGTTGGATATTATTACTGTTCTTCCCATTTGATAGGTGAGGAACAGGCTTAGGTTGAATGTCCAGTTCCAAGTATGAGAGCAATACTCAAACCCAGGTTCCTGGCCTCAGAGCCTGCCTGCCCACTGCTCAGGATCTGGTAGTAGGTCTCATGCCTGCTCTCCTAAGGGAATCTCATCCAGATGATTCAAACCTTCCCCTTTTGGTCTTAAATGCTCTAGTCCCATCATCCTTATACTTGGCTAAGGAGACATCTGACCGGAAAACACAGTGCTCCTGGGCACTGGATTTCAGTTCTGCCAGCTGGGCTTCCCCCGCTGGCCCTGCCAGAAGCTATGTGTTCCTGAACAAGTTACTCAATCCTTCTGTTAAAATAAAAATATTAATAATAATCTAGCCCTAAGAATTGTTGTGCAGGAAAATGAGATAATGCCTGTAATAGGCTTGGCATGGTTCCTGGCACAGAGTAAGTGCTCAGTAAGTGGTAGTCATGGTAACATTTGCCCCAGATTCCTGCTCCTCTGTGACCTCATCTGTCCTCAGAACCACAGCAGTCTGAGCTGGCTGAGCTGGGACTGTGGAAGGAAGGAGGAACTGGGGGTGGGAAGACACGTTTTGCATAAGCATTTACATATTTTTAAAACTTTTTATTTCACAATGGAAAAGTCTTTTGAAGCAAGGCTAGACAATCTAGTGACAATTTAAACAAATTCAAATTGGAAAGTTACAAGGGAGATTACAAAAGGAAATAGGAGGAAGCCAGCCTTGATGGGTCTAAATCCCAGAGGCCCTGAGCCAACCAGGCTCCAAAGGGGGCCTGAACTCCTTCCTGGGCAGACCGTGAATCCTTCCCCAGGCTCAGCAGTGACTGGAAAGTGGGAGAAGCAGAGATCATGGGGGCATCCAAGGACTCGACCTATACCAAGCCAAATATTCAAGTCTGGGTCCCCATCTCAGTTCCTGAGGAAATTATTTGTCAGCCGATGGGGTAAAACAAATAAAACTTGTGCTGGTGAAAAATGAGCCTATCTCTAGTGTGGACGAAGTCCCAAAGTAGAACTCAGCAAAAGCAGTCACTGTGACTCAAGTTGCTTTTTGTCAGTCCCTGTGGTTTTAGCTGCTGTGTCCGGGGGGGGGGGGGGGGGGGGGGACGGGGGGGGCGCCCTCTGGGTAAGTGCTGACATCCTAGGACAGCAAACCGGGCCCAAGTGGGACGGACATGGCGGGGGGGGGGGGGGGCTGAACTCATCACTGAGTGTGTAGGACTAGATAGAGCAAGTTGTCTGAGGGTTGCTCTTGTGTACTTGATAAGGCATCTGAAAAGAGTTTGAGACCTTGCAGAGAGCGTTAGGGTTAGGGTTGGGGTTAGTTGGTGAGAGAAAGACAGAGAGGGAGGGAGGGGGAGAGATGTCATCCTATAGGTACAGGAAGAGGACTCTTCATCACAACATCCAGTAAGGTGTCCCAGACCCACCAGATCCCACACCTACAGCTGAGACTCACCCTGGCAGAGGCAGTGTGGCGTAGAGGAGGGGCTGGGGTTTGCGCGCTATCTGCAAGGCCAGAGGTTCCCTGACCAGCAGGATGACTTAATTTTAGGTTTCTCTTTCGTACATGCAATGTCTGTATTCCAGGGATTTCCCCTTAAGTGCTCACCCATGAAAAAAACAAGCTCTCACTCAATGCCCTCTTCGTCCTCCCTCTCTCCTCCCTGGCAAGTTAAGGGTCTGGAGAGCTGCTGCCTTTGCTCACCTCTCACTCTCCTCAGCCACCCCAGATCTGGTTCTTTCCTCCATCCAAACAACGCACACAAAAGCCAGTTATGATTTCCAAGTTGCTCAGCACAGTGGAGAGTTTTCCATTCTCATCTCATGGCAGCTCAGAGTGGCATTTCATACTTCAGAGTCCCTTGGTTGTCTCAAGTCAGCTGACCTCTCCGCCGAGCCCCTCAGTGAGTCCTGATCTGGTGTTCCCAAGTTCAGAAGTGGGACCACCACCCAACCAGCTACAGCAGCCAGAAGTAACCTGGGTCCATCCACAACACCTCATCCTCTCCTGCTCTCTACATCTAACCCACCAACAAGTACTCCTGAACTTATCTGCTAAGTATGTCCGAAGTGTGTCCATTTCCCTCCATCCTCCTGCCATCATTCTGAGCCACCATCGTCTTTCACTTGGTCAGCAATATTGTCCTCTTCATCAGTCTTCCCCAAACATCCTTTTGCCCTGAGTGGCTACTGAATAATATTTGAAATATAAAAGCCCAATAATGTGTTCTAAAGTGCAAATAGGATCCACACACACACACACACACACTTAAACGCAAGTGAACATACATAAACACATATAAACATATACATTCACCCTTTTTAAAGCTCTTCAGTGATTTTCCATTGCTCATAGAATTCCAAATCCAAATCCTTAATTTAATTAAATTATTTATTTTGATCGGTAATATCCAGCAGGATCAGGCTTCGGCTGGGCTACCCAAGTTGTTCAACTTCATGTTGTCCAACTACCAATGTGTCCACCATTTGCATCATAGTCTGGGTAAAGACTCCCCTGAAAGTTGTGCAGTATGCAACCTACACAACTGTACACCAGGCCCTGGGCCCTGACCTATCTCCCCAGCCTCATTCTAGTTCCTCAAATGTGTCTGGTTCACTCTAAACAACAGAATTTGAACATGTTCTTTCTAACTGGTACCCTCTCCTTCCCACTGCCAATTCCTTCACTTGGTTAACTTCCAGTTAAAAGTCACTCCTTCAGCACAGCCTTTGGTTTGGGTCAGAATCCTAGAAGGAAATAGCACACTCCAAAAAGGTGATGAAAGGGAGTTTAATGAGGGGACTAGTTCTAGGGTGAGGGCACATCAGTGTCACAATAATGATGACTACCTTTATGTGACTCTCCCCAGTAGCAGTGGGCATAGTATGACTATTATAAGAACATAATCCCCTCCTCCAAGATCAGGATGTTCCCTCACTGCTTTTCACCACACCCCCTTTCTCAGCCTAAAACAAAAAGCTCCCAAAGGCTAATCAGAATCATTGCTCCAGTTGCCTTAAAGTACACACAAAAGGACCCCTTGCCCACTTCCTGGTGCATCATTTGCCATTTATGAACATGCAGTTAGGAAAGTATGAAGTCATCATTTCCAATTCTGTTCTTTTAATTTGCAGCAGTGATCAGGAGTGGTCTTCTGTTACCACAATGCTTGCTCCCTTCTACTTGATTATTTCTCTTTATCCCTGTAGTCTTTACATAATATCTATAGGGCAGAGAAGTCTTTTTTTTTCCCTTCTTTTTCCTCCTCTTGGTCAAGCCTCCCTGTAGAGTCTTCCTCTCTCCTCCTGGGTAAGGTCACTGTAGATTTCCTCACCTCTGCAAACAGATGGCTCAGTGCCATTAACTTTGTAGCCTCATCTTTGAAAGATCTAATCTCTGTATTCCCTTCTCTCCTTTCCTTAACTTTTTAATAACAGAGACATGTCAGAACAGAAATTGCTTCTGGTCTGAAACAGGCTGTGCTCTCGATGACACGTATATCACGGAGACGGGGGTGCCTTCACTTGGACTTGACACAAACCCAATCAGGAGATGAGAACTCCGAAGATAGAAGTCTTCATCTGTGGCTTCATAGTTGGGAGGGAATTCGGAATGATATTAATGTATGTGTATCTCCTTGCGGTTCCCACCAAAGGGAGAAAGAAAGAGAGAAATCCTTGACATTTATCTCTTAAACAAGACGTGTGAAGAGCCAAATGCCGTTTGACAGGACAAATATTTACTGTGTCTGCAAACAGCCCTGAACATCAGTGCAGGGAGGGCCGAGACTCAGAGCCAAGGCTGATCAAAGTTCAACTGAGATACCAGGTCCCAAGAGCTGGGGATTAAGGGCATCATTTAACACTGGACCATGGACAAGATTTGTCTCATTGGTTCCCTATTCAAACTGGGCATTTTATTTTCATTTCCTGGATTCTCCACGGGCTCGTGTTCTTCAGGGCAAGCGGCTGCGAGCCCTTTTCATTCCCCCAAAGTCTGATCTCTTGGCCGATCTTTCACACAGCAGTCAGTCAGCTGGATTACAGGGCTGCCGAGAGATTGTGAAGATTTGCTAGTTCTTCTCCAGAAAGAAAATTGGACTCGTGAAGACCCGCAGGACCATCGCCGCTAATAGCAAGCAAAGAGATGAGAAACGCATCTAGAAACCATGGCTGCAAAAAGCAGGCTGAGGCGTTTTTCACAGCAGCGTCAGCAGCAAGCCACATGGGGGAGGGCTGGGGGGAATTTCCACTAACAAGCTTGACAGTTACTCTCTAACTTGTAGAGAAATCCTGCTTACTTCAGCAACATTCTGTTTTAGACAGAAGAGTCTGATTAGCAACCTCCTAAAGCAATGGTGTTTAATTGACACTGGCCACAAAGGCTTCTGAGAAGTTTTATCTTCAGCCTTTCATGTGAGATCCTTCAAGTTCCAGGGCTGCGGGTGGCGTTTGGGAAGAACTCTTTATCTGCAGGGTCCCTGGTGTCCCTGCAGACCTTTCCTGGGGAAGCAGCATGTGTGTCTGGAGCCATCGCCGGCTTCTGATGCCCCCTGGTAGGGTTATACTGAGTGAGCAGCTTGACCTCTCATGTGTCAGGCTTCTCAACTACCTATGATGTTGGAGAGGAATTAAATGAGAAAAATGTATCTCAAGCTCTTACGAGGCCTGGGGCTCTTGTGGCAAGTGTTCATTACATGTTTGCTCTCATTATGATCATTTTGACAAATGCCTGGCCAGAGGAGTTGTCTGCCTTGGTGGGGATCTTTCCTTGGTGTAGGCTTTCAGTTCTACAAGATGAGAAAAGAGTTCTGGACATGGATGGTGGAGAGAGTTGCACAACGTTATGAAAGCTTCCAATACCATTGAACTGTATACTTAACAAGGGTTAAGATGGTCAATTTCATGAGTATTTCACCACAATAATAAACTGAGAAAAATCAAAATAAATAAAAAGGATTAAAACAAACAAAGGAGCTGAGTATGGAGGATAGAATAACAGCCTCCCCAAAAATCCCCCAAAATCTTAATCCCTAGAACCTGTGAATGTGACCTTACATAACCAAAGGGGCTCTGCAGGTGGGATTCATTTAAGAACCTGGAGAAGGGGAGATTATCTCGGATCACCCAGGTGAATCCAGTCACAGGGGTCCCCCCATAAGAGAGAGGCAGGAGATTAGAGTCAGAGAAGGGGGTGTGAAGACAAACACAGAGGTCACACCGGGGAGAGGACACTACCTGCCTGCCTTGAGGAAGACTGAAGGCAATCAAGAGTCAAGGAATGCAGATGTCTTCTGGAAGCTGGAAAAGGTGAAGCAACAGATCCTCCCTAGGGCTTCCAGAAGGAACTTCCCGTGCCAGCCCCTCAATCTTAGACCAATGAGACTTCTGACCTCCAGATCTGTAAGCAATAAATTTGTGGCATTTTAAGCCACTAAATTTGTGGTCATTTGTTCCAACAGCCCCAGCAAACAAAAACGCCCTGGGTCGTGAGAGAGACCTGGGGGCCCCATCAGAGTGGGGGTAAGGAGACTCCGCAGGGGCAGCCCTGGGATACGGACCCCATCCTGGCAAACCGCACCCCCCCCCCACCATGGAGGCCTCAGCCCTTGCAGAAGAGCAGCTACTTTTCATCCTTGCAAAGCCGTGGTATCCAGGGAGGCACAGTTCAAGGCCAGAGGAGTCAGGAGGCCATCCCAAAGTGGGAGATGTGAGGGAAGAAAAACCTAATGTCCTTCAGTAGACCAAGCCCGATGTTTCCTCTTTCCTCAGAAAATCTCAGAGGAAGGGTTGGGTGGGAAGGTGTGGCTCAGAGTTCCCATGAGCTGCTCAGCAACTTGTAAGACAAAACAGAGACTGCGCTCACACATGGTTCACTCAACCTTGTCTTTCTATAGCCTCTAAACGGTTTTCATTTGCCCCACAAGACTTACTGAACGAATAAAACAAACAAGTGAGTGAATGAATAGACAACGAAGCCAAATATTATCACAAAATACCACCATCTTTCTTAGCCTGAAGTTGGGGTGGGGAGGGGAGTTGCGGGCTTGTGGGGAGATGGGGCTAGGAAAGACCCCTTTTCTCTAATCTCCTGGAAAGGCCCTGACTGAACACGCCACCTCGCCATCCCCTCCCCAGTCAGACACGCTGGCAGGTGTCCCCCCGACCCCCGCTCACAGAGCAGCATGGCGGGCAGGAGCCCCGGTGCTGCTGCAGTAGTTGGTATGCAGACAGACTCTCTGGGCACATTCGAAATCTGAGGGGGTGGATGCTAATAACCCCTAATCAATGTTGCATTTGCCAACGGCCAAAAGAAAAATGAACCTTTAATTGAGCAAGATTTGGCATCAATCAATGATGTGACTTTAGTCAGGCAAAACCGACAGATTACGGAGTTGGACATCCAACTGTGAGAATTGTTCCCTACTGGGGTGAAGAATGCAAAATATGGAGAGATGACATCTCTTACCGAGCCCAGGACCATCACTCACTGTGAAAAAAATCCCCTGGATTTGTTTTTAAATCTTGCGTTTCTTTTTTAAGCTATGATCTGGAGAGTTTAACTTATTTTGCAACCCCAAGCCCCTTCGTAGAAGGGTTGTTTTATTACAGGCTGATGATGGTTTCTAAGACAGCTGGTTGTAATTAAATTAGCAGATACCTAGCCCGAGAGCCAAAACAAGAGGAGCTTGAAGTGACCGTAACCAGCCTGAGAGTCCCAGCAGGAGGGCTGTGATTGAGCAGCACAGGCTTTGGACCTTCTTGAATTCCCACAGACGGATGGAGCTACTGACCAGCCAAACCCATAAACCTGGTCGTGGACAGCACAGGCCACAAAACTAGCTGGTGAGATATTCCCAAAACCCCAAATGCAAGCAAGCTGGGATCAACCTTCAGCAGCAGCAAGCCATGGGTGCTCTCAGCACCTGCGAGAAAGCAGAGGGAAGCCACGAGCAAGCCACAGACCTAGAACAGGAAAACCCCAGAGACCTAAAAGGGGAGAGCCTGTCGGGAACAGCGGCCTGTCCCAGAAGGGGCCTTGTCCCATTCTGTCAGGAAGTGGGAACAGTCTGCAGACAGCTCTGAACTCTGAACTTTCCAAACTGATGGGCGAGGGCTTCCTCCCAGGACAAGGTCCCACATCAGTGGAAACCGCTAGAAGAGGAATCAAAGCTGAGCAGGACTGGTGTTTTAGACAGAGAGCTGGCCCACAAAAGCAGGTGAAACTCCAACTGCAGACATGTGTGCTGATGACCCACTGTGCCACCTGCTTAGGCCACGAGGATGGCTGTCGCTCTGGGGTCATTGCTTCGTTGACCTGTCTGGACACAAGGCTGTGGCTCAACCCTTGTCACTCTTCGCTCTTTCAGACACGGATTTATATTCACTCTCAGGTCCTCTAAAAGCCTCTCTCTTTCAGGCCAAGCATCTCTAGTTTCTTCAAAAGCTTCTTCTGGAATGTGGTTTCCCCAATCCTCAGTCCCGGCCCCCTGCCTCTGGGCTTATTGCAATTCAGTTTATGATATCACAGAAAAATGTCCATCCTGGAACCAGCAAGCCTGTATTTAAGTTCTGTAAGCTCCATCCCCTGGCTTGCCTGTTCGCCTCCCCGAGGGTCACAGTTTTCTCACATGTTATATGGGGATAATGTTACATTATAGGTTTATATTGAGGCTCAGTGAGATAACAAATGTACCCACTTGGAGAATTCTAGAACATGAACAAAGGATACCTAAGTGTTTGGGCATTATTTCTCAAAGTTGCAACGTTACAGGTTCTCCAACTTGCCTTTCTAGAAAGATCCTTCCAGAAGTGATCTGTTAAGAAGATGGTGTGTTGGGGCTTTCCTCTCCTCTGTTCTAGTCTCTGGGCTTTTCTTACTGCCACTTCGGTCACACAAACTTGGCAGGCCTTCCCTTATGGCTCATCACTGAGCTGGAAGTAAGCAGCGTAAGATCTACTTTGTTGACTGGAGGTCAGTTATCTTCACAAAGTCACGGTAATATTACACTGACTCTGATGAAGAGAGCTGCTCCCCCCACCCCATACAATGGCCCTCCTATGCTGAATCAGGCCAGTCCTTCATTCTTTCTCCCAACTTGATCCTAAGGAATATTTTTTCTGGGGGAGGGATACAGAAACCTCAGGACTTTTCTTACTTAAAAACATTATAGTCCTATATGTCCTATCTTCATTTTCCTCGATATCTTAACAATCTGCAAACCAAGAACCAATCCAAACTTTTAATTTATTCTCACTTCAGCTTACTTTATCTCCTCTGGGCAACAAACTCCTTAAACCTACTGTAGGATACATACATCCTTCAACTTGACCTAGATTTGTGTCTCCAGTTTCATGGGAGTATCCCCTACCAATAAGCTGACCTTCGTTAAATGGATTCACCATGAGGCCCCTACATTCTTTTTTTTTTCTTTCTGTTTTTCAAAGTCTACTCTGATCTGTCATGCTGTTCTTTTATTATTGTTATTAAAGCATAACTGACATATAACATTATGTTAATTTCAAATGTACCACATGATTTTGAGAAAGGATCACCAAAATGAGTCTAATTACCATCCACCACCACACATAATTAACAGATCTTTTTCTCTTGTGATGAGAACTTCCAAGATCTACTTTCTTAGCAACTTTCAAATATGCAGGAAATATTATTGACTATAGGTACCACACTGTACATCTCTCTGACTTATTTTAATAATCAGAAGTTTGTACCTCTGGATGTCCTTCACCCATGTCTCCTACTCCCACCCCCCCTCCTCTGGCAGCCCCCAATCCGGTCTCTCTCTATGAGTTTTATTTTGTTTGTCCATTTGTTTCTCAGATTCCATATATAAGTGAAATCACACGGTATTTGTTTTTTCTCTGTCTGAATCATTTTACTTAGCATAATACCCCATAGGTTCTTAATTGTTTTCTTAATTACTGCTCTAAAATTCAGCCATCTTTAAGAGTCGGCAATAAAGTTTTAGAAAATGCATGTGATTAGCTGTTTTAATGAAAGGGTACTTTAAAAAATAAGAGGCAAAGCATGTTATTCACTTGGTTAAATCAACACAACCTCCTGGGAGCCTGGCTGCTTGGCTCACGCGGCCAGAATCGACAGGCCAAGGCAATGTGTGCCAGTCACCTTCAATTGCCAGCCAAGAACACAGGAAGAAATAGAAAGCCACATGAGGACTAGTGTTGAAAATTAAAATACTCACATTTTATTGGGGCCATTTATCCTGTCACAGGAAATGTACGTAAGTGTTCCAATCCATACCCTTTATCATACACACATACTCTCTCCCACGCACATATGTTCAGCTATATGATTTACCCTTATGCCCAATAAGAACACTAACCTCCCACACATCTTGGTAAAAGGGTGACAACATCTCATTGGTGTATAATAATGTCATCCAATCACAATGAGGTGAGGAATAGAATTTCCCCTCACAAGACTTCAAAGAGAAAAGAAGTTGGTAGTAACGCAGAGCTCTTAACAGTTTCCTCGGTGAAAGTCCCCAGGGGCTGTTGATGGAACATCTAACAACCCACCATTGGTCTCTGAGC
Organism: Mustela lutreola; assembly: GCF_030435805.1. NCBI lineage: Eukaryota > Metazoa > Chordata > Mammalia > Carnivora > Mustelidae > Mustela > Mustela lutreola. The sequence goes on along the minus strand of NC_081296.1, from coordinate 118,583,212 downwards.
TGCTAAGCAGATCAGAGCTCCCCACCTGACCTTCACATCCATGTGGATAGATCCTGGACCCTAGTTGGATATATCTTTTTTTTTTTTTTTAACACAGAGTGTATTATTAGTTTCAGATGTAAGGTTTAGTGAGTCATCAGTTGCGTAGAACACTCAGTGCTCATCACATCACATGTCCTCCTTAATGCCCATCCCCCACTTACCCCTTCACCCACCTACCTCCCCTCCAGCACCCTTCAGTTTGTTTCCTAGAGTTAAGCTGGATATATCTTAACACAGAATAGATGGATGGATTTTCACCTTCTTGGTCCCTCTCTTCCCTCATACCCCCTGATACTACTGGTGCTTTGTACTTTAAGATTTCAGAGAACTACCTTTAAATGGTTTGACCTGCAGGATATCTCCCAATGAGATTGCAAACTCTGTGAGTACAAGAACCAGATCTTCAGATTCCTTTATGTCTCTCCCCACTCAGCTCTTAATCCTATGCCTTTCATAAAGCAAACACCCAATAGACATTGCCTGTCCAAATGGCCTAAGGCGGCCTTGGAGATAGTAACATGATGCCAGTTCCTAAATTGCATGGTGCTCGATGAAAACCTCTGCCAAGAGTGGCTGGTTCTTGGACGCTTTGCTGTAAAACCATCTCTTACTGAGCTCACTGCACACCTTATGATTTATTCATCCTTTGACATATTTTTGCCTTAGCTGTATGTTTTTTAATCATGCCGTTAGGATTTTATTCCTCCTTCAGGTGGTGCGTTGAAGAGATAACCCTTTCTCAATTGCTGGCGTTCTGAAGAGTCATGAGTTTGAGACCAGAAGGCACTTCTATGCCAGAAAAGGTCAAGTGTGGCTGCTCAACCAAGAAGCAGAACAGGGCAAGCCACTTGCCCCCAATCAGACACAGTCCCACTGTGTGTAGTACAGAGAAGCTTGTTTTTTGATCTGTGGCAGCCTACAACCTGGCCTAAAGTCTGGTGGGTTTTTTTGGCATTTTTTCCCCCTATTTTGCAAGTGTGTGCATATTTTCTCATCATTATCTGCTTATAAACTCCTGGGGATTTCAAAAAAGAAAACAACAGGTCAGCCTGAAGTTAAAACAGATAAATGAACACAGGCCAGGAGAACAAGAGCCAATGCCTGCTGAGGACTCAGCTAGCCTTGTGGCGTGGGGGCACCAGCCCGATTGTATGAGGGAGCTGACCCTACAATGAAATGGGACACATCTGGAAATGATTATTTTGCCGTTTGCTTGGCTTCTTCCCTAGGACCAGACCTCACTGCCTTGCCTCATTGAAACCACAAACTCACACACTTCTGGCTGAAGAGGATGATTCACATGGCCTAGCACATCCTTGACAATGACATCATGTATAACTAGCTGGTCACCAAACGCACAGAAAGAACATGCTATGTACAGGGAGAGACAGGCTCATCACCCAAAGTCACTACTGTTTTAGTAGTCATTTGTCATTACTGTCATTACTGTTTTGCCTTTGGCCAAATCCAGTATGACAACAGAGATCGCCTTACCCCAAGTCCCTCTACAGGCTGGCTACCAGCTCCCCAGTGGTTCATACCAGGACTGCCTCTAACAGTTAACAGACGGTAGCCACTGGTTGAGTTGACCAGGGCTTGGCCTCAAAGGTCCAAGTTTAGAGCCTAGTATAAGAATGAGGGTGATGCTTCCGCTCTCTGTCCCATCATATGCAGGGAGTTTGGAAGGTCATTTTCATCCTGTTCACAGTGCCAACGGTCACCTTTAGGAAGACGGAGTCCAGTGGGTTTCCGGCACACACTTTGCCATATGGGTTTGTTAAAAATCTGAGAAAACAAATAAGCAAAAACAATCTAACCAAACAATCAAAACCAAAATGACAAACCTCTTCTCCAGCTGTCTGGGTGTTTCCTAGGCCTGACTCCATATACTCTTTTCTACCAAAGCCAAGCCTCAAAGCTTGAGCCTGGTTGCATCCTTGCTGGACGAATGGTCACGTCCCAAACTGCTTCTGTCATGAGAGGCACTATTTCTCTCTACTTTAAGTCATTCTCTTATGAAAGGAAGTAAATCAAGGGTTGTGATTTATACCCAACCCCATTAGTGTGATGATCCAAACACCACTGAGTAGGCAAGACCAAGATAGAGAAGTGCCGCCTTTTTGGCACTGTCATCTCAGCAACTGGAGGAAAGAATATCGGTGTCATGGTTCCAAGTCTTGAGCTATGTGGCTGCTCTAGTAGGTAGAGCACAGGTGAATGGCCTTCAGATGAGGTTGTACTTATGCGTAATTGAACTCGATGGTGGTTCTGGCTCTGGAATGTTTTGCCTGATACAGGGATGTTCATCTGACTTTTCAGATGGGAGATAATCATAGCCAAGACAGTGACATGGTTTCTGTGAATTTCCTTTGGGAAAGGAAATGGAATAAGGGGACATTCCAGAGAGGAATCATTTGGCTGCAGAGAAACCTTTTACACAAATATAAAGGAAAATTTATTCAAAAAATTCAGATTGAGTAGAATCCAAAGAGAAGGTGACCAACTAGACTCTGGAGCCAGCACCTTTCTGAGGCCTCTGCAAGACTGCCTAGACCTTCACCCTAGTGCCTGCTCATTGACACTATTCTGCTTCCTGATCCCTCCCTCTTCATTTTTCAAGCACGGGGTCCAATTGGTTTCTTAGTCAACCACCACTGGGGTGGGAGGGAGAGCGTACAGCAGAAGAACTACCTCTGTGAAGGAAGTATGGGGGCAAGTAAGGAGCAGGTCTGCTGCAGAAGGCCCTCCTGTTCCGCCCCTGAGTAATAGGGAAAGATTCTTATTCGCACACATCACTATGAATCAGGAGCACAGACCTGGGGCAGGGGAATCCCTCCCAGCCTGGTCAACAAAGCAGACCGAAGGGAGACCAGGTGCCATTGCGTCAATACATAGAACATTTGGGAAAGCTGGAATGGGGACTAGAGAGAAAGGGCACAAAGACATATACACCGAGCATTAATGAATTGTTTTGAAAGAGCAGACTCCCTTGCCCTCCCTGTGACCCTGTCCCAACTGCGTTTCCACCCACGGGAATGGTTAATTGGTAGGAGGTCAATACATTTACATAGACTCACTCCCATTTATCTGGGAGGCAGGAAGGGCAAGGCAGGAGTGGCTGGTTGACATGCTATTATACAATCATCTGGAAATCTAATTTGTGGAACCAGTAGCCATCTGTTCTATGGGTAACATGCCAAGTTACCTGCCAACAACAGAACGAGCTTTCTGCTGTTGGGTAACTAATTGCATCTATGGGACCAACACAGCATGAGACTCAACTCGTGGAACGTGAGCCTCTACCAAATTACTATTTCTGCTTGGGTTTTTCTGAGTCAGGAAGCATAGTACAAAGACTTATACAACTGCAGAAGGGTGGAGATGCTCGGGTAGCCCTGCGCCTCCGGAATGTGTTAAGTCGGCTGGTATGAGGGCCAAACTGTGCAGGAGATCGTGGCTCTGCTATGGTCTTTTCCCTCCCCCTCCCTGAGAAAAAGAGAGAACTGATTCAGTATGAAGCTGGGAATGAAGGTCCAAGAAGGGTTTATAAATTGATATGAGTAGTCCCTTTAATACCTTCTGAATTTTTTTTCTTTTTGAAGTCACCTTATGTAAAGCCTAGAGAGAGAGAGAGTGGAATGTGCAAAAAGTATAAAATCAACACCTTCACTCTGTCACTGCAGATGACATGGTGACTCCTCCTCCGTAATAAACTTCTCATGGGAAAAGACCTCTTGTTCTTCCAAAGCAACAAGCACGCTGGAGGAACAAGCTGATAGTAGGTGAATTCTCCGCCTCTTCTGTAACCCCTAGCCCTCAGATCCCTGGTTACCCATAGGCAAGGGGTTCCCACAGAGCCTGAATATACTTGATCCTGTGATTTTGTAATGTTTAATAAATTATCCTGAGATGGATGGATGGATGGATGGATGGATGGATGGATGGATATCTATTTCGCCTAAAGGGATTTAACCCCAAAGTCCAAGTGACAGAACATTTTTCATTGCTATTTTTTTTAAAGAATATATCAGCAACAAAAACGTAACAAGGACACTGGGCTTTGTGCAGGTCTCTAGGTAGCAGCTACTTTTGACATTCCAGTGGGACCAGGTACAGGTTTCTCCTCATATACCTGTGACTGGGGCGCTTTCTAGCCTTTCATTAAATCCTTATCATGCTGGATGGCTTCAGTGAAAAGAACCACTTCCTGTTTTCCCAACAGACCAGTACCTAGCACACTGCCCATATGTGATGCATACTTAGTGCAACCGAGAGGAAAAAACAAGGGATTTAACCAGCAGGAGGGAGTATGCTTAGTACTAAAGGAGCTAAGATCCTAATAAGCAGCATGAATCAAAGGCCCTTCTGACTCTCTGGTCCTCTCAGGGTCTGTGAAGGGCTTTTGCATCAAAGCTGCTCCCCAACAGACAGACCCAGTCATTAGGCTGGGCCCACTGTGAAAGGTAAATAAGGAATATTCAAGAAGATTGAATTGGCTTTCCAGAGATGTCTCCATAATCCATGGAAACAGAGGTTTCTATTGGTGTAGATAATCACACAAAACAAAATATCATACTCAACAGTTAATCCCAGAATGGATTCTATTAGGCTTTTCTGAGATTTTTTAAAATTAAAAAACGTGTTTTTTGAAAAAGAGATTGTAGATTCCCTTTCTGATTTTGAAGAAGTGATTGTAGATTTCCTTTATATTTTACTTGGACAGTAGGAAAAGTAAGTCTATGCCCTCAGCACATGTGAGATTTTAATGGCAAATGGCAATGGAAGGAATGTCTGTCTAGGGTTCTCTATTCACTGTGATAACAGAGGTGACCTCCAACCAGGGGTGTGAGGATAAATGTCTAACAACTGGTTCTCCAATAAAAGCCCTGATTTGTTGTGTTTGCCACTTTTAGTGGCATAAATACTTGCACTGTGGCTGATTCCAAGGTGCCCCAACATACCACTGTTTCTACCAGAATAAGCTGAATTCAGATGTCAGAAACCAGAAGACCCACCAACTTTGGTGGGGGCTGGAACCTTACGTTTTTGTCTATCTGTCACCATAATTACATTCAAAGAAGTTAATTACTTTTAATAAGAATTGGTATATCAAAAAATGATGTCAAGGACATCATTACAAGGTAATTGTATGACTTTGTCCACCATCTTGAAAAAAATACTTGTCCATAAATTTCCCAAATTGGCACAGCATTGATTTCTAATGACTTTCAATGACATTTGATGTGCAGCAGAAATTACAGTGCTGGAAAATTGTACCAAGGTCATCTATTATTAACAGAATTCTATTATCAACTCCAGATTTATCTTAAAAACTTTACACAATTTTAAGAATGATAAGAATTTTTTTAGAATCTCTTTATAGTTTATTCTTAGTTTTATTGACTAACTTTTTTTTTTAAGATTTTATTTATTTATTTGACAGACAGATCACAAGTAGGCAAAAAGGCAGACAGGGAGAGAGAGGAGGAAGCAGGCTCTCCTCAAAGCATAGAGGTCGATGTGGAGTTCGATTCCAGGACCCTGGGATCATGACCTGAGCCAAAGGCAGAGGCTTTACCCCACTGAGCCACACAGGTGCCCCTTAACTAAGCTTTAAAGAGAAACTATGACTTCTCTTATAGATATCTCTGAGAGTATCTTATAACATTTTTTTTTTGTACAAAGGAGGAAGGTTAAGAGGCAGTTTCCGGGTTGAGTTGGATAAAATTATAACTCCAAACAACAAGGTAGAATTATTTTCTTTTATATTCTATATATTTAGTATGTAAAAGTCTCTTCCAAATCTAGAAGTGAGTCAGGCCCCAGAAATGTCTCCTTGATGTGATACTAGCTGAGATTTTGCATTGAAAACTCTGCCCTTCAGTGGTGACCGTATCCTCTGGCAGGTTCCCTTGGGAGCCAGGGCCACAAGCACATAGGAAGCTCAAACTACATAAACTGGTCCCTCGTGGGCCTTCCTCCCAGGAATGCCCAGGAGATCTTCCCTTTTCTAACCAGTGACCATCAGAGGTCGTAAGACATGGTAAGAGAAATAGAAATGAGCTATCAGGGATGCCTGGATGGGTCAGTCCTTAAGCGTCAGCCTTCATTCAGATCATGATCCTAGGGTCCTGGGATTGAGCCCTGTGTCAGGTTCCTTGCCCAGCAAAAAGCCTGCTTCTCCCTCTGCCACTGCTTGTGTTCCCTCTCTTTCTGTCAAATAAATAAATAAAATTTAAAATTTAAAAAAGATGATGAAGAAGAAGAAGAAATGAACTATCAAGTTCATGCGGTTTTTTTTCTATGACAGGAGATACATGATGTTAGTTCCTTGAAGCTAATTTCTGGAGACACAGTAGAAGTTGGTGATATGGAGTGAGTCTCCAGGACTCGTGCCCAAATGGCTAATTTCCCCACCTTTCAGCTGTCTTTAAGACTTCCTGGCCCAGGTGTGCCTAGGAAATTGCTCCTTTCCATAATTCAAACCTGCGGCTCCGTTGCCCCACCCCCCGCTGGTCCGCTCTCTTGGCTCATCAGTGTCCAACCCCAATTCCTGGGAAAGTCAGATGCCTGAGTCCCTCAATCTAGAGCCCCTTCTGCTCCCACACATCCACCTTTGGTAGGTTCTGGGAAAGGAAATCGCTTTAGATCTTTGGTCAAAAGTCGTGTATTTCAAATATATTTTTATGTGGTCAAATTCTACTTTAAGCTGGCATTTATTTAACTCATTTTTTTCTAAGGGACTAAAGTCTGCTTCAAAAAGCAGAGTTAGCTGATTCTCATCTAGTGATGGTTGCTAGGAAACCATTCTATGGCAAATTGGAATCACACAAGCTCTGACTCTCCGTCTTGAGATCTTCTATAGAATTAATGTAGGGACAACTCCTTCAATGATGAATCAGCACTATCTAATGAGATCTTTTCTCTCTACTAAAGTCTTATTTAAATAATTAGCTTTTATCTATAGTGTATGTCTTAGCTTCCCAGTTATTCTTCAAACTCTCAGAGAAGCCCCTTCACATGTATGCCTTTGCATCGCCACTCCCAAATGTCTCGACACAAGAGCTTAACCAATATGCACTAATTGTATTTGAAGGGAGGTGCTCACATGGGAGAAATGCCTTCAGATTGGAAAATGAACGGTCTGAGGTAAGTTCCACTGATAATTAAACGTGTTCTCACAGCTGTTTTCTTTCTTTGACTTATATTTCTGTTTTCTGCTTTCAAAGTTGAAGTCACGCAAGGAAAAACTTGCTGGAATATTCAAGAAGTGGTGATAGGAACTGGTGCAATTTCTTTGTGGAACAGTCTAGCAATATCTGTTAAAGCTTGAAGACTCACATATGCTACAGCCCACAAGTCCATTGCTAGAGATGTAAAATCCTCACACAAGCAGCAGAAATTCAATGAGAAAGTGCACGTCAACATTTCCATCATCGTTAAAAAAAGAAAATAAATGTACATCAAAAGAAAAAAAAAGGAAGAAAAAGAAGAAGAAGGAGAAGAAGAATAGATACAGTCGGAGCTGCTCCAACAGACCACTGTGAGCCCGCTGGTGAAAGTCTCCTACCATTCCCTACTACACAACATGGCGGCGCACTGGGGCATACCACAGAACAGGTAAATGAGCTGGAACTACATATGTCAACAAGGTAAATTACTGGACGAAACAAATCTATTTGCAGCGAAATGTATACCATGCAATACCATTTATATAAAGTTCAAAATACGTCAAACCAAACTATGTATGCATACATTATATAGTAAAGCATACACGAATTATTTATGGCAAGAAAATCACTAAATTCGGTACAGTAGCTACCTTTGCAGAGAGGGGAGAGGGAAGGGTCGGGGATGGCTAGACAATTTTTCTACCATGTTTTATTTATGAAAACACATATTTGAAGAAAGCATAACAAAATGTTAAGACCGAACCAAGCTGGGTGGCAAGAGCATGGATCTTACCTAAAATATACACATATCAGGCACCTGGGTGGCTCAGTGGGGTAAAGCCTCTGCCTTCGGCTCAGGTCATGATCCCAGGGTCCTGGGATCGAGCCCTGCATCGGGCTGTCTGCTCAGCGGGGAGCCTGCTTCCCCTTCCTCTCTTTCTGCCTGCCTCTCTGCCTACCTGTGATCTCTGTCTGTCAAATAAATAAATAAAATCTTAAAAAAAAAAAATACACATATCAAGGGGCACCTGGGTGGCTCATTTGGTCAAGCATCAGCCTTCCACTCAAGTCATGATCCCGGGGTCCTGAGATCGAGCCCCACACTGGGGCTTCTCCCTCTGTTCCTCCCCACTGGTTTGTGCTTTCTCTCTCACTCTCTTTCTCTCAAATAAATAAATCAAATCTTAAATACATATATCAAACATTTTAAAAGAAGAACAAAGAGATTTTCTATTATCCTCCGTGCCTTTTTTATGTTCGATACATTGCATTTTGTTTCCAGAAATTTATTTTAGGGTGACTAAAGATCTAAGATTTTTTCACTAGGGCAGGTCACCACTGCACAAAGCTGGTACAGGAGAAAGTGCCAAGACATTTTCGGCTCAGGGACTGTGGCTCCCCCCCAAGTTAGATGGATCCATTCAAAGTTGGATCTATATATTAGGAAGTTCACACGAATCAGGTCTTTTAAATACTGGCAATAAAACAAAGAAAGGTCAGACAATGAGGCATGATTTTTTAAATATAGTAAATAATAAATCTTGGTTTTGTTTGAAGAATAGTTAATTATAAAAGCAGTGCACCACTTTGGCAGCTAGCCATGCTTGGAGAAAATGGCCCTGAAACTCTAATGAGCATAAAAATCACCTGGGGCGCTTGTTGAAATGCAGGTTCCCAATTCCCAACCCTTGTCCCAGTCCCTGTCCCCCTCCTCCCAACACCAGATGCTAATCAGTACACCAGGGTTGAGACCCTGTCATTCCCACTTCTGGTCACCACCCCAGACAGCTCTGATGTAGTTGGTCAGTAAACAGGATGACCACAGAGTAAACTAGGGTTCCCTAGGGCAGCCTACCCTACCCACGAAACAGAGGGCACTAGTGATTCTGAGTAGGAGAACACACTGCGAGCATTGCAGGTGTCATAGTAACAGTAGCAACTAAATACCTCTTTGAAAATCCACATCTATAAAATGATCACATAGAGCTCAAGACTCAGCATTCATTCATATTTATGGAATGTTATGAGCATAGTACTTCTTTTCCTTCATTGTACTCTATGGTAATTTCTTGACGCATAAACATATGTAAAATTTTACATAGATGGGCAAATATGGTCTGCTGATTCACCATCCTAGCTTTCTCCCCCTGTCCCCGCACTGAGCTGAAATGATGGGCCGGGAGTTTTTGTTAATGTGGTCTTTTTTTGTCCTTTTCTTTGTTTTTGTTTAACCACCTACCCCCACTTTCTTCTTCCTTCCATCCATGGTAGCCACCATTTGCCCAGATAATCCGTATTAACAACCTATTATATATCCCATATACTTATGGGATACAATCTTAAAAAAAAAAATACACATATCAAGGGGCACCTGGGTGCCTACTTTATCCCATATACTTCTATGTTCATATGATCTTACACAGACACATATGCATACAGCTAGGCATAGAATATTGACAGGTACAGATGACTCAGCATAGTAAAAGATATAGTCTCTCTCGGCCGGGAGCTTACCTTCTTTTAGGGGACACAATGCATGTATACGAAAACATCATAACAAGGCAGGGGAGGAAAGTTTACACAGGTGATACAATACTATAACTACATAATGAAAATATATAGAGAAATGGCCTATTGTCTTGTGTGCTATATGCTCATGAAAGGCAGAAAATAGAAGCTATAAGAGGTCACTGTCACTGCCTCCATGTCTAGGACCACCAGGATCAAAATTCCTTAAAATCTGAATTCTGTGTATAAAAGAGACATATCCCCCTAGGTTGACAAGGAAACGTCCCACCCTCAGAGGACAGAGCTGAGGGGAGACGTTTCCCCCCAGGGTGGAACTCCCATCCCCCAGGAGCATCTTGGGTCTGAAGCAAGGCAAAGGTCAGGCAAGCAAAGGCACTGTGTTTAACTTAACAAATGCCACGGTGATATTTGCAGGCGCAATCATGCAAATGTTATTTGCTGTGAGAAATGCATTTCCAAAACAGATGCTTCCCACCATCTATCCACTTGGCTGCCTTGAAATGAAGCAATTCCTTTCTCAGTCTCCCAGGAGGGTGCGAGTATGTCGGGGGTCTGGGATGGAGACTCGGCAGCCAGCTTAAAGGAACAGCTAAAATCCTCCTTTTGGCTGGCAAAGTGGGCTTCTGTCTTGGACATGGCAGAGCGCGAATCTTCAGGCTCTGACGGGCACAAGTCAATCCCCACCATCAGGGTTTCCCTGGGTCCTGACTGAGAAGGGAAGTGAGGCTTTGGGTAGAAAATGACTGCCCTAGTGAACCCAGAACTAGAGCTTAATGCGAGCAGTGAGGGACCAAAAAGACTCGAAAGTAAATGGTACAGAGACCAACAAACCAGCAAGACTCCAATCAGCAAGCAGCTCGGATTGACAGGGCGAAAAGTAGACTGCTTTCTAGACAATGGCTCTCCATTCTCCTTGTGTACTATACTGGACAACTTCATTTTCCTTGGGTGACTTTATTTTGGAAAATCCTCTCGGCAGAACAGGAATGTAAGGTCACAGGGGGCTCCCCAGTCCTTGACTGGCCCAGGTATCAAATGGAAAAATAAAGAGGCCTGCTAGGCAAAGAAACCTACACCATGACTCTTGCCATCTCCAAGCTTAGCCCCGTGCCCCTACTTGATGGGGATAGTATGAACTCCCTCACACCCTCTGAGAAATAGTTGCTGTAGTCCTATCAAAGAAGGCGATATAATTTAAAAGCCACTGCACTTGGCTACCTAGAGAGGTAGCTCATAGCACAGTGAGAAGGAAATGAGACATCGGGAAGGCACACGTTCCAGATCCACCACCTGCCTGCTGGGTGACTCCAGGTGAGTCTTTGTTCCTTGCCTGTAAGAGGAGGATATTAACATTGTCCTGCTCACCTCCCTAACTGATGTGAAGATCATGCGTGGTGATGGCCACTAGAGCATTTTGAAATAGTAAATGTTGTAAAATGATAAGGTCTTTAAGGCACTGTATCAAACCTTCTGCTGCAAGGAACCTACAGTGAGGCCTTGGCAGAGATAGCTAACACAGGAGCATCTAGTGAAGACACCACGGCAGCACCTAATTACCTGGGATGTGGGGTGGAAAACAAAGGGCCACCGTTGTTCAGAGAAGCCGGTGGCAACTGGTCTACAAGATAGGATTTTAGAGAGAGGTTGGGAGTGAAGACAGTCCTTAAGAATTTAAATAACTGGACAGTTAAAGAACCCAGGGAAACATAAATCATCTGGATGGCTTTGCCAGTGAGTAGAAAAAAGTCACCTGCACCCCTAAGTTGGAGGGGTAGGTCTAGGAAGCTGAGCCCAACTATCCCTCCACTAAAGGGCCTCTAGGTGTCCTCTGCTGACCCTCAACCCCCACCTCCTTTTGAGAGGAGAGATAATGAACCACAAAGAGCCCTTCAACCTTTCATGCCCTTGTACTTCCTTCACCAGGTTTTTCGTACAAATGTTGTGAAAGATGTTCTACAATTAAAAGAAAAAATAATTGAGCAGTAATTCAATCTCCTCCACGCTGCGTGTAAGAGTGTAGGGTGTAAATGACAAGTGCATGTGAGTATCTTTTCCTTCCATATTAGTTATTCAAAATATAGATTGCTGCCAACCAACTTTTCATATTAGCATAAGATAACCAGTGTTACCATGCCAAGCTAATGAAGTAATTCTCACCAAAAGGCAAAGAGACCTGACATTTTTGTTAGCGTAGATATTATTATCTGCGTAAATATACAATTTCCGAGAGACTATCTGAAAAACTGAAAATACTGAAAGGTTGCAAATATCTCTGATCTGACCTGGAAGTCCAGATCTCTAGGTCAGCAATCACTTTTCTAGAAGGTAAATTATAATATCAGTCTGTCAACAACAGAGAGGTTAAAAAAAATATTGCCTGAACTATCTTTATGCATGAGGCAAACCCAATGCTCAGAAGTGGCGTGAAGGCTACCTGAAGAGAAATCTGTGTCAAAGATGTTCATCTTGGGTCCTATTCCTACTTCCAAAGTGCTTGCTTCACAGTCCAGCCCCCTGTGCCAGTCAGCCAGGAAAGTTTCTTCTGAAGTGGTCTCAGTGGTGTCCACTCAGTGGCTTGGAGCTCCTCATTACAAAGTAGCCAGAACACGTGCCCCTCAGTCGTCGAGAACTGTTGGATGTCCTCTCCTGGCCATCAGCCCTGACACCCAACTTCCACCCACACTCTATAGCCAGGTGTCTCAAGTACCTCTCCATCCCAGCCCCTGGCAGAAATATATGCTGAGCTTCCTCCAGGCCAAGAAGCAAAACAGATGGACTGGACTCACTGCTCTACTCGCTAGTCCACGCTGGTGGGCCCACCAGCATGTCTAGTCCACTCGCTCCTTGGGCTGACTCCCTGGGAGCTGAGCTGGACCTGACGCTCCATTTTCCTACCTCAGAATCCACTTCTCTTTCCATTTCTTCTTTGGAAGACAGGAATTTTAAGGTCTTGGTATAAAATAAAATGAATTTCAGAAATTCTATCATCATTTTCTTAAAGGAGTATGGGGTTTTCTGTATCAGATTATTTTATTTTTGAGTCATCTCTACACCCAACATGGGGCTCAAACTCACAACCCTGAGATCAAGAGCCACATGTTCCACCAACTGAGCCAGCCACATGCCCCTTAAAGCTGTGTTGCAATGACAGAAGGTTTGGGATCTTAAGGGGGAATGTTGGGAAATAAAAACTGGAGAATGATAATATATTGGAATATCACCAACACAGATCAAAAAAGGAGATACTTGGAATTCCAAAAACGAGTACCAGTAAAACGGGCAGGAAGATCCCTAGAGAAGAGAAGAGTTATTCCCTGATAGAAATATCTCTTGAGCAATGTGCCTATCTGCCTGGTGGTTTCCCAAATAGACCATCCACCAGGAAGGATGACCAGATAGCTGGTGTGTGTCACCCTGTGCACTAGCATTTGCATGCTAATGTCTTGAGTTCTCTTTGAGATCAGTAGAAATTCTTTCTCTCAGGCTCAGTTCCCCTAAATAACCTATAGCAGACTTTTAATCCACAGCACCAAGACCCAGACCTGGGACTGAAGGTCCCATGAGGTGCAAACCCAGCTCAAAGGTGGGGCCAGAACAAGACTTCAGCGGCTGTCTTTGGTGCCCCTTGTCTGCATTGGGGCGTCATTACCCTGAGGACCCCAGAGAAGGGCAGTAGAGTGCAATGGGTAAGGCGTGGGCTTTTGCGTCAGAGCCTGGCACTGCTGTGTGCCCGGGGCAAGTAGTTTAGCCTCTCTTAGTCTGTGTCCTCATCTACAAAGTGTTGGCGGTGATAATAATAATAAGACCTACTTCAGAGGGTCATCGTGAGGATTAAATGGTGCTTAGCACAGCAGCTGGCACATTGTAAGCGCTCCATAAATGTTAGCTGTTGCTATTAATACCCAGCAGGCTTCCGCTGTGTTGGTTTGGCAAGGACACTGCCCTGGGCTTTGCAGGACTCAAAGACCGTTTTCCCTTATTGTTCTGTCTCTTGGCACTCTGACCAGAGACTCCAGAGCCCCCTGCGATGTCACTCTATTGGACTCTACAAAACAGGATCAGAGGACATCCTGCCTGCGCAGTTGTCTTAAGCCCAGGCCACCGGCCCGTGGACCTGCCTATTGGTCTGGGGGCCACGGGCTCAAACTTCAATCTCCTATAAATGGCAACAGCTCAGGAAGCAAAACCAGTGCACCCGTCATCACTGTGGTTCTTCCAAGAGAAGGAAACCCTTTGATGGCCAAGGGGAAGCCCTTGATTCTAACCTCTATTGTGGTCAAATCCCAGGGTGCTGGAGTGTCATCAGCATCACGCAGCGGAGACAGAAGATCTGACCAGAAAGCAAACGGGATGAGGGACCGGCCCGGCCTGGCCCGGAGGGGATTCGGGCTGGAAAACACTGATTTAGTAGCATTCACAACACTGGTTTAAGGAAGGTTTTTGGAGACATCCGAGGTGGCTCTGACTCCAGAGCCCCCGGAGCATTGTTTCAAGTTGTTTTCGGGAAGCTTCCAGAGCAGTCATGAATTATTTTGTTGCAAAATCCAGGAAAAGCTGGAGAGCTAGATTTCCTAGGAAAACAGGACTCATTCTGTGGAAAAGCCGGAAAGAGATGACCTAAGAGCACGCAGATTAATTGGAAAGGAGCTTACAGATGATTTGTATTTTACAGATGAGGAAACTAAGACTAAGAAAGACAGGCTGCGTTTCCCCAGATCCTAGCCGGTCAGAGGCAGACATGAATTCATAATAGAACTAATACAGCAGCTAGTGGTTACCACATTTCAGGCATTCAGGGCCTCACAGGGACCTTGAGCCCATTATTTAACCTCTCTGGGCCTCAGTTTCCCCATGTGTGAAATGGGAAAAATAATAGTGTTTAACTCAATTTTATCAGACATTGTGAGGATTAAATGAGCTCTCGTTGAGTGGATCTTAGCCTGGTAAGCGCAGCCTGTGTTAATTCTTACTAGTGCGATTATCATGAAAATGAGGATCGCTATCACGATCCCGCCCGCTATCACGGGTTTGGGTAGACATCTGGGAGGAGTGAAGGAGTGGTTGTCTCTGGGAGAAAGGCAAACTGCTTCAAATACTTTAAGCTACTTAAATACAAAGACGATGCCCTCCCCAGCCAAAATAAGCGTGGTTAGCACCTCAGGCAACAAAGAAGCTGTGACCCTCCACAGGAAGGCAGCAATATAACCCGTCAGGAAATGGGACTCAAGCCACTGCGGGCAGAGAAGTCCCTCCTGGCCACTGGGATCCAGAGAGCCCCAAGGAGATGGCAGTGGTGAGGAAGGCCAGGCTAGACCCGAAGACAGGAGCTCGAGAAGGAAGGGGCAACAACAGTGACCCAGGGGAGGACCGGCAGGGATGGGGCAGCTACAGAGTCCTGGGGCCAGAGGATGGAATTTCCTGCTGGGGAAGTTCCCACGGGACAGAGGACAAGACTCTGGACGGTGAGTGCTATGAAAAAAAAACAGCCAAGGGGCCCTGGGTGGCTCGGTTGGGCAAGCGCCAGACTGGATTTTGGTTCAGGTCATGGAGGATCCACCCCCACACTCAGCAGGAAGTCTGCTTGGGATTCTCTCTCCCTCTGCCCCTCCCCACCTCCCCTCCCAACACACAGCCGGGTGCACTCTCTCTCAAATAAATCTTTAAAAAAAAAAAAAAAAAAAAAAAGATGGCCAAGAACATTTTAAAGAAATTTTTGTTTTAAAGAAAATGGAGGCAATAGATATAGTTTACCTTTGTCTGTACTGTTATTCCATTTCTTAAAGCATTTTTTCCCACCAGACATCTCCGCAGCAGAATTTTTTATTTATTTTTGTTTGTTTATTGGGGGGGTGCAGAGGGAGAGAGAGAGAGAATCTCGAGCAGACGCCCCGCTGAGCTTGGGGCTGGATCCTGCACTGAGATCACGACCTGAGTGGGAATCGGGAGCTGAACGCGAACCCACTGAGCCACGCAGGTGCTCCCAAAATTATATTTTGCTTCAGCAGCCTGCTTTGGGATCCAACGAGATGCTTAAACCAGGTAAATACTGGGGGAGGGTCAAGGGGTCCCTGAGCACATACAAGTAGGGTCCCAAGCATTCCTCATCTATGGTCTGGGAGCTGCAGGTTTTGGGGGTAAGCCTCATGGAGACTCCCATTTCAGTCCCCAGGCTGAAGAGGATGCTCTAGTAAGAGATCAGCAAGTCCCTTGTGGCAGAGTTCTGTCCCGACTCTTCTGCAGGCCCACAAAGCCTGCACCCGTCATCACTGTGGTTCTTCCAAGAGAAGGAAACCCTTTGATGGCCAAGGGGAAGCCCTTGATTCTAACCTCTATTGTGGTCAAATCCCAGGGTGCTGGAGTGTCATCAGCCGGCAGGGGCTGGCCGTCCGTGGACAGCCTGAACAGGGGGGCTGTGGCCTTGAAGCCTGAGCTGGGCCGCCCCTGGGAAACCCCCCAACTCTGCACCCAGACTTCAGGGCTGCATCCGGGGTGAGTTTTAAGGCAAAAAGCACAGGGCTCCGACTACAACCGGGCTTTCCTTCGTGCCCCTCCTGTATGGTTACGTGTCTGGGCATCACAGCAACAGAAACCGGACCGTCCACAAGCAGCAGCACTCCTGTCTGGGGTTTAGGTCTTTCCTGAACCCGACTGATGGGCATTTACCAGAGGCTCTTAAAGTGAATATTTTCCAATTGACTGGAAACCATCAGACTCAGGAAGGCAAACACAAGCAGCTTGTTCTGTAATAGCTTCAGCGAGCAGGTGTCTGTTGTCTCCCGCCTTCTCCCGGCTCTCCCCTCCCCTGGCTTCCTCTCCATTCTTTCCCCTGATGCTCTCAGCGACTCCTATGCCTTCAACCACCATCTGCAGATATAACTACCAGGTATATATTTCCAGTTCCTCCTCTACCCTGACATTGATTCCACATGCCATTTTAAACTTCTGAGCATCTCCCTGCCTCATGTGCGGCCAGCTTCTCACACTCAGTCCAGAGCTAAATTCCCCACCATCCCTCTGAAGCCTCTGTGTCTCTCCTCCCGGCTCTGAAGCTCAATGCTTAGATCTCTCCCCATCTCAGCCCCTGACATCCCGTAAGCTTCCGAATTCTACCGATTCTACCCTGAAAAGGGGTCTTGCCTCTGTCCTCTTCTTTGTGCTCCCACCATCACGGCCACATCCCTAACTGTGGCTCCCATCACTTCTTCCTGAGCTGTTGCCACAGCCACCTACCCAGTCTCCCAGCCTCAACTACTGGGCCCCATCCCAGTCCTTTTCCGGCTCTATTGCCAGATTAATCATCGCAAAGATCATGTGCGTGATGATGTCACCTCTTCAGTGGTGGTGACGTAGTGGGAGAGACTGTCCTCTCTTCACTGTCTCCAGAATAAAATGCTAATTGCTTGGGCTTCAAAAGGGCCAAGAGGGGCAAGGAATGAGTTTTCCCTCCTGAGCCAACTCTAACTGGCGGACGCACAAAGAATTACATATAGTGTGCAAAAAGACTGTGTGTGAGGCTGTATCCAGAGTTAAGGGAAGAGATTCCCAGGAGCAGAGTGGGTCATGTCTTCCATGATCCCAAAAAGAGGGCAATGGGACACCCACACCTCCTGTGGGTGTCCCACTTCCAGGCCTGCCATCATTTGACCCACCATCATCCTCTTTTCACCATCAGAGCTCTCCAATTCCTTGCTAAAAAAGCAGAACCCCATCCTGTGTCCAACTCCTCTCATACACCCACCTACCTCTGGGCATTATTCACAAACACATCTGTCAATCCAACCTATTACCTAAGGCCCTGTGCATCTCCTCCCTAAAAAGGTCCTCATTTTCCCTGACCTGAACAGCATCTCCCGTAAACCTCTTTATTTTAGTCTCTCTATAATATCACACCCTCCTTTCCATCAGCAACTGTACAGCAGAAACCATGTGGCTTGTCCAGTATTTTGCACGTGGTAGACAAAGATTTGTTAGATGAATGAATGGATATTCAAATGTGAGATGAGTCCTTAATAATGACGCTGTCCATCAGTTATTTTCCAATTAGGTGAATCATGCAAGTGATCACAATTGAATTATTGGCTAATTACTAGTAATCAAAGCTGTAACAGAAATGCAAGTCGGGTTCTGACTTACCTGCCCTTCCCTTTATTCTAAAACCCAGAGAACTTTTATTATTGAACACTCCAGTCCCTCCTCTCTCGCCAGGCTCCCCAAGAGCACATGTGTGGAGGATAATTGAACCTCTCCAGGGCTCGTGCTCTACTGAGGCGGACAGAGAAGCCTTGGAGAATTGTCTTGGCAGCATGAGGCCATTTGGGGAATTTATGCTGATTTTATCACAGATGGCGTGTTGTTTCAGCTTGCCTCCTACGAGTTCATGTTCATTGTTCTCTCTCTGGTTTTCAAAGACTCAAAAATTTGTTGACTCAGAGCGCCCCCAAATTAAAAGGAAAAAGATACACACCCTGAGTAGATACACTAAGAGAATGCATTTGGATCTGTGAACACTGATGTAAGAACGGGTCACCTGTGTAGGAGCCAGAATGGGTAGCGCCCAATGGTCCCCTCGCCTGATTGAATATCAAGGTATTCAAGATTGATACCTGGAGAGATTTTTTCTTCTAAAAAGGAGAGGAGATTCCCCATCCTATGAGATCTCATTTTAGTTGGTCTAGGATGAGGACTTGAAATCCATATTCTAGAAAAATCTTCCCAGGCAATTCTGGTGTACAGATATATACAGATACGTTTGGAAGCCAATAGTATAGAGGAGGGAATGTATGGAGCATGGGATCATTGTGAAGACTGAGAGAGCACTGGGCTTGCCCACATGGCCTTGGAGCCTATGCGTGAGGCTGTCTGCTGGTCCTGAGGGACTGGGTCAGGTCTCCTCCAGGCCCTGGTTCACCAATTAAGTGTGCTAGAAGCATCACCAGGGGACATTGCTAAACAAGTAGATTCCCAGGGCCATCCCCCCTCATTCTGAGGCAGTAGGCTTTGGGGACCCAGGATTTTGCATGACTAACTAGCCCTCCATGGGAACCTAATGGAGGGGAGTTGAGAACCACATGAAGGGATTCTCTGCTATATATTTGAGTCCAAGCCTAGCTTTGGGGATGCACCATGCCAGCTCTGTGAGCCTTAAGGTTTGGTCCCAAGTGGCCCATCCCATTGCCTTAGCACACAGAGGAGCCTTCCTGAATCACCCACCAAGACTAATAGAAATAGCTACAATGCCTTGGTTTCTTCCACACACAAACACACATACACACCCCAGCTACATGGCGAGCCTTCATTCTGAGATGTACCAGAATGTCTTTGCCTAAAGGGAGAAGAACTTGGACCAGTAGCTAGTCTCTCTGACACTCTATCAAGAGGCCTCCCGTGAAGGTGGTGGCTGTGAGAGATAAATAATGGCATTTCCCCTTCTCTCGATGCCCTGATCAATGTTCTATCCCCACATGGTCTATATCACCACCGAAAGTGGCCTCCCCTTACTCTGACATCCTCGAGAATGATCTCTCCTCCCCTTCAAGATTTTCCATCACCCTTAAGAATGGGAAGGATTCAGCCACCAGTCTCAGGGGCCACGTTTGCAAAACCTGGCCTGTCTTGTCTGATTCGCCCAAATGCTCTGCTACAACTCACCTGACCTGGGCCTTAGGTGGACCTGTGGGCCCAGAGTCCTCCTTGCCATGGACAAGTAATATGCCATGAGCCCTCCTCTCCAGAGGTTCACATGGTCTCCCTGAGGAAGCAAGAAAGCCACCAGCAGGGCTGCAGTGAGATCTGCTAACATGGAGGCATGCACAGTGTTGTAGGCGCTGAGGGAGCCCATGTGACCAGAGTCAGAACCACCCCATGGTTGTACCCCTACCCTGGACAACTGAGGGGTCCTGGACCCCATCTTCTCTCACTGTAAGGGGACACTGACTCAAGCCACTTGATACAACTCTGAGCTCCCAGCCCCTCTGCCCAGTTAGGTAGGACTCACAGTGGCCCTTTGAAGGCATCCTCTGTCGCTCTGTTGTCTATGTTGGTGTAGCACAGTGGGTGAAAGCTGGGCCCTTCAAACCAGGCAACACGGGTTCAATCCCAGCTCTGTTCTTTAGGAACAGCATGGCCTTGGGCTGTTAGTCAACTTGCTAAACCTTGATTTCCTCCTCAAAAGTGGAAATAAAATTTCTTACCTGACATTGGTGAGAAAAATACAAATGAGATAATATACATACTATCATCATTTGTGTGTGTGTGTGAGTGTGTGTGTGTAAACTCTATCCCCATAATGGGGCTCAAACTCATGACCCTGAGATCAAAAGTTCCATGCTCTATGGAGTGAGCCAGCCAGGTGTCCCAGCACTATCACATTTTAAAAGGCCAACTTTGACTCTAATTGTGGAAACTCCAGACTTGAGGGAGAGAAGAGCAAGCCTAAAACAGGATTCTGAGAAAGCAGCAAGCTTGTGGCTTACTCTGCACCCCAAAGTGTAGGGCCCTGCTTCTTTGCAGCCTAGGCCTGTAGAACCACAATCCCAGCAGCAGGAGTGGGAACAAGAGCACCCCCTTTTGTGAGGGCCATGCCAGCCTTACCCTGTGGTGCTTTCCTGAGCCCCAGCAATCCTAAGGGACAAGGAGCTCCTGTAAAAGTAGGAGTCACCCCACCTGCAGTTCCAAGGCCTCTGGGCAGGTCTCAGGGGTCCTGAAGCCCTAGAGACCCAAGCTCCTCTCTATCAGGGTTTACAAACCCTCCTCGCAGGCAGCTATGAGGCCCTCATTCTGCTCCATAAGCAGTCTGCAGACCCCAGTGGTGGACAGTGAGGGATTGCAGGGGAGAGGCTGCCCACAGGACTGAAGGTGTGGCTGATGGCTGCCTGGCCAGAAGACAGCACTGGGCAGCATGAGGGTGTGCTGGTTGTTATTGGAATGGTCCACACCTTCTAGAAGTCTACCTTGGCTGGAACCAACTGCTGTATATATGTGCACGCACATGTGTGCACACATATGCGTGTATGTGTGTGTGTGTGTGTGAGCTCCTGCTGTGTAACAAAACATCCCAAAACCTGGCGACATTGAGGATTGGTTAAAAGCCTATGCGTAGGCTGGGGAGTCTGTAGCCTCAGCCAGGATTGCTCACACTCTGGCAGTCCACTGAGGGCCAAGTAGGTCGCTCTCCTTGTCTTGGCTGGGTTTTCACAGGTGTCTGGCATCATCAGGTTATAAGAGGTCTATGCTGTCCTTAGGCTGGGATTACTGGCCATCTTTCCATGTGGCCTCTCTTCTGCTGAACACCACTCTCCTGGGCTTGTCCTCTAGGTGACAGGGTTCTGAGACAGAGAAGGACAGAGAGAGAAAGGGAGTAGAAGTGTTCAAGACTTTCTGAGGCCGAGGTCCTGAACTGGCATGCCCTCGCTCAGCCACATTCCACTAGTCAAAGGGAGGCTAGGGGTACCCCGGATCGCAGGGCAGGAGAACTAGAGTCCTTCTCTCTGAGGAGAAAACTGCAAAGCCACATTTCTTTGTGAGTAGCTATAGGGAGGGAAACAACTGGGGTCACGTTTGTCACTATTTACAACCAAGATTCAGCACTGGAAACAGTTTTCAAAGGCTGCATGGACTCAACATGGTCATCATTAGAATGAATCTCTAGCTGTGTCCATGGCGGATGCGCGAGTGGGAGAACCGTAGTCCCTCCCTCAGACTCCGATTTAAGCCACGGCTCCAGCCCCGCCCTTGTATCGTCCAGGATTCCAGCCATGACGCCCTCGCGGCCGCATTTCTCTGTCATGGAATTCCATCCGGATCTGGGGCTTTCTCAAGGCCAGCAGGGTGATGTGAGGTCGGCAGGACTGCACGCCCTACCTTGTCACCCAACACCAGAGCTGCCCTCCAGTGCACAGCAGCCTGGCAGCGCTCGGCTTCTTCCCTGGGGCTCAGGAATCCCGGAAGTTGCTGAGCCTGGAGAATACAGACACGATGATGTCCTTTTCAGAAACAAGTGGCACCAGTGACACCGGCAAGGGAACACAGGACATAAATATGGAGTGCACCTGGGAACGGGATCCTACAGCTCGCCCCAGGAGAGAAGCTGAGCTGCAAAGTCCAGGCCAGCAGATCAGGGAACAGACAGGCTGTTGAGAGAACCCTCTAGAGGCTTCCACATCCTCTGCCCCTCCCTTTCAGTCACAGACCAAGACTACAGCTGTATGGTTTTTCAGTTGCACTCCCAGTGTATCCTTGTGAAATGGTTGCCTCCATATTCCAGCTTAGGATTTAAAGGTCCCACATTCCCAGTGTGATGGAGGCTGTCAACCCTGGGAGCGCGGGATGCCTCCATCGAAAAGACAGGACTGCTCAGTGCACAGAATGGCAGGCTGGGGAACCTGCAGCCACCAAACCCTCCTGTACTCGTGAAAGCTTCCTCTCTTCCTCACCCGCTGCACGCTGCACGCAGCCCAGCCCAGCTCTTGCAACTGACCTCCCAGGGAACCTGGCTCTGGGCACAATCCTCAGGGTTTTGTACCCTAAGGGCATTTCAGGGTCCTGCCTCTCTGAGTCAAGGCAGCTCTTCTTTCTCCTTTCTAAAAAGCCAGCAGGGGGAGCAGCCCCTGGACCCCTGTTTGTATCCTTGGTATCTGTCTCCTGCATACATTATACAGAATGCCCTCAACCCCCGTGTTACTGGGATCGATCTGTTCTTTTTGGAAACAAGATTGTGGGGGGAAAAAAAAATCCCAAATACTAAATAATTAACTCAAGGACATCTTTCAAGAAAAATACAAGAATTCAAAAGAATAATCTTCCACTTGAATGGTTTGGGCCTCTATTAATTATAACTTCCTATTCATTGTGATTAATGATTGCGAGGATGACATTTAGAACAGAAAGTTGGGAAAGAATAACAAGGGAGAAACTTATCATTGTGATAAGATCTGACTTTAAAATAGTCTTTCCCAGAGGAAATGACAGGACTTCATTTCTGGATCCTTTTTAAACTAGCCCTTGCAAAGCCCAGGAGAGCACATGAGAAAGAGCAATTGTCCTCTAGGGACAGGCCAAAAACACCCCGAAAGGTTCTTAGCGCTCTGCTTTCCGAGGAACGACAGCTGTGATAACGGTGTGACAACAGCAGTTGCGAATACAGACCATACAAATGAGGAGAGAAGCTTATTGTATTTTTTTAAATAAATTATTGCAACCAACGTTAAGAAGTTGAGAGAAGAAAGCCATCGGTGAGCCGTTAATACTTGGCAGTTTCATGCTGGGAAGATGCTCCTCTATTTATTTTATTCCTGCTTCTTATTTGGATTTTCTTTTTCTCTGTGGGCTCAGTTAACCCATCATTTGGATCACCTACTAAACTCAACCCCAAATGTGCCCCATACTGCAGATGACAGCCTATAATTTCGAAGGAAATCCACTGGAGATGCAACTGTCAGGATCTAATAGAACCTGTGACAGAGCCATGGTGCCTCCCCAGGGAGGGGAGGAATTGTTGGTAATTCAGTGCCACTGACAATGAGATGCCCCAGAACTATGTGGTATTCTGTGGCATTCCATGGCACCCTTTGCAAAAAGGCAGCAGTATGAGTTCCCCAAAGCCCAGCAGCTCCAACCTCCACCCCATTTCCTGGCCGGGTCCCCCAGACCCTGGATGCTTGGTTTCTGAGGGTCCCTCCCCTTTCTATAGCCTGCTGGTGAAGCAAGACCTCGAAGGGGCTCCCTGAAGCTGCACGCCCCAGCCTTGCCGCCAGCAGGCCCTCCTCAATGACAGGGGCACCATGGGCACCCAGCAAGCATGGAGCCAGGGTTTGTGGAGATAAGAGCAGCATCCCTGTTCACAAGGGCGTGGCTCACCCTTGCACTCCAGGCTGCAAAGGCAGTACTAAGGCTCAGAATGAGTCCCCCCCAGGGGACAGCTTTTTCTACTCACACATCTGCAGCCATTTCACCTGGGACACACGCTAGTCACTGAACACTCAATCCCTCGGGGTGGGGGGGCTTTTCCTCACCACAGGCTGCTCAAGGTAGAATTTGGATGGCATTTTTACCTCTGCCGACCCAAAAGGTCTTTTGTCGCACAGTCGGGCTCCCTAGTTTGGGAGGAGTTTCCCTGGTTGTCAGTGTCCAAGAGATAGCGACGCATGTGTGTGCAGGCACACCTTTCTTCCCCTCCCCATAGAAGCACCTGGTTTGGAAGGCTAAGCCAGTTAAGAAAGGGGGTATGAGAGGAACAACAACCTATTCCAGAAAGAGAAACGGTTGGTTTCTTCAAGGCCAAAGGGAAGGAAAGGATGAGCGGATCCACTGTGCCCTCTCTCTGCAGGATGCCACAATGTGGGTGCCCAGGGGCGGACATCAGGCCTGGCAGCTTGAACCCCTTCGGCCTAGAAGCCGTGGGTCACCCCATTCCTCTAGGCCTTTCCTCAGCAGCGACACTAAGAATGTGGAGACCAGAGGCCCTCCCCCAGAAGACCATGGTCTGCCTGAGTCCTCTGAGAGTTCCACAAGATTCCAAGGGAGCAGTGAGGTTAACCTGTAACCAATCGTGACTTCTCACTACTGGGAAGTGGGAGCTCAGAGGCAGATTTGATTTCCTTCAGAACAAATAGAGCAGCATGACAGTCATTATCCCTGAATGTGGTAGAGAAATGAGGAGAGATATAATATTTCACTTCCCCCACTGTGGAGACCAGAGAACAGCCAGCATGTCCCATCACAGGGCCAGCTCTTAGATCTCATTAATTACAACCCAGTCCTGTGTGGTGGGTGAAAATCGGACTGTGCCCCCTCCAACCTGGCTGCCTTCTCTCCTTCCTCTCTCCCTCTAGCCCATGTGGGTGGACCTGGGGGGAAGGTAGCTGGAGACACCCTGGAATTAAAGAGATGGGGGAGCATTTTGGCTTCACTCCTTCCCCTCACCCTTCCTGCCATGTCCCAGACACAGAGGGCTCTCGGTGGGTGTTGTAAGTGATGAGTTATTCAGTTTTGTTTTGTTTTGTTTTTTCCTGCTTCTATCTTTAAAACCTAAACAAAGCTCCTCCCGTGCCTGCCAGAGATCTGGCCCCTATGACCCCTCCTCTCTTTCTCACGTCTCCTGTTCCCACCCAGAGTCCTCTGCAGGAACGACCAGGCTGCATTCATTTATAGTTTCCCTTATGCCAGTTAATAAGAACATTTTTAGATATTTTTAATAAGGTTCATTGATTTGTTCGTGGACTCTGTGTTCAAGAAGGGCAAGAACCATGCCTGCCTCCTACCCCACTGGCATCTCCGGCTGATGCCAGGCTACATGTCGGTCTCCATCTCTAAAACCCAAGCCATCCACGTGGACTGTAACGGCCTCCAAGCCAAAAAGATGGACTCTGAGCCTAGAACTAACCCCTCCCTGCCTGCCTACCCTCTCATTCCCTTTGCCTTCTCGGCTTAACATCAGTGTAATGCCGCCTCCTCCTTCCGGGTGGAGAGGAGTGCAGGAAATCAAAAGTGCCTTAAATCAGTATTTTGATCCAGAATCAAATTCAAGAATGGAAGCAGCCAACCAGTTTGTGTCCATTAAGGCCCGACTTGATTGGTTTGGGGCTGTAAGTCAACAGTTTTCTCGGCTGGGATGGATTTATGGCCCTGCCAAGGACAAGCACAGGAAACCTGACAAGCCTCTGAATGCCTTTGGGGTTTGGAGTTCCTCCAGGGGCCAAGCCCTTTCTGAGAAGGTGATGAGATTATCTACTTTGCCCCCAAACCACAGTCGTCCTCTGAAGCTGGGCACTCCCTCCCGTTGAACTCAGTTCTCAGCCTGGAATTTCTCGCCAACCCATTTTTTTTTTTCCAAACACTGTGTGCTGGAGAAAGGAGAGGGTGAGCCTAAAAAGACACCACACTTGACAAAGATTTCAGGGCCTTTCAGATGCATCCCAGGGAAGACACTGACTGACTGAGGAGGGATTTCAGTAATTCCACGTTTTGGAATCTACTAGAACATTCCATGCTGAGCAGCTCAGGGCTTACCCGATGTCATCTGAGATCGTCAGCAAAAGCCAACCGTTGTTTCTCATACCTGACCCATTTAAGGCAGTAAATCCTGGGTGACCTTGCAGCTGCCACACACCCCAGTCTCTAGCAAAGTTGTCTGCTTTCAGCAACTAAGTCAGCTCTCCCTTCCTTGTCACGCAGGTCAAGCCAAAGGGAGAGAAAAGCTATCAATTAAACAAACAAACAAAAAACAAACAAGAAAAAAAAAGAGAGAGAGAGAGAGAGAGAAAAGTCCCCAGAGGCAGATTTCTTGTCCAGCCCTAGCCTGAGCCTCATGTACATAGGACGGTTGGCTGAGGCCCTTGGCCTGTCCTTCTCGTTGTGTTCCCCCCGCCTCCCCCTGCAGCCTGCTCTCTGGGGCACTGACTTCCTTCCAGAAGATTGCTCACCCCTAGAAGCATGCATTGCTGGGATCTCTGCACAAGTGTGTGACCGGTTCCCAGGGTCCCACCCTCCCGGGGGAAACCAGAAGACTTCTCCACAAGGTTGGCTACCTGAATGTCACTTCTCTGCCACATCTGTTGTCCCTTCATAGTTTCTATTCTGCCTTTCCTGTTCCTTTCCTGGGCCCCTATCCTTTCTATCCCCTGGGAGGCAGGGGGTTATTTGACATGGGCAGAGAGAGCCACACGGTCAATAAAACCAAGACTGAGGAAGGGGGAGGAGAGGGTCGAAGAAAAAGTGGGATCCTATACCATTTGGGTGTCTAAAATGAGAGCCTCTCCTGGACATTCTGGCTCCCTGAGCCAACAAGTCTCTTTCTTGCTGAAGCTAACTGAAGATGGGATTTCGTCCCTTGTGACCACTGTCTCATGTGCCTTCAGACTCCAGACCCGTGGAGTCATCTCTCTCTTTCAAGGGTCTTCCAGTTGCAAGTAACAGAAGCTAAAGTTGGCTTAGGCCAAAAAGGGGAAAAAATGCTAAACTGCAAGAAGGGACATGAGTGGGTACAACTGGCCTTAGGGAGAACAGCACTGGAACTTTCTCTTTGAGATGGCCCTCTCTGCTTTTCTGCATAACCACCCAGGGTCCCCTGGACACAGGCCCTTACAGCCTCGTGAAGACAGAACAGTCTCAGGGCAGGGCTCTGACGGACCTGCCTTGTGTCTGTCCCAGGAACCATGTCTGCAGCCACTTTCTGGCTGCGGTTGGCCTCTCCTGGGTCACTCACTCCCCTACAGATAGAAGTCTGTCCCTGGAGGAAGGTGGAAAAAAGTACAGGTAACCATCCCAACTTCTTTAGCACCCCTCAGGAGTGCTAAAACCTCTCCCTCAAGCGCTTCTGCTAAAGCCCATTCCAATATCACACACTTGGCAGTCAGCTCGGCCCTGGGTTGCTGGCTCACGCCAATCTCGTCTCATTAACCTGGCGATCAGGCTCCCCTACAATTTATGTGACTGAATTTTTGGATGGCGCTTAGAGTGTTGAAGGAGGGTGTTACGTTATATTTTAAAACCTTAAAAATGTTTATTTTGTAGCTTCATTTTCATTCTCTGTTATTGGACAGTTTTCTTCCAGAGAGGGTGAGACAGTCAGGGTGTCCTCAGATCACAGTCTCCTGTTGAGCCGTGCCCAGCAAGCCAGCAGCCAGAGAGCCGCAGCCCGTGCCTGCCGCTCCTCCAACACCGGAGCCCACTGTCCACCTTGACAATTTCCCCTCTTCCAGCCTTCAGAATGCAGGTGTGCAAGTGTGTGGCCATGTGTGCAACGGGGGGGGGGGGGGGGGGGTGTGCCGTGTGTGTTTCTAAGCAAGGAAGGCTGTGGAAGGACAGCTGAGGGCTGGTAGATCAAGGCAGGTAGCAGGGAAAAGGTGCACAGAGCCACTTCACCTCAGCGTGTACGCTGAACTCTTTGTCACAGCCTGACAGGGGCTGGGAACGAGGTAGAAGGCTCTCATTTGTAAATATCACTCACGTTTTTGGACAGACCTTTTAAGGTCAGGAGATGGAGTCCAGAGTTTATAGAGTTTGCTAGCAACCTATTTGTCTTACTCGATCCAGAGATTTTAGGCAAGATTACCAAAGAATCTTCTTCCTATGATTTTTGGGTGTTGTTGCCAATATTTCATAACAAGGGACCCGGCTAGAATATTGAAATGTCAGACACACTCCTTTTAAGGGAACACAGAACTTATAATGGATCAGGGCTGAAATACACATGGCAGAGAGGTTAGCATAAAACCACTGAAAAATTATGTGTAGTTACTATATGACTTAGTGAATTAATCTATTAACGGTACCAAAATAAAATTTCAATCCCTCAAGTCATCTGTGATAATAGTAACTGCCAGTATTCCAAATAGTTAAAGTAGTACTTCTTTGGATGAATCATGTGTTAGTTCACTTAATCGGCCCGCTACCTTAAAACATTTATATCTCCTTGCCATTAAAACGTCTCAATTATTTATAAGGACTTTTTATGTGATTCAAGTGTACTGAAAACAATTTAACAAGCAAACTTTAAATATGTCCTCATGCTAATCACAAACTAGTTTAAAGACTTTTTTAAAACAATATCCAAATCTTTGTATCAGCCAATTATTCCTGTCGATATGAAAAATACTCTAACAATGCTCTTGACAACAGCTGCTGATATAAAAAATAGACCAGATAATTTTAATTAAAAAATACATAAACATTTTGTAAGGCGTATATACTGCATTGGCTTGCATGCAATAACTGAATGTGGACACTAGAGGGAGGTAGAGAGAGAGGGTGAGAAGGAAGGGAAAAAGATGGGATATATACATGTTGAATTTGAAAGAAGAATGTGTCTTGGTTTGACCCCTTTTGAGGCTCATTTACCTGAGGCCAAATCCAGAAGCCTAATTAGAAATATGTTGTGTGACTCACATCACATATATTCATTTCGTTTGGAAGGAGACCTGAGCATATCAGGCTTGTCCCTAAAAAAAAAAAAAAGCTCATTCTCATGCTCCCACTCCCCACCCAATACTTGCATAATGCATTCCAGTTTTCAAAATGATTTCATATGCATTATCTTATTTGGGAGTCAATGTGCTGTAGCAGAAGGAAAATTAGACTTGAGTCAGGGAACCTGAATTGTAGTCTGGACTCTTCCACTCGTTGCCGGTGACCTTGGATGAGGTACTTCATCTGTCTGGGCAGCAGCGTCCTCATATGTAAGATGCCAGTGTGAGAACAGATCATCTCTAAGGTCCTTTCAATTCTAAAACTTTATAATTTTATGATATAGCCAGTGTAAGAGAGAAAGAATGTATAAGGGTATGTGTGTATGCGCACGCGTGCGCGCCTATGAATGTGTGTGTCCCGACTTACACATGAGTTCTTTCAAACAAAAACATTATTCTGCCTTCACTAAAAACATTTTCTCCTTCTGCCTTGGAGGAGTAACGCAAACACCAGGGAACTCCCAAGTAGTGAAACAGCCCCTCCGGGACTCAGCAAGTACCAAGATTGGGTTACAAAACCTAATGTGTATATGAAATGTTTCCATCAACTTATAAAATAAAATTCCAATAAAAGCAGTGGCTTTTTATTATTATTTAGATTTAGATCATCCCCTGCAGAGCTGAAAAGCCAAAGGCAACCTCCTGAGTTTAGCAGGATCTTGGAATGAAATGGAAACTGAACACATCAAGGGAAATAGATGCATTAGACATCACTGTCCTTCCAGGGAATTCTTGTTCTTTTGTTTTTTGGTGTGTTCCTTTAAGCCCAGCAAATAGCACAAATGCTAAAAAGCTCATTAGAATTTTAAAGAGTTCTCAACCTGCTGATCCATCCTAACTTTTAGAATTTCTGAATCATTTTTGGTCTTAACTCAGGCTCTGCTGTGTCATTTTCATTAAATTAACACAAAGCAATTCTCATCCCCAGGCTGGAAGAAAGCCGTTAACTCCCTTGTCTGGGAGCATGCACATGCCCACCCTCCTCTTCACTCGTGGCTGCAGCGTTCAGTTCCCAAATTTCTGGTTCAAGGAAAAAATAAACAGAACAGAGACAGACCTTGGGAGAGCCAGGAGCATGCATCCAGGAATGGGAGCAGCTCTGTTTCATGGACCATTAGGTCAAGACTTGGACAGGGGGCCCAGGAAGCCAGAGAGCCTGGGCTGGAAGAGGTCACGCCAGGGTACCCCAGAGCATGGTGTGGGTGCTCCAATGGGCAGCTCCTGGGGTCAGTGCAACCCAATCTGAGAAACAGAGACCGGGCAGGTGTATGCAGAGAACATCTAGCTTCTCAGTGCTGTGGCTGGGTAAGGGTTAAGCTGACAGCATCCACACTAACAGAAGGACTAGCAATATGAACATGAAAGCCTCAAAGCTTCTGGAGGCATCTCAGTTAGATCCCTAGAGCCCTAGTCTCCAGAGGAATGCCAGTTTATGGGAAATATTTCACTCAACAGTTCGTATTAAGCTTCTCCTGGCACCATTCGAGGCACTAGGGATACATCCGTGAACAAGTCAGATGAAAATGTCTGTTGTTGTGGAGCTTCTGTCCTTGTGATGGAAAAGAGTCTAAATATATTCAATAAATACATGAGTGAGTATCCTGGATTCTGGTGGCAGCTGCTGTGGAAAAAGTAAAGAAAGGTGAGAAGGATTGAAAGGGTTGGGGGCCAGGGAAGAAGTGTTTGCAGTTTGAAAAGGGTGGTCAGGGGGAACCTCACGAAAAAGGTGACATTTCCATAAAGGTGAACAGACAGGCATGCAGGCGTGTAGAGGAAGAGATTTCCAGGCAGAAGAGTAGCCAGTGCCAAGGCCCTGAGGCAGCAGCAGCACATTCCGGAGAGAGGAATGTGGCAGGAAGAGAGTGAGTGAAGGGGGACGGGGGCAGGAGGTGAGGTCATAGAAGTAATAATCACCAAAACGTGCATTTGATGTCATTGGGAGGACTTTAGTTTTTACTTTGTGTGAAATGGGGAGCTAGTGGGGGGTTCTTGTGCAGAGAAGTGACATGGTCTGACTTAAATTTTAATAGGATCCCTCTGAGAGCTGGGTTGAGATTAGCTTAAAAAGGACATATAGGGGCGCCTGGGTGGCTCAGTGGGTTAAGCCGCTGCCTTCGGCTCAGGTCATGATCCCACGGTCCTGGGATCGAGCCCCACATCGGGCTCTCTGCTCAGCAGGGAGCCTGCTTCCTCCTCTCCCTCTCTGCCTGCCTCTCTGCCTGCTTGTCATCTCTCTCTGTCAAATAAATAAATAAATAATCTAAACCTTAAAAAAAAAAAAAAAAAAAAAAAAAGGACATATAATTCAATGCTAAATGGGACTTTCCCTCTGAAATGCCCTCCCATGGGGGGGCAACATCCCGAAATCCTTGTGTCAGTGTGACAGCTCTATCTACAATAGGTCTCGCTCTCGGAGGGGTCTTCAGTGCCACAGTGAGACGCCACATCTCTTGAGAGATGATGCTGCCAGGAAGGAAGGGGGTTTGCCGGCTCCTTCTTGGCTGGGAGAATCTATGGTGCTTTTTTCCACTTCTTCTTTCAAGCTCTTCTTATTCAGCCTTCTCCATGTCAAGCCCAGAGCAGACTAGAGTCTCAGATAGCAGCATGTGGTGGGAAAGCCAAGGTGGTCACTTCAGTTTACGAATGACAGCCTTCACTCACTGGATTGTTCACGAAGGTTCCTTCCCCAGACCTTGGTCTCACTTCCGTTCTCCATCCCTCCCCTTCCACGCAGTCCTCTACTCTGGTCACGGGTTGCCTTCCAGTGTCCTCTGCCTCTTCACAGTGGAAACTCCACCCTCCCCCACAGGAGGAGGTGCTGTCCCCTCAGCCCCTCCCCCAGCCCCTCGGACTAACACCTCAGCTGCTAACACCTCAGGACATCAGCAAGATGTCCGCTCACGGCTCCTCAGCAAGGTGGGAGGACAGGGAAATGGGGAGGGGCCCTTCAGGTCAGCTCCAGTGACTGCGCACCCCACTGGCAGCCAGTGCCTCAGGGCCAGGGATGTGGCACGAGCGGGGATGGTCAGGACACGCTTGTTCCACCCCAAATGCCGAGATCCCCCAGAAGAATCAGTCGAGTGAGAGGCGAGCAGAGAAGAAAACCAGACCCCAGGTTCTTGCCGGCTGATCTTCTCACTGCTCTGCCTGTGAAGCCCGCATGTAATCGAATGGTCATTTTTCTTGCGGAGACATCATCAAGTCTCCTGCGAGGCAGGGCTTACTCCCCTGATAGCCTGAGTTTGGTCTTGCCCCCATGACAGTGAACCCCAGCAGTGCCACACTGGGTGATCTCTGGTACAGAGCACAGGAGAAGGGAGCTCGGGTTCCGGAGCTGGGCTGCCGCATGTGAATCCTGGCTCTACCACTGGTGAGTAGTGTTTCACTGAGCAGGTTCCTGGACTCGGTTTTGTCACCTGTAAAATGGGGAGAATGGCAGCACCCTCCCCCCAACCTCATGCAGTCATGGTGAGAGACCAAACGTCAGGGCTGAGCCCAGGACTGCTCAAGAAATTAAATCCCTTCTGTGGAAAGGCGGTGCTCCCTAAATATCGTAGTACATAACACAAAATACACCTAAAAACTGATGGTGTATACTTTTTTCATTGTCTGGTTAGAAACTGGGACCCAAAACTGTAATCCAACGTGGATCTAAGTGACTTGCTGTTTAGCCACAGCTCATGGGACTTGACAAGAGCAGATGGCTGTCAGCCAGGACACATCCCTAAAGGTGCCCCATAATCACATAACATACATTTGAGACATTCTGAGGAAGATAACACTATTCAGGATTTTTTTTTTTTAAGATTTTATTATTTGACAGAGAGAGACACAGAGAGGGAACACAAGCAGGGGGAGTGGGAGAGGGAGAAGAAGGCTTCCTGCTGAGCAGGGAGCCCGATGTGGGGCTCGATCCCAGGACCCCGGGATCATGACCTGAACCGAAGGCAGATGCTTAACGACTGAGCCACCCAGGTGCCCCAATTTTCACGGTTTTAAGGTGATGTTACTACCCTGGTTCTTATTTCTTCCAGAAAGCCCCTGTGAGTAAAACAAGGAGCCGACTTCCTGGTGAAAAGAGAAGACAAATCATCATCCAAAACCCTTACATTTTTAGACAATAGTTTTGACCTGCTCTTCCCCAGGACCTTTCTGCTGGAACTACAAGCAAAGAGCCAAGTTGATGGGCAGTTTATTGGGTTGTTGTTGATTTTTTGGGTTTTTTTTTTAAACCTCTTTCCTGGATCGTGACTTCGTTCTTTCCCTCTATTTACTTTCTGGAACGTCTCAGGTAAAGTGATGAAACTGCATTCTTTTCTCTCCCAGGGAAATCGAAATGGGTTTTAGGATATTCAAGTTATAGCAGAAATTGTCCTTTTGACCCAGTCAGCTGAGTGGAAGGGAAACCACCTAGAGTAGTTCTGTGTGTGTGTGTGTATGTGTGTGTGTGTGTGTTGTGTATCTTTGTGGGTGGGGTGTATATGTGGGAGAGGGTATATGTATATGTTTGTATGTGGGCTATGTCGGGGTGGTTCTTGGGTGGTCAGTGTGTGTGGTGTGTATAGGGCATGTGTATATATGTGTTATATATATGTGGGTGTGTGTGTGGTGTGTGTGTGGTGTGTGTGTTTGTGTGTGTGTAAGACAGAGGAATGGACAATGTTCAATCAGGCCCTGACCTGGCTTTGCTCAGAGCTGTGCCTGATCTTTGACTGATTCACATCCATTATCTCTAAACTGCCCAACTCTACAAAAGTTGTTTATAAACCTGGAAATCGAGTCTCAGAGAGGTGAAGGCTTGGTAACATGGCCAAGGTCACATAATCAGTAAGTGGAAAACTGGAACTCAAATAGGCCTGGATACTCCAAAAGCACACACTCTTTTCATGATCTTAGGCCAGACACCATATCACAGTCTGGGAAAACTACAGCATCTTTCTTTACCTTTCCTGTTCCTTTTCCCCAACGTTCTCTCTACCCATTAAGTTCGTTCCCATATCAGAATATAACTATGTGAATGGATTTAAGAGGAGGGAACCAGAGCTGAGTCTTACAATCCTACTTTTTCTGGCAGCCAGTAAACAATCTTAGTTCTCTATTCTGGACCTTAACAGTGAACATAGGTCAACAAAAGAGAAAGAGAGGAGAGACAGCTCCAAACGACCATCTTCGAGGAGTAGGTTGGAGGAGGACCTGGATACAACACAGTATGTTTGCTCAGACTCACTCATAAACCAGTGGTCATGAAACACTAGCCCAAAGAACATGTAGATGGAGGATTTATGGGAAAGGGTAACAAGGGGAGAGGTTACATGGAAATGAAGGGATTAGAGACAGAATGGCCTTCAAGACAAAGACAACTGCCAGATGTTTGACAGGTTCACTGAGGCCATTTGACCTCAGATCTCTCACGGGTAAAAAGCCGAGGATATCCTGGCTCCATTAACTTACTCCAAACACAAGGTCTGAGGTTCAGCAGAGGGTTTTGGAAGAGACATGATGTGTGAAGGGAAGACATCCATCAACTGCAGCAAATCTTCAGCGAGATTCTTTCCAGCTCTGCCATAAGGTTGTCATTAGGACCCAGAGACCCTGGAGCCATCTTGGTTGTGGGGACATAGTCTTCCCCGAACCCACGGACAAGGTCCCGGTGACAGGCGTTGCAGCACATTCCATGGGGATAGGGAAAACAACAGTGAGATTCCATTTTACACCATCATATCAGCACAACAGAAACATCTAACAACACCATGCATTGATGAGCATGTGGAGAAAAGAAATTTTTATATGTGGCTAACAGGAGTGTAGATTGATGGAACCATGTTGGCAGGCAATTCAAAAGTAACCAATGAAATGCATGCTCTGAATCCACTCTTAGAGAAAATGTGTTAATTAATTAATTAATCCACTCTTAGAGAAATTCTCAAATGTATATACAAAGAAATACATGTAAGAATGTACATTGCACCTCTGATGCAGTAAATTCTTGTTAGACATGTCTCCAAAGGCAAGGGAAACAAAGGCAAAAATGAACTATTGGAACTTCATCGGGATACAAAACTTTCACACAGTGAAGGAAACATTGACAAAACCAAAAGACAACCTACAGAATGGGAGAAGATATTTGCAAAAATTTTATCAGATAAAGGGTTGGTATCCAAAATCTATAAAGAACGTATCAAACTCAACAATCAAAGAACAAATAATCCAGTCAAGAAATGGGCAGAGGACATGAACAGCCATTTCTCCAAAGAAGACATACAAATGGCCACAGACACATGAAAAAGTGCTCCACATCACTCGGCATCAGGGAAATACAAATCAAAACTTCAGTGAGATACCACCTCACACCAATCAGAATGGCTAAAATTACCAAGTCTGGAAACAACAGATGTTGGCAATGATGTGAAGAAAGTGGAACCCTTTTACACTTTTCATGGGAATGCACGCTGGTGCAGCCACTCCAACCACAGTATGGAGGTTCCTGAAAAAGTTAAAAATAGAACTACTTTACCACCCTGCAATTGCACTACTAGGTATCTATACCATAGATACAAATGTAGTGGTCTGAAGAGGCACCTGTACCCCAATGTTTATAGCAGCAATGTGCACAATAGCCAAACTATAGAAAGAACCTAGATGTCCATCAACAGATGAATGGATAA
Organism: Mustela lutreola; assembly: GCF_030435805.1. NCBI lineage: Eukaryota > Metazoa > Chordata > Mammalia > Carnivora > Mustelidae > Mustela > Mustela lutreola. Next base: position 118,547,842 of record NC_081296.1, on the reverse strand, counting down.
AGAAGATGTGGTATATATATATACATTGGAATACTATGCAGCCATCAAAAAAGAAATCTTGCCATTTGCAATAATGTGGCTAGAACTAGAGGGTATTATGCTAAGCAAAATATGTCAATCAGAGAAAGAATTATCATTTGACTTTATTCATATGTTAAATTTAAGAAACAAAACAGAGGATCATAGGGGAAAAGGAGGGGAAAATAAAACAAGATGAAATCAGAGAGACATACCACGAGAGACTCTTAATCATAAGAAACAAACTGAGGGGTGCTGGAGGGGAGGCGGGTGGGGGGATGGGGTAATTGGGTGATGGGCATTAAGGAGGGCACATGATGTAATGAGGATTGGGTGTTATATACAACTGATGAATCACTGAACTCTACCTCTGAAACTAATAATATGTTAATTAACTGAATTTAAATAAAATTATTTTTTTAATATTTTATTTATTTATTTGACAGAGAGAGAGATCACAAGTAGAAAGACAGGCAGAGAGAGAGAGAGATGCAGACTCCCCGCCAAGTATAGAGCCCAATGCAGGGCTCAATCCCAGGACCCTGAGATCATGACCTGAGCTGAAGGCAGAGGCCCAACCCACTGAGCCACCCAGGCACCCCTAAAATTAAATTTATAAAAAAAAGAACATTCATTGCAGCACTTTTGTAATACAGAAAATTGGAAATAACCAGAATGCACATTAACTTGGGAATAAATAAAATATTATGGCTTTCCATATGATAAAGTACTATGTAGCTGTTATAATGAAAGAAATATAATCACTTTTAACAACACAGATAGATACCTAACATACAAAAATTGAGTAAAAAGCAAGTCACAAGAGGAAAAAAGAACTGCAAATCACAGTCTGATCTAAATTAAGTAGAACTTAAAATGCAAAACACGGCAGCCACATGTCAACAGGAGGCTTACGTGGGGTGGAAGTGGGAGACATCCATGGGGTACTGTCTGCAGGGCAGACTTCTCTGGGCAGATAGAGAAGAGAACCAAATTTTTTTCACAACCAAAAAGTGAAAATTATATGAAATATTTCCACTATTATTTAAACACCAAATGTAATCACACAATAGTTAAAAAGCAAAATAACACAATAATATAACGTTCTATTTAAAATAACAGTACTGTTTTAGCTCTTTTCCAATGACAGGTGAATATGAGATTTACATATAACTTGCTTCTATATGTGACTCCTGTGTTTCACGACTTTAAAAAAATAAACAAACTTCAGGGAGTGGGGTTTATAATCTCTCAACTCCGAGCACAAAGCCTGACTTTTATGACTACTCAAAAAAAGAAAAAAGTAAAGCTTTCTGAACCTCATTTTCTTCATCTTGAAAGTGGGGCTGATTAATAGGATTAGACACTGAATGAAACTGACAAAGCAGCTGCATGGTCAGCGGTTTTGCGTGTTCCCTCTGACGTCCCCTGCAGAGACGTGGGAAGGACAGAAAGGGAAGTGCCCCTCTATTGGCTCTTAGTAAACTGTTGCCCTTGCAAGGACAGGCGATAGCTGGCAGGTGCAGGTGTGTCCCGCCTGGAAGCAGAGGGGCGGCTAGATGACCTCCAGGAGTCTGCTCACCCCTGGGAATGGGGATGCTACCCAGGGGGCCCAGAGTCACCCAAAACACTGGCATACCGAGCTCTGGAATCACAGAGGTCCATGCCGGTATCGAACCCTGCAGCATGGCGTTTCCAGCATCATTTCAAAAAAAGTATGAGTTGAGGGAGGCCTTTCAAAGACAAAGGAGGCTTTCTCCAGCTGGTGTCAGATGGAGAGGCCTGCGGAGACACATCTGTTTGGTTCAAGGGCCGGGCAGAGCCAGCCAGGGACCAGACTGCGATGTCAAAGCCAATCAACTTGGCCGACCTGCAAAACGGGCTCTGAACAAACCTTCACCAGCCTTCAGCGAGGAGCCGGGCCCCCTCTCCATAGATTCAGCCTTCAGAACATGGAATGCATATCTTCTTTATACTCAAGACTGAACAAATTGCCTTGTGAGTGTTGGCAGTGGGTGCCAAAGATGGCAGTGTGGGGGTGTGTTTTTGGCAGGGTGCAGGGAGTGGGGGGGGAGGGCAGAAGGGAGCCAAAGATGATTAATGATCAAAACCTAGAGGAAAAAACACTCCAGCCAATTTGTGCTGATTTTCTTCTGCCTGAAAGTGGGGAAAACCCATGGATTAGTCAAGCTTAATTGATGTTTTTGCAGCAAAGGAAATGAAAGGTGCTTAATTCATATATACACTCTCAGAGGTCCATTACCAAGCTGTCACCCTCATCAGCCAAGCCAGTAGGTTTTCCTTGGGCTCTCCTGCCTACGCTCACACAAGTTTGCTCCCAGCCATATATCAATCCCTGGACAACTGGCTGGTTGGGTTGTTTAAAAGAAGAAAATAGGGCTGAGAAAGAGCTGGAAAAAAAAAATAATCTGGACAGAAAATCAACACCTTTAGTCTCTGCAATTTAACAATTAAACAATTTAATTTGTTCTCCTCAAGTTGCAATTTTTCTGGCCCTTGCCCTGAAATAGCATTTAAGAACTTATCCAAGGTTTTAGCAAATCTGTTGACCAGACCCCAAATTCTTGGGCAAGTACTTAACCTCTTTGAGTGCCGATTTCTTCATCCACGTTTCAGGGACACCTGTAAAGTAGACAATACTTACCCCAAAAGTCGTGGTGAGGATTATGTGCCACAGAAGATAAGTGAGTGACACAAACTAGATGCTCCATGAGGGTTTGGGTTGTTTTTTTTTTTTTTTTTTCTTCCTGGCGATTATGAAGACAGGTAAATTTCATGTATATGACCCGTAGCATTCAATGAGTTCAGGAGGAAGAAAGAGGTACGAGAAAATGGGTCCCATGCGATAGCAGCTAGCCTTGGTTACCTACCTGATTTTTCTTACTTTGACCAAAGACTATAAGCATGATATCCATGCACACTCAGATGCCGAAGCGTGTACCCAAGAAAATCGGCACACGGGTGAACTACAGAATTTTGCACAAAGGTCGTAGCCCTTCAAATCGCATGTGAGCTGTCCAAGTGAAGAGCATGAAATGAGAAACAACAAAGCCCCAGCAAGCCCATATTTTCTGGTAAGTGAATGCCTTTAATTCCAGCTGCTGTTGCTAAAAGCCTGTTTGAAAGTGGGGGACAAAAAACAACTCTAGGGGAAGGATGTTTGCACAACGAGGAAGGTTGTCCAGGCAGCACTCAGCTGTGAATCCTTGTTTCCCAGACACCCTTTCACCAGCAAAGGCTCACAGGATGCATTTGCATTCAAGGAGAGCTGCCCCTCCAGCATCTCCCAAATTGCCCAGATGGGCATTCACAGGGAATGCAAATTCAAAATAAAAGCTCTAGAAAATCAATTGAGTTCTACCATGGGCATGTATTTCTTTTGTAATCAGAAGACAATAGATCTCATAAAAAAGAAATAAAGAGAGCCAAATTGATTAAGGCTATACAATTGAGACAGAAGTCTGTGTACATTAAAGCCTAATCTTTACAAACAATTGCGGACAGAGACGGGAGGACACAACAACACTTCTACAAGCTTTAATATGGGGGAGCAACCAAAATAGTGTTGACCAGTAGGGGCCAGTAAGGGACATGGGTTGGTATGGGGCATCAACAAACAACAGAGATAAAGAGAAGACAAATGATGAGGTGGTTTAGACCCAGAAGAAGACCACTTTAGCACTGCCAATACCCCTAGAGAACAGAGGACATTGATAATCACCAACAGAACTGTCCTATAAAGACAACACTTATAAATCAGAATATCCCCTAGGTCCTACCCTGGGCAAGTTGTAGTTAATAGTTAATAGTTTGTAGGATGACCTCTAGATCAATTTCACCCACCTACCAAGAGGCATGATCTCAATCCTTTGCCTTCTTATACCTCCTTGAGAATATCCAAAAAGATGGGAAGCCTTTTGATTATCTCTTTCCATTTATTATCAGTCTCTTCCCTGTTCTGTTATCTGTCTACTTCTCTACACCACTTCTGTCTGCTGTCACTCTGCTCACCTTAGTTAGTTGCACACCTCTGGCTCACCTGACTCTACCAAGCCTCTGACCTGGATGTCCTTCATGGCCATTGCCACTCTCCATTGTCTCCAGAGGGCTGGTCTCTGCTCTGCATCATGTTCGTGCATGCCACCTGCCGTGGTTCAAGACCACTGACGCTCCTGACACCATGCCCAGTCCACCCACCGCAAAGGCCTGATCTCCCTTGACCTCGAAAAACCCCAGAGTCTGCTCTACCAGTGGTCCTGAGCTTTACCTCCTCCACCACGCTGCTTGCCTGTGTTGCCAGACGGTGAGGAAAGCACCGCCTTTCCTTGCTCAGCATTTCCAGAAGCATTCCCAAGGGAGAGCGGCTCAGGCTCCCAGGCATGTCGTGCTTTCCACGTTGACACACAATCTGCTCCCTACAGGAGTGTCTCCTACACAGATTTGGGGGAGACAAGGATGGAGAACTAAAAGCACCCTACCCCAAAGCAGCCACAGCCCTGGAGAAGGAACACTTCTATTTGTAAGTGTGTATTATGGCATAAATAAAGTTGACACATCAGTACTTAGGATAAAAAAATGAAATGAAATGAAATGAAATATAAAATAAAATGCAATGAAATAAAATAAAATAACTTCAGTGCCACTGTTCAATCTTGGCTATCGATGCAGTCGATAAGGAAATCCTGTCAGCCTCTACTCCTGACCAGGCCACCCTCACCTCCCAGGTGCTCTCCTGCTTCCAAGCATGGTCCCTCTTTCATCCATCCTCAACACGGCGGCCAGAGGGATCCTGCCTGAATGTGAGTTGAATCCTGTCCCTGTTCTATTCAAAGCCCTCAAGCCCTCCCGCCTCCCACCCCCTCACCCTGACCGCTACGTGCTGGCACACCCTGGCTTCTCTCCAACTCCATCTCCTGGTCCCGTCCACCCACCCAAACTGCCAGGTCAGCCACTGGCCTCAGGCCTTGGCACTGGCCTTCCCTCAACTGGGTGCCCTTCCCCGATGACCATTCGGATACTTCCCTCACTCTCCCTGGGTCTTTGGTGAAGAGTCGCTGCTCTGATCATCCTGTCTAAAACATCTCAGTCTCCCCACTTGTGCGTTACTATCTAGATTACATACTTATCTTGTTTATTGTCCTCCTGCCCTCGCCAGAATACAAGCTCAATAAAAGCAGGTGTTTTTGTCAGTCTTCTCCACTATGCATACCCAATATCTGGTAAGTCATCACTGAATGAATGGGAAAAGGGGAGGAGGATACATTTCAGGTGGTTCTTGAAGGACAAGGGGGTAAAAGGGTTTTGATGCTCACACATCTACACTTTGATATTACGTTGTTCTTCCAGGGAAAAGGCCTAGAGTCTACACTTACTCCTCTGGCCCAGTTTCCACAATCTAGAATCTGACCCTCCATCTTTTGAAGACAGAAACCCAATTTGCACCTTCTCTAAGGAACTGGGCTTACAGTGACCAAATTATAAAATTAGAAAACCCATTTACTTCCTTATAATTTAAAAAAACCTGTTATTTGAATGGGGAAAAAAAAAAATATATATATATATATATACATATGTAATCAGTACATTCACTCATCCTGGCAAGAACCACTTGGAAAATCAACAGTGACTAATAATAATAATAATAATAATAATAATATAATGAAATGAATCATGATAATGAATGAAATAAGGACACGAAATCAGGAAAAACTGAGAAGAAACAAATACGCAGTTGCCATCAGGCTTACATGACCTGAAGAACGAGAGGCCATTAGAATTCTCCTGGTTCTAAGTGGCAGAAAACCCAACATGCTGGCTCGAGCACAGGGGGGATCGACTGGTTCATACAACTGAGAAAGCCAGAAATAGAGCTGACACCAGGCATAACTTCACGAGAGAGCTCCAAGGGATTCGGTTTCTCTCTCTCTCCCTCTCTTGTCTCTGTCTCCTCTTGGTTGATGCCATTTTCAGACAGAGTCTCACTGCATGGTGACAAAGTGGGTCCAGCCGCTCCAGCCTCACGTTCACAACTCCGAAACTAGTTGAGGACACAGCCTCTTTTCTAGTAGACCCGCAAAAGTCTTAAGATTTCACACTGTAATCAGGAGGAATGAAATGTGCTCCTTAGCGTAGGTTTGCCCCGTGCTCCACCCCTAAGCGGAAGGTAGAATCGTGCCGGAAACATGTGGTCTCAGAATAAGGGAGGGTGAGTCGCAAACATTAATCAGCGCTATGAATGAAAATGGGAGGAGCAAATAGTAGAAGGAAAAATAAAAATTTCCCCCACAGCCTACAACTTGCTATTATATGCTCTTGCCAATGGTTCTGGAACACTCCCAGTTGGCTTAGTATGCCATTAGACATACCGTTGTCAGTAGGTCTGGAGGTCTACTGGCATGACTGCCCCTTCCCAGGTCAGTGCACAGAAACACACACCTTTTTCTAGGGATCCTTTGCTGACCATCCCCCAATCACACACTCAGTTAATTACAACCTACACCTGCTGGCTGGGAGTTCTTCATTCTCTTTCTGCAATGACTGCATATTTATGCTCTAACCCAAAGTAACTTGAGTCCTTCATGGGAAGAACAATTTTGTTCCCCACTGAGAACTGGGGGCACAGTCTGAGGCAACTCCTACAGACACATCTTGTTTAAAATCTTAAGTTCTGCCTTAATTTTTAATAGAGATTTTGCATTCTATTCTACAGTATTTTGCCTACCTTCCATAAAAATGGAGCCTCCAGGAATATGTGTCCTGCCCACACACTGAGCTCTAGTCATCCAAGTCATCCCACAGACTTGGACGAAGTGCCACCCCAGGAAGCATATGATCCTGTTCCCAGATGGAGCCCAAAATATAGGAGAAGCCGTGAGTTAGGTCTGGGATGTTTGGGGTTCAAAGTCACATGGGCCATGCAAATGAACCTGTCTAGGAGGTAGCTGGAGATATAGGCACGTAGTTCAGAAGAGAGGTGGGGATCAAGATGGAAATTCCAACAACCTCAGCACGATGTGATGGTGAAAGCCAAGGCAGTGGGTGGTGTTACCCAGGGACCACAAGGGGAGAAGAGAAAGGCCTGCGGGTAGAACACTGAATGCTGCCCACACAGTTGAGTGATGGAGAAGCAAGGAGGACCAGGAATATCCATCACAAGGCAGAGAGAGTCTCAAAGACTCCAAGCAAGTGCTTAAGAGAGATAAATCAAGCTTTGATGCTAGACAATTTGAGCTTTCCCAAGCCAGGGCAGGGCACTATTTTGTGATGAGCAGATCTAGCAAATCAGGATTCATGGCCTGCTTGGCCCAGAGCTCATAAGACTCAATTACCCTGGTCATGGAGCTCGGGCAGGCAGGTCTGCTCAGCATCACTTCTGGTCCTCAGCAACGCGGCTGCTCGCTTGGCCAAAGAAGAGCCATCTTGGTTTGCGTGGGTGGTAAGAACTGATTGTGGGAGGCAAGTTCCTGAGGGTCCTCTCTGCTGACTTCACTCCATTTGTCAGCTACTTCTTGCTTGCCCAGATCAGAGGCCCAGAAAGGAGGCAGGAAAGATCAAGGTAGGCTGCTTTCTGAGCTACAGTTTGCTAAAGACCTATCTTTTTGAAGATATCTATCTGCTTGTGAATTGCTGGACTGGACAGGTGACCCAAGGCTGGTTTAGTCCTTAGATCCTCTCTAGAGGTGACAGTCACCAGGGTGTTTATAATGGAGTCTTTTGCCAGCTTCAAACTTTCCTCATGACCAAGCTTTGAACTACCAGAAGAAGAGGAACAAAATATGGATTCCACATGGCCCGTGAGCAGCCCCTAAATTAAACACTTCACACACATCGCCTGGGTTCCTCCTCAGGATGACCTTGAACAGCAGGTGCTGTTAGGATCTGCGTTTCACACATGAGGAAATGGCGCTCAAAGAACTAGAAAGTGGAGAACCACACCAGACAGCATTGTTCAGTTTTCGATAATAACTTTAGAGTTGACAAAGCTCTTCCACATTGAATATTTCCTTTTGACTCAGACTCACAACCAGCTGTGAGAATCAACTTCATTTTACAAATAAGAAAACTGAGACCCTGAGAGTTTGAGTGACTTGTAGGAGATCCAAATGTGGGGCCAGCTGGCCCCCGAGTTCAGTTTTTTTCCCCCATGGTACTTCCCATCCATTCTTGCTTCCTATCTGCCCCCGGAGAAAGCCTGTAAGTTATAAACAAGTGATTTCCCCATAGCTGACATACACAGTTCCCTAAGCCAGAGGTCTCTTTCTTGAGAACCTTCCTGTGGGAGACCTCAAAATCTGCCAAGCCCAAAGTGAATCTGGGGAAGCAGAAGGTACAAGAGGGTGCCAATACAGAAGGAAATGACTACTCTGGATTTAATGAAGCCCATGCCACATCCCCTTCCCTTTGGCCCCTGGGCCTCTGCTTCTGTGGGACCCAGCGAGGCAGCTGCCATCTTGGCCGTTCCCTATGAGCTCTTAAACCTCAAACATCATGCACGTGGCTCCCACAGCACCTGTTCCCACCCTCACAGGCCACTCTCTGCCATTCATTCACCAACTAACCAAGGAAGGCTCTGTGAATCTTGGCCACTCTCCATATATTCTCATCTAACTTTCCTTTATTATATGCTTTGTGCTCAGATGTCCTGCTCCCCCAGCATCACAGTGAGGGATCTTATGCTTCTCTCTGTAACCCGGCATGGGTTCCCGCTTAGAAGATTTTTTTTTTTTTAATCTAGCCAAAGTCAGATTAGTTCCTTTACAGCTATACCCACTCCTTACCAGAAATATCCTTTTTGCTATTAAGTAAGTTTGAATAACTTGTCAGGGGGAGATGCTGGCAATTTCCTTTATGATTCCTCTCGCAGTGAAAGTCTCCTCTGCAAGCAGGCGCCATGATACTGCTCCACAGAGAAGGATCTGGTCAGTCATAAGCTCAGAGCTGCCCTGCTCCCTTTGGCTAAGAACTGGCCAGTGGAGAATAGCAGGTTCTTTAGTATCTCAGTGAGATCTTTCATTTACCACTTGGAATAATAACATCAACAAAAATAACACAAAGTATTTGCATTGAAGGTTTTCATTTTTCAAAGTAGCTATTGGATGTTAATGCTGTAAAGGGCCTAGAGACAGAGGCAAATCCTCCCATGTACAAATGAGGAAGCAGATGAAGTTCAGAGCACCTCATATTCTGTGAACCTCACAACACTCTTCATGGGTGGGCCACCCCTCATTTCACAGATGAGGGAACAGACACAGAAAGCCACTTGTCCCGAGTGACTCAGCCAATTCAAAGCAAAGCTGGACCCAGGCTTCCAGTTTCCCCCATCCCTGCTCTGGTGCTCTTTCTCCTTGGCTGCAACCTCTCTCCCTTGTCCAAGGAGCCAGTGGAAGGGGTACCGAAGAAACCGGGCCATCCGTGACATTGGATCTGACCTTGGCCCTACTCCCGGAGGCCTTCCTGCCTAGGGCTGGTTTCTGCTCCCACCCCAGCTTCCTTCCCCAACCAGTCTGCCTGGAGTCATGAAGTATGAAAACCCCGACTACCCTAATCATCTGTGACGGACCATTTCCAGCTGAGGGCTAAGTAGCTTCCTGTCACTTCCATTTGTGACAGTATGTGTCTAATCTCCCTACAGCAGCAGGTCCCCTATATTAGGGGACATTTTAGCTCTATGTGAGGGGAATCAGCATGCAGCCCTGTATGGCCCTGTTGGCCTGGGGCAGCTCATGAGGTTCAAGGACTAATCAGGAAGTGGACCTGGCTGGGCCTCCAGCCATAGCTGGCGGACATCGAGACAGTGAGGGACCTGGTGGAAAGGTACTAAGTGCTTGCTGTTCTTGGGGCAGAAAGGGAGAACCTAAGGAAGGAAAAAGGAGAGTGGATTTCAAGGGACCCACCCCTTCACAGGCAAGTCTTTGTTGACAGCTGCTTCTCAAGGGCCCCCACCCTGCAGCTGGGGAGCAAGGCTGACCCTGCAGCATGTGATTATGGTGGATCCCCACGTGCTGTGGAGGTCAAGACTAACCCAGATTTCCAGTTCAAGGCACTCAGGTCATGTTAGGAATTCTAGAGGCAACTCTGTTGTCTTTCTGCCTGCCTGGCATCCAGTTCCCTTTCTTCCAGCAACAGCACCCTGATTCATCTCAAGGGCTTCCCAACTCTCTGTCCCGGTGGTTCAGCCTCCAATGGCTTTCCAATCTAGGCTGTCTGGGAAGCACTTACTGCGCCCTCCAAGACCCAGATAAGCAATCTCCTTCCTCTTCCAAAGAGCCTCTTCTAGAAACCCTCACAAGTTCTTTCCTGTCTCCTGTGACATCTCTCTATCCTTGTGTTCATCACACTGAACCACAACCATGTGTGTCTGTGTCAGTCTTCCCTTCCACTCTCTCCAGACTTTTAAGAGCTAGGGGGTATCAAAAAAAAAAAAAAAAAAAAAAAAAAAAAAAAACCCAAAAAAACAAACAAACAAACAAACAAAAACCTTAGCTGGGCCTGTCTTTCAATTATTTTTATATCAGCAGCTTCTAGCACAGTGCCTGGCACATGGTAGGTGCTCAATAAATGTTGGCTGGAGGAGTGAGTGACGAGACTCACACCTAAACCATAAATAATCATGTAAGTACCATATGGGCAGATCAGATCCTACAGGCTTGTCGACGTTTTATCAACCTCGAGAGCTACAAACCATGACACGCAGAGGCTTTATTGCATTTATTGGTGAGGCAAGATAAACCCCATCTGACAGATCCTCCTGCTCGTATATCAGACAGACAGGACCAGATTAAACAATCAACCCCGCACAGCCCCGCAGCGGCCCCGAGGCCATGCTACAGCTGGGACCTGTAGGCTGGGGCAGAGGGCCGTCACCACAGACCCAGAGTGTTCCTCACGGTCTCACCCCGGATCAGGGCTGGGCTGGGCTGGTGGGCGGGAGGGAGCTCACAGAGGAGGAAGGTTGCACATCTGCCTTAAATTTTCTTGGTTTCTAGTTCGGAAAACAAAATACTTGCCCGAGGCAGCTGAGGACCACCAGGCTCTGCACAGCTGATGCTTAAAAATAAAATACTTTGCTCTAAGAAACAGTTACACCATAAAACAGATTCAGAGCAATCCCGGGCATCTCTTTCCTTGTAAAATGCATGAACGCAATCAATAAACATTCTTCCTCTACAACTTGGCAGCCCCAGGTCAACCCTGCCTCAGTGGAAGAATTTCACCTTAGGTGGAAAGGAAGCGAACTCAGCCACGGTCTCAAGATGAGCGAACTGCGGTTTCTCATTCCTCTTTTTCCCCCCACCACTCCCCTCATTTAGAAGAACTAGGGTGTTTGCTGCCGCTTCCCCGAGTTAGGATTCAGAGAAAGCTCAAGTGAGCGTGATTTCTTCGTTGAACCTCAATATTCCCCTAAATCTACCTTTTTGTTGGCCCCCAGCCAAAGCCAGTTATCTTGGGATGGAAAGCAATTGTTTCAGTGTTATAAGATTTGTATCTGACAAACCCATGCACCCCGCTGATTATCATCACCTTCCCGTCCTTTAGTTGCTTTCAAAATGACAGTCTATTGATCCAGTCATCTCCCAGGATTTGAAGTTCATGGAAAAGGACGTCTCCAATGTCTCGTTCATTCCCACTGCTTCTTGTGCGGCAGGGTAGGAGTGCTGGCCTTCCACTTTCATGTCTTTCCCCTGCCCCTTGGCGTGAGGATCAATCATCGGGAACCTTCCAGCCGTCTGCCAGGCCCAGAGTGGGCCCTCCGGGTTTGTTGCTCTGTGTGGAGTTGAGAGAAACTGGCTCTTACACTCTCTCCTGAGACTATGCCCTTTAAATGAGTAAGTGACAGCCCAGTGGGTCCTCCCTGCATTGGCAGCAAGCAGAGCAGGACCTCTGGTGTTTCTGCTTCCTTCTCTGTTCGCTCAAGCCTCGCAGCCACCCAGTGAAGCCAGGAGAGCAGGGGCTACTGGGGACATTTTTCAAGGGCCAGAACTGGCCTTGGGTTTGAGGCTTTGGGGAGAGATAGAGCTGGGATTTGGCCCTGGAGGTTCTGGTTCCAGGTCCGGGACTCCCCCCATCCAGGTCCCCCTCAAGCACCATGCTGCCCACAGGCCCCACGGCCCCATCGAGGGCTCAAGCAGCATCTCAGCTCTGCTTTTCAGGAGCTGGGGGACCTCGGCCTTCGATTTCGTCGTCTGCCTACTGGAGCTAAGAATGCCTCCACTGACATTCCTCAGGGCTAAATGAGATGACCCAGACGAAGCTTCTAACACGGTGGTCGTCCCACACTTAGTACCAGTAGCTGTTACCAGTAGCTATTAGCGTTACAATCAATGATGCTATTATTTGGCTGAAACTGTTCTGCCTCTGAGCCACGACCGATCTACTCAACCGGTAGGTCTTTCCTCGGCCTCAGTCTTGATGGTCCTTGTTCCTGCATCCATTCTGATTCTATATAAGAACCCATCTTTCTGCCGGAAGGATTTTTGAAATGTATCATGGGCTTCCAAGAGGCTTCTATCTTAGAAGCTTCTCCCGGGAAGACATAATGAAGAGAGAAAGATTCAGGCCAGACACCTGTGTCATGAGAGGCTCAGGCCTCTGGCCAGCCACCCTCCTTCATCTTCCTTTGTGGAGCAAACACTTCGCAGGAGACCGCCATGGTGCCTGGCCGCCCGGTCCAGAAGTGGCCGTGCAGTGCACGGCCCAGCTGCTCTCCATTCCCTCCCCATCCTTCTGGGTCCACATCCTGCAGACTCTGCCACCGGGACTCATTGGAATGCTCTGGCCACTCTCACTGCACCATCCTGGGTGGAACTTCTGGCAGGTGCAATTAACTAGCCACTATTAGTCTCCTTGCTTTGGGCAAGGAAAAGCCCAACATCCTGAAATAGACTGACCTGGAAGAAGCCTGGCTCCGGTGATGTCTTCTCTCAGCGTTGTCCCACCAAATAAAGCCAACTCCCACCTCCCAAGCCCCAGGCCATGCCGAATCTGGCCACGCCCCATCTCACCCTACCATCCTATGCATCCGGTTCATGCAGGATGCTTTGTAAAAATGGGTGTTCTCTAATTGACTTAATGAGAGCCTTGGGGTGGATCTGAGGAATCTAAGTTTGTAAAAAGTTTTCCGAGACTGAAGCATGGCCAGGTAGAGGAGCCACTGCTCTGCACAGCTCCCAGGGAGAGCCATACCCAGTGCAGCACATTCGCCGCGTGCCCTGCCTTGGTGTGTGCCACCACCCGTGCCAACAGCCCCAGTCTCTGCTCTCAGAATTCACCCCATCCTTAAGGCCCACATCACATACCACTCCTCCAGGAATGGTATCAGGATACCTAATGTATCCTCCTAATGTAAATCAGGAGATTTAGGTATCAGCTAAAACCCCGAAGAAGGGGAAGCCCCACTGCAGCCGGAACCCTGTCCTAGTCAGAGGAATTGGCAGATACTCCCGATTGGCTATGTATTCCAGAAGGCCATGTACAAGAGGAAGTATTCGGCAGCTAAATCCAGGGCTGAAAAGAAAAAGAAGGAGAAGGTTCTTGCTACCGTCACTGTCACCAGTTGGTGGTGACAAGAACGGTGGTACCCAAGTGGTTAAACTTTGCAAAATGCTTAGGTATTATCTTACTGAAGATGTGCCGCGAAAGCTGTTGAGCCACGGCAAAAAAACCTTTCAGTCAGCATGTGAGAAAACTGTGAGCTAGCATCACCCCTGGAACCATTTTGATCATCCTCACTGGGCGCCACAGAGGCAAGAGGGTAGTTTTCCTGAAGCAGCTGAGCAGTGGCTTGCTACTTGTGACTGGACCTCTGTCCCTCAATCAAGTTCCTCTGCGTAGAACACACCAAAAATTTGTCATTGCCACTTCTACCAAAATTGATATCAGCAGCGTGAAAATCCCCAAACATCTTCACTGATGTTTCAAGAAGAAGAAGTTGCGTAAGCCCAGACACCAGGAGGGTGAGATCTTCGACACCGAGAAAGAGAAATACGAGATTACAAAGCAGTGCAAGGTTGATCAGAAAGCTGTGGACTCACAAATTCTGCCAAAAATCAAGGCTGTTCCTCAGCTTCAGGGCTACCTCCGCTCTGTGTTTTCTCTCACAAATGGACTTTACCCTCACAAATTGGTGTTCTAAATTTCTTACAAAGAACCTAATTAAATAACTGATCCAAGGTACCAGTACCTAATACCTAATCTCCTGATTCCTCCAGCCAGAAGTATGCTGTCCCCGCTCTGAACACCCATAACATTTTGACCCTCCCTTTCTGCCACTTTCCAGCCATTCCTTCAAACTCACCCCCTCTCTTTCGCCCAGCCCCTAGGCAGAAACCTGCAATCTGTCCTTGCCCCTTTGCTCTCCATCCCTTTCCCATGCACTTGAGGATAAGAATAGTACTCACCTAAGAGGGCTGTTTTCAGAGGTATTGAGTTATCCCAGGGGGTGTATTTCCAAGTGTGCCAAGAGATGTCAGCTGTCAGACGCTAACTCCATCATCCTGTCATCTTAACGCATGTTTTTATGGCATAAGGTTCTGGTTCTTCACGTACACAGGTTTTCTGCCTTGACTTCCTCTTGAGAGCATGGACTACATCTTGCGGATTGTCGTTCTGTCCATGGCAATTGACAAGGTCGGATACCTACAGGACGCGAGAACTGTGAGACTGGTGGATGGCTGATATCTAACTGTTTCCCTTTCATTCCTGTCCTTTCTCCATCTATCACTACTACTGTCCTTCAGTGGGTAGTGAAGATGCAAAGAATGTATCCCTATTAGAATTTATAATTATATTTAATTTGGGGGATTATTTGATTATCATCTGACATTTCTACCAGGCTTGAAGATTCTGGAAGACATCTTCAAAGATTTTGAAATGTCTGGAAGACATTTATCCTAGCTCACTACTGCATCCACAGGGCCTAGCACATAGTAAATACCCCAGAAAGATTTAAAATTAGTTAATTAGCAAACCCTAATTAATCCAAAATTAATTCATTAACCTACCAATGGCCTTTTTTTTTTTTTTTTAGTTCTCTTAATGATGCTAGTATAATAGATTGAGTTCTGAATGTTAGAGCATCGTGGTAAATGAACCACAGTAGGAGCCTGAACTAATCAGTGAGGCAACTGTGCAAATGGGCCAGTTGGGGATGTTCTTTCCTATTACCTGTGTGACTATAGACAAATGAGTAACCTTACTCTTCTCATCTGTACAATGGGAATAAGGGTAGATTTACCTCACAGGGTTACTATGCACGTGAAATACTTACTCTGGAAGTTAGTTCTTATGATGATAGTACTGTTGGCATTCGAGTAACATGACAGACTAACAAATTAAACTTTACTGAGTTAGATCATGTGCCTATATATATATATAATATGTATATATGTATACATATATATATATACACACATATAATTATGCACACAAGGTCTTATTTATAATAAAAATAATAAGCTGTTTATAAGGGAACCATAATAATGGAAATGCAGGACCCATCTGAGTACAACCTAAGCCCTAACCAAAAATATGCTCCCTTTCTAGAAAATAAAGCCATTACAGATTTTGCATCCTTAAGGAAATTTTAAGCAGATTTAAAATTTTCCACATCAGAAAATTAAAATGAGTAATTCCAGAAAAAGGACAAAAAGAAGGGCCTGGATCAATTCAGGCATATTCATCTTCCTGCCCCGCAAACCGCACGCCACTCACTTTCCAAGAATTTTGATGACAAACACTAAATATCACTGTGACCCTAATAAAATCCAGAGCCCAATCCAGTCTGTGCATAAAGTCACACTCAAAGTCACATGAACCAGGACCCGCATATTAATAAAAGGGAACTGCTAGTCTTTGCTTGTAACTCGTGAAGTACATTAAAACTGACTCAATTCAGAGGCCCCTGGGTGGCTCAGTCGGTTAAGCATCAGATTCTTGATTTTGGCTCAGGTCGTGATCTCAGTGTCATGCGATCAAGCCCAGTGTCGGGCTCTGCACTCAGCTTGGAGGCTGCTTGAGATTCTCTCTCTCCCTCTCTCTCTGCCCTTCATCCTTGCTCCTGTACACACACACTCTCTCTCTCTCAAATAAATAAATAAACATCTTTGACAAGAAAACAAACAAACAAAAAAAAAAAACCCTGACCCAATTCATAACTCACCACAACACATCTCGGGGAAACCTTGTCTTTGCTCTATGTGACGCTACCTGGGAAGGACTCTAAACCCAAATCTCCTTCAGCCCCAGCACCAAACACGGCATGCAGACCTTCCTCCTCTCTCCTCCCTACTCACTCCCTGCGTTGACTGATTGAACCCCTTCATCACCCCCGCCAACCTTCCTCACTTACCCCCACTGTCCACATCACAGAAGATTCTGGACTGGGGCTAGCAAAACGCCTTTACTGGAACATGGCGTGGGGCTGGAGGGGTCCACGGAAAGGGTGGATATCGTCTTCCGAGCTTTCCCCCTTTCAGTGACTGAAAATTCTGTTTTCCTTTTCTGACAGCAGGTCACTTCACTGGCGCTGTCAAGTAGGCTGGGCCAAGAGGATGGCAAGTGACTCTGGGAAGGTGAGCCAGACAGTCCACCCTTCATTCTGACCACATTGACCCAGTGCTGCCCCCAACTGGTTCCTGTCTTATCGGTACTACCTCATCCCCACCCACTGCCTCATCCCCACCCACTGGGCCACCCAGTGGCCCAGGCCACTACCTCCATCCCTGCCCAGTTCTTCAGTCTTCCCGTGGACCCTGACACCAGCCTGAAATCTTTCCAACACAATCCTCTGCTTCACTTACCCAACCTGATTTCTGTTGTTTGCAACCCAAGAACACCAGCTGACCCCTGATCATCACAAATCTTGTCACCATCTCCACCTGTGAGAACAGGGCTGCAGCCTTGGACCAATGAACCTACACTTAACTGAGGTAGTAGATTGTGAGTCACAGTCAAAGTTAACCTTCGTTAACTCTGCTCTCTACTGCCTTTGCTCATTCCCCAACAGAACCATGGGCATACCATTTGTAGAACCTATGTTCATCTTCCAGAGGCTTCTTGTAGTAATAAAAATAATAGGTAGCAAAGAGTCAAAACATTTAGCCCCTCATTTATGGGCTGTGTCCTCAGCTCAATCACTTAATCTTTCCTGAGCTTTGTTGATCTTATGTAGGAAAGTACAGATAAATCTACCAGCTCTTTCTATTTCTCAAGGTTGCTGTGAGGCCAAAATTAGAAAATCAACTAAAAAAATATATCTTGCAAATCATAACATCTGCAGCCTGGACAAAAATTCAAGCTCATCATGGGCACTCTGTTCTCCTCACTGGTTCTTTCTCCCTGACTTAACAGGTCTTCCCACTTCCCCCTCGTCCCCATGGTCACTGCTACCCTTATAAGTAGGATTGGCTTTCCCAAGCCTCCATTCCAGGTCTGGATAAAATGTACTTCTATGGGTACATAGGTATCTGTAGTGTCATTCTCTGAAAATGTGAATTCCTAGTTAGGCTGTGTCCGTCCCACCTTTTTTCTTTATGAACAGATATACAGTAAGCAAAAGCCTATGGGCTCCTCCTCGTTTCCACTGGGAGGGATGATGCCCCCCGCCCCCCGCCCCGTGCAGGGGATCCCCTGGGTTTATGAGAACTGAGATGGCTTCAGCTTTCACTTTTTCTTTTTTCCTATTAGAAATCAAGCTGGAGGCAACATTTTCCTCACTCTGCAGTCTTGAAAGTGAGGAATCATCACTCCAGTGCAACGTGATTAGCTAGGGATCCTGACCAACATCTGTAACTAAAAATGATTTCCACTCAGATTTCTGTGTTGGGTTTTTTGTTTGTTTGTCTGTTTTTAAGGGGGGGGGGGTGAGAACCAGTGTTAAGAAGAAGAGCCAGGAGATCCTGAAGGAGGAGGGCTGAGGTGAGAGCATGAGGGATGTGGAGAGCAGAGGGGAGCCGGGCCCTGGGAGTGTGTGGAGCAGGCCAGGCCGCAGGTCTGTGGAGATCCAGACAGACTTCCAGGGTGGCCTGGGGACTGGTGTTCGGAGCCAGCCTGGTGCCACTGCTGGTTCTCCTCCTGGTGCAAACAACTGAATGAGAGCCTGGGGAGCTGCCCTGGCCCAGGCAGATTGCCTTCCTGGGCGCTGGGGAGAGGTTAGGTTGTTGTCCCCATATTTATGTCCCTTCCCTGGGGGGCTCTCCTCTCCCATCACTGGACGGTGAGCAGGTGGTGTTCCTGGGAGTTCCTGAGTGCCTCCCTCCCAGCCTCTCTCCTTCCTCCCTCCCTGCCTCTCTCCTCCCTCCCTTTCTCCTCTCTCTCTCTCACCCCTCCCTCCCTCTTTCTCCTCCCCCTCCCTCCCAGCCTCTCTCCCGCTCTCTTTTCCTCACCTTCTGCCACCGAGATGGCCAGGCCCCAGACAAGGGGCTCCTTGTCAGCCTGGGCCAAAGTGAACACAGGGAACAGCAGCGCTGAAATCGATCCCCACCGAACACGGAACAGGAAACAGAAGCCCCCGCGGGGGCAGTTTCGCAGGGCCCCGCCCAAGTTTAAGGGACCAGCTCTGGACGCGGGAGGCCAGGAGGTGGCAGGTGCCCGCGGGCACCGCCGGCAGGGGGCAGCGTCCTCCTAGCCGCGCATCCCCCGCCCCGGCTCCCCCTGCCTACAGCCCCCAGCCGGCCACTGACCGAGCCTGGGCTCCCCAGCTCCCGGGACAGCGCAGGGGAGTCAGCAGCCCGGGCCTCGGGCCAGCGTGGGGGCCGCGGCTCAGCGCTCTCCCTCGCCGCTTCCTGCCGCGCGCGCACGGTCAGCGCGGTCCTTCATCAGACGCTCCTTCGGGGCCTCCGAGACGCTGCCCTTGTCCCCGCGCTGTCCCTGTCTCCTCTTTCGGCTGTTTTCCTCCCCCAGCGCAGTCTTTAGAAGCGGCCAGAATCCGAAAGGTGGGATCCAGGCTCTTCCTTGCACCCCCTGTGCGGGCGAGGGCAAGCTCCCCATCCTCGCGGAGCCCCGGGTTGTGAAACTGAAGGCTGGAAAGAGGACACCTCCCTCCGTCGCCATCTCGGGCTGTTGCGAACACCATTCCTGAGCCGGGCGTGAGGGAAGGAAACAGGCCAACCTTTGGGACACCAGAGTCTCTCCTCTCTCACTCCCCGGGAGGGCTGCGGGTTTGAGATGGACCCTCTTCTTCTCCGTCTCTGGTCAGTTCATGCACAGGCTGCTCTGGGCAGGTAAGATTGTCTCCCTCAAAAAGCTGAACTGAAAGATCCAGAAACAAGATCAGTTAGATCCACTGACAACTCTTCAGCCTTCTAACCTATCCAGACGGCGACCTCCTTTCGTCAGCTTCCCAGCTCTGCCCTGGCCCACATCACGAGGATATCTCACCTGGATGCCGATGAGCCTGCTAGCTGCTCTCCCTGGGCCTGAGCTTAGGCCCAGAGTCTGTCTGTCCCCTGCTCCTGATCCTTAGCCCCACTGCTACATGAGGGTCACACAGCTCCCTCCTCTACTCCCTGCCCTCCCCTGCAGGCCAGTCTCCACCAGGTGCTCCCCTGCCCACTCCATGCAAGCCACACTTGTAGGCTGGCCTTTCTTTGAAGATCAAAGCAATGCCCCCTCTCAGGGTCTTCAACCATCTTTCCCCTCTGCTGGAAGCACTCTCAACCCAGCTACCTGCACAGATGACTATCTTCTCTCCTCAAGTCTGTTCCAATGTCACTGGATCAGAGCCAGGCCTCCAGACAGCAGTTAGGAAAATGGCGCTCCACACCCCGCCTCCCAAAGGCACGTTCCAGACTCTCGCTTGGCTTTATTTTTCTTCACAATGTATTGCTACATGAAATATTGTATCATTTGTTTACTATGTTTTCCCTACTAGAAATAAGAGGCCTTGCTTTGATATTTGCTGTACCTCAGTGCCTAAAATACTGCCTGACACACAGGAGATATTCAGTAAGTTTTATCATGACTGAATGATTAGATGGATAATATTGGATTTTTTTTTAAAGATTTTTTATTTATTTATACAGACAGAGATCACAAGTAGGCAAGAGAGGCAGGCAGGGAGAGAGGAGGAAGCAGGCTCTTCACAGAGCAGAGAGCCCGATGTGGGGCTCCATCCCAGGACCCTGGGATCATGACCTGAGCCGAAGGCAGCGGCTTAACCCACTGAGCCACCCAGGCGTCCCGATAATATTGGATTCTTGAACTAAAAAGCCACAGTATGGTCATGAAGAAGCAAGGAGTCGTCACGCCAGTACCCAACAGTTAGCAGACAGAGCCAGGAACATGGAACAGGTACACGGAGAAAGGCAGAGATGAGAGATCATGTGTCCCCAGAATGACTTCCAAGGTCCCCTCCCCGGTGGTCCAGCTCTTTCCTGCCCTGGGATATAACACCACATATGCACACACATACCACACACACATATATACACCACACACCTCATATACGCACACACACACTTCACTGAACTGACCTGGAGCGAGTTTCTGGGTCCGGCTGCACAATGACCCCACCTCAGGGCAGTGTAAGGGGGCATCCTGCCACCCTTCTGCAGCCCTAGCTAGGGCAGCTCTCCAGCTTGAGACTTGCACCCCCACACCTGTCTTCACTTGCCTGTAGCCTCCCCACCCCAAGCCTCTGCCTCTCACAGCCCCAACCCCCTGGGTCCTGCTACCTTGCTGGCCCACCTTGCCCAACATCTCCAGTCATCCTGTCCTGTCCTGTGCTGCTTCCCCTGCAAAAATCACTCCCCATCCCAAGTGCCCTGTGTCACAAGAGCGCCTGATTTCCAGCGCTTCTAGTTAGAAAGTTAGAAGTCAGCATTAATAATTTCCTCCCCACTACACCTAACAGCTTGTTAATTCTTGTTCATTCTTTCTAAACACTTCCTAGAGGCACCTTGCTTTCCCATGTCCAGGATTCGAGCTCACAGCAGTTCATCCAGAAGTCCTGTAACCCCAGAAACATCGGGTCCCCACTTGGGCTCTACCAACCTCCGTACTTTGCTTTCATAACATTGACCATGGTTTGTGCCCACCTATTTGGGATGTTATTTGATTGCTGTCTCTCTCCCCCACTAAACTATACATTCCACAGGGCAGCTCTGAATAAATGCCACTGGATAGACAAATGGAGCAATTTTTTTTCTCTTTATTTCTTTTGTCCTTGTCCCCAGCTACACGGAGGGAGGTGTGTCTGTGACTGCTTGTCTCCCGCCCCCCACCCCGACTCCAGCCTCAGGGCTTGACATAAAACTGGAGCATACTAGGTGCTCAGTAAATAAGGGTGTATCGATTGCCTGGTTCCTGGCAGTCATCCAGCGGTAAGGTCTGTCTGGGGAAAGGCAAGTCCGCACTCAAGTGACCAGTCAGGCCACCAGGCCCCGCTGTCCCCAGGAACCTGATAACCAAACATGTCAGCGCTTCCACCGCAGCCCAGCAGCCGGCCAAGTTTCTTTCCTTTGCCTCCTGATATGGCGGTAATTAGAAACAGCAGTCATCACCACGTTGCGTTCCCCGGAGCACCCTGCTGGATGTGAGGAACACATGTAGCTGCGAGACCACCTGCCGGGAAGAGAATAGAAGAATCATTTGCTGAACATGGCAGGGGTGATGGCTAAGGGGATGAGCCACTGCATAGCAAATCGCTGCCCCGTCTTCCCTAAAGCCCTAAATAATTTCTCCACTTGGAAAAAAAAAAAAGGGAGAAAAAAAATACACAATTAATTTTTCATGTAGATCATCCCACTTGGAAGCTTGGGGGAGAGCTGCGCATACTAAGGGCTGAACTTGAGAAACCACAGTCGGCCCAGCGTAGACAAAGCCAAGGAGAGGAAAGGAAAGAGGAACGCCCTGTGGCTTTCACTTGTGGCCCCTCGTGGCTGGGGAATGGCAGAACAGAGGACGTCTGCTCATGGTCTCATCTTTAAAGTCCCGCTCTGGGCCCAGACACACTTACTTTCACTGCCATGTTTGCCACAACGGCACTGGGGGAGGAGGGGTCGGATTTGGCCTCCTTTTCCACTTGAGGAAACTGAGGCACGGGGAAGTCAGTCACCTGGGCTACGGTCACCCAGCCGATGGGAGGCCAAACAAGTCCCAAGTTCCTGGCGCCTTCCCGCACACGCACACACCCAGGACACCGAGTCCAGGTAGGTCTTGAGAGAGATGCTGGGGACCCCCTGTCAGAGATGGTGCAGCGGGCTCGCCTTCACTCCAGTCAGTTGCCCCCTCTAGATCTTCGTGCACACTCATGAACTCTTTACCCTCTCTGCCTTAGCCCCACGGTGAGGAGGGGCGGAGAGAGAAAGGCACACTGTGATTCTCCCGCGGCTCAAGCTGGCCATCTGCTTAGGTATCCCTTTGGACACAACATCCAGGACCGCTAGGCAGGGCGTGACGCAGAGAAGAAGGGCTGAGGCACCCACCCCCGCTGACTGTCCCTCTACTACTCCATCAGCTGTGTGGCCTTGGGTGAATGGCTTAACTTCTCTGATTTCATTGCAGAGGACTTACCAGAACAAAGTACTGCCAACTGGGTAGCTTGAAAGAGAAATGTATTCTCTCACAGTTCTGGAGGCTAGAAATCAGAAATCAGGGTGTTGGTGGGCGTGGTTCTTTCTAGACTCTCTAAGGAAGGATCTGTTCCTCTCTCTCTCAACTTCTGGTGGCTGTCCAAAGTCCTTGCTGTTCCTTGACTCGTAGGTGGGCCATCGCTCTACTCTCTCCCTCCATCTTCATATGGTGTTCTCTCTCACCTCGCGAGGACGGCAGCCATATCGGATGGAGGGCTCCCCTACTGTGGTATGACCTCAATATATCTCAACTTATTTGCAACAACCCTTTTTCCAAGCAAGGTCACACACTAGGTATGAAGGGGTTAGTACTTTAAAATATTTTGGGGTAGGACACAATTCAACTTGTAACTATCTCTGTGCCTCTGTTTCCCCTGAAGGAAGAGAGTACTGCCACACACTTCCTAGTAGGGAGGGATGTGTTCTGGCCCGTGTTGGAAGTCAAGGTCATAAACTTACACTGGGTACTTATGGGAGCCTCTGTAGCAGAAGAAGGAGCTGGGAAAGGAGAGGAGATAGTTTTGGACATGGGTCAGGCTACGACATGGCCAGCAGGGCAGGCTTGGAAAACCCTCCGGACTGGTCAGCAAGCTGTGTTGTCAGCAAGGACTGGATAAGTTAGCACACAGGAAGGACTCAGAGCGGTGCCTGATACATTTTAAGTGTGTCACGAATGCTTTCTGTGATTAACAGTGTTGTCAGTGTAATTGTCTGTGGAACGGATGGGAACATCCCTTTTCTTCTGAGACACCAGCCGAGGGGCCTGTGTTGTCATGTAGAAACTAGCTCTTCCCTCCCCGCAACCAAGGGTTTACATATTCGGAAGCTAGGACTCTTAGTTCCGTATAACAGACAGCTACTCAAAATGGCGTTGACAGAAAGGGGAGAGTCAGCAAATAGGAGGAGGGCGGCTCCCAGAATGCAGGCAAGCGTCCTGAGAAGGCTGGAAAGCCAAGGTCTGCGGGTGGCTGCAGGGAATCCAGGGCGACACGCGCTCGAGCTTTTGGATCCGCACCCCTGCCTCACTTGCAGGTTTGGGACAACTTACCCCCACCTCAGGCCTCAGTTTCCTCCTCTGGAACAGGGATGGCAATAGGGGGGTTGTTAGGGCAGAATGAGTGAAGGTGTCTAAAGTGTCCCCGTGGCACAGAGCAGTGCCCAGTGAGGGGTGGTCCACTTGAAATGGTTGTTCTCTCTGCTCGGCTTTTCCCGCTGTTCTGTCTACAAGGTGGAAAACACAGCTTGCTGACCTGTCTGGAGGTTTTTCCAAGCCCGGTGGCCATGTCGCAGCTCACCCATGTCCAACACTATCTCCTCCCCTTTCCCAGCTCCTTCTTCTGCTGGGGAGGCTCCCGCAAGTACCCAGTGTAAGTTTAGGACGTAGACTTTCAACTGGGCCAGAACGCACCCCTCCCCACTCTCCCTGGGTTCCCGGCACCTAGATTAAGGCCCGTATTTGTCACTCTTATTGAAGAGGCCCTCCCAGATCTAGCTCCCCACCCCCATCCCCTGCATTTCAGACCTTTCCCTGGGCCTCCCCAGACATGCTGGTTCTTTCGGTTTCTAGGTACAGAGGACTTGTGGCCTTCTCAGCTCCTTTGCACATGTCATTTCTGCCGCCTACGAGGTCTTTCTCCGAGATTTCCATATGACCCTGTCTTTCTCATTATTCAGACCAGGGCTCAAATGCCCCTCGGCTCCCCAGAGAGACCCTCCCGGATCTCCTATCCTGATCTTACCCTTCTCCTATTACCACCCTAGTCACCCACGAGCACCAGTTGTCATTCCTTCGCGGCAATTATCAGTCTGGTTTTATCTTGTCTGTTTATGGACTTCCTTGTTTATTCTCAGTATACTTCCCACAGAACTCGAGCCTCATGACCGTAAAGACTTTGTTTGTCTTATTCTCCCTGATGTTGCCCCGGCCCAGGGCGAAGCCTGCTTAACATTGATGCCCACAAATACCGGTAGAATGAGCCAATCTATGAAGAAATCCATTGGGTGGGTGGAAGAGTCAGAAGTTGCTCTGCTTGGGGTAACGCCCTCAGCGACGTTTTCTAATTTTGCAAAGCCTGCCCCAGCCCACCAACAAGACACATTACGGTCTCAGACACCCACAGTATGCAAGGCTTCTGTATCAGGCCTTTTTTCCACTTCCTGGTTTTACTTGTTTTACCTAATGGCCTGTAGTAGAGTTTTTCAGTTGCGATTTTAAGCATCACTAATAACATTTATGAGGATCAAAACCAAGCTAGCCTTTTTCCTCCCTTAGTCCTGTGCAGTCAAAGAAATTTTCCAATCCTACAGTTTATTATCTAATTTTATTATCACCCAAGGATGCAAGATGATTTATTTATGTAGGTTTAGATTATTCAAATATTCCTTTATTTGCTCTGTAATAGCCATTCTTTTTCTATTGCCTTAATTGTATCTTATTAGACATCTCGCTTTTGCTATATGCCACGTGGCCTTGGGATATATTGATGTGTTTAAACACCCTTGCACATCCTTTAATATATTGTAAGTCATTTAAACTCATTGTAACTTGTCTATGGGCTACAAAACCATCCTGGATTACTCTCTGGGGAAGAATGCTCTCCTCCAGCTTATCTCTCCGTGCTGGGCCCATCCTGACACCCTTCGAGAGAAAGAGAAGAGATACTAGAAATCCCCTCAACTGTCAAGGAGGTTCCCAGCAACACAGTGGCCTGAAGGTCCGGGCGCCCTCAGAAAGGGTCTCACAGACCCCGATTACAAACGGTAGTTGGTCTCTGGTCCTCACAGCATGCAGAACAGAAAAGCAATTTAAGGAATTATGTGCCCCAGGCTCACTGTGGCTTGCTTCCCTTGTCATTTTAGGGAGTTTGGTTTCTGTGGGTTTGATTGATTGACGGATGGATTGATTCTGTGCCCCCTAAGTCGCTGATAATCCATTTGCAAAATTAGGGAATTGCGCTGAGGCCGGGGCACTATGAGAATGCAACGGACTCCCACAAGGGTTGTAGAGGTCTCAGTACTCTTGGGTCCCTCTGTGGGTCTGCAGAAGCTTTCCAGCCCTAGGAATGCCTCTCCAGCCCTTGAACTTCTCCGTGGCCAGAAGGGATGGCTAGCGGGACTGAGTCCAGAGAGCCTGGGATCTCGGAGACTCCCTCAGGAGGGAGGTACTCCCTGAGTTCTTTGCAGAAGTCAGTGGGGGCCCTGAGCAGCTACCCTATTTCAGCGGGGAAGACCCAAAGCAGCTTAGTCTGACCTGAAATTAATTCCCCTCTTGAATGGATTACCCGGCGGACTTCTCTTTCCCAATTTTCCTTCTATTTTTAACGTTTGTCTTTAGATCCCTTTCCCTTCATTGTTCTCTCCATTCCTCCTGGGTCTGGAGCCGAGAAATTGTTTCTCCTCCTGCAGAACCCACATGGTTTATGGGACTGGTACTGACGATTCCCTGTGGTTCCTGAGCTCCCCAGTCATTTTCTTCCTAATAGGAAGCAGCGGGTTAAGAGCACTTGCATTGTCTTCTTCCAAGTCATAAAATGTTCTTTTATGCGATTTAAGAGCCGCGAGGACGCCACATGGGTCTCCCAGTAGATAAAGGTATTTAAAGCTCTGCGAGTGTCCTGCTATTAGATTGGTGTTTATGGTGACCTATGACCCCAAGCCTTCACCAGCTGGCTTGGCGAAATTTTCAGAACACTTAAAAACCCAGCTCCTGCTATATACCAATGAGGTGTTGATTAGAATAACTCACTCTAATGTCGTTGATAAAGGCCGTGAAAACTATACAGGCCTGTGGGGCTGACCCTGTGCCCCTCCAGAAAGCTGGAAGAGGAAGACAGACCAGTTTGCTGGGTTACCCGCACTGCAGGAGGAAAGAGGAAATGCTCTATTCTCTCTGTCCTTGGGTCATTAGGAGGTTGTTCCCACACCCACCCACAAACACCCTAGAACACAGAGTAGAATACTTAGCTTTCCGCTGCCTCTTAACACTAAAGAAAAATACGAATTTGGATGGTGCTGTTTTATTCAAAGACCTTCCTCCCTCAGTGAATACAAAAGCCTATTCCTTAATAGAGGAGGGGAGCCAAATATACAAATAGAAAAACCGAGGCTTGGCCTGAAGAGAAGAGAAGATCGCCCAAGGTCACATTTGGCAGTCAGGGTCAGGGATACAGTAAGAAAAGGTCACTGGAGGTCCCCAGAACACACTGTAGGTGGCGCTAGCGACAGTCACGATGCTCAGAGCAGTGCTGGGCTGGGAGGGAGGGGTGTTGAGGGGACACACACGCACACACAGCCCTGACAGATGGCCTGGGAACCTGCTTTGCATTTTCTCAAGGCTCTTAGGGCTGGGGAAACTTTCCCTGGTTCCGGTCTTCACTGTCCTTTCCAAGAATTAGTCAGAATCCTGTGTGTCACGTAAACGGCAAAGTTGCCACTCAACCTTGGCTTACAATGTTGAAATCATAATGACACCGAGAGGTTACCATAGGGGGCCCAGACTAGGACACTTGACGTTCACAGATAGGAAGAGCATGGCGACTTATGTAAATTACATCATAAAATGCGAAGGAATTTCATTATTTTCTGTTGTTTTGGCAGCAATACAAAATGATTTTTAACAAAATGTTTAACAAGGATTTTTTTTCATGCTGGGTCCTAAGAGATTTATTTTCTGGAGTAGCTATGCATTCATAAATAGTTAAAAGACAACATATGCAAATACAACCCAATATTCATCATTAAAATTGAGTAAAGTGTTGATTTTTAAAACTGCCTTTTTGGTGTCTGTAAGCAACATGGAGCGGCGTAAACATGCTCCATTTTTGTAAAAAAAAAACAAAACCGTGTCATCGCAGTAGTGCAGTGAGTGGTGGAAGGTGCAGATGGTCAGGGAGTAGTGTAAATGCTGGCTTTGGAGTCAGTCCCCTGGGGTAAAACCCCAATTCTGCCACTTAACAGTTACGAGACTCTGGGTGGTAATGGGACGTCTCTGAACCTCAGTTTCGTCTTGTGTGAAGTAATAATCACCAGTAGAGTGGAGGCGTAAATGAATTCATTTATGTGACCCTCTTAGTTCCACGCCTGCTACATAATAAGCCCTTGAGAAACAACAATGATTATTATGAAGAGGAATGTGACACATTTCAAATATGCCCGTGCAGATTGTGGCGGGGTGGAGGGCGGGGGAGGGAGAATCTGGAGGCAAAGAGCGAAGCGTGACTTGTGGTGACGGACTACAGCAGTCAGCAGTCCACAATTGGTGGACAATGCGAAAGAAAGAGGGATATTGACTTAGACCAAAGGACCATTTCAGCCAAGTTAGAGAGATGGGCTGTCAAATTCTCTGAAGGACTGACCCTAAGACCCGAGGAGGTGACTCTAATTGTGCAAAAGTGAGAGAGAGAAAGAAAACGTGAGTAGGTGCTCAGAACACTCCAGCCCCTCAGCTGTCCCACAGTACCTGCGTGGGATCCCCACTAAAGCAAAATATTTGGGGTGGATTTCTCCACTGAGGGCTCCCAGACCCTCTGGCTTCTGGAGCTCATCCCAGAGCCTGCTCTCTGCACCAGATCCTGCTGCCTTTTCTGCTTGGGGCTGGATGTCTACAAGTCCTCATGTCAGAGGGTTTTCTGCCAAGGAAAGCATCTATTGCCCTCTAGACTATAAGCGAGGCAGGCGATGCCCTAGAGAGAACTGAAAGTGCCTGAAGAAGGTTCAGGCGTCTCTGGTTTGAGCAGCTCATGGGATGATAAGTTTCCATGAAGCGGGACCATATGTCTCAAAAGTGCCTTGATTGTCAGTTCTTACTTCAAAAAGGAAATAATAGACCTTGGCCAGAATCAACCTTCTGCCTCCCCTTCCACAATAAGAACAACTTTGGCAGTAGGACCAGAATATCAGCTTCATCAGCGGAAGTCAAGGACATCTTGACCGAGGCAGAGTTCCCTGTTCTTCCACCTAAGAAAGCACATGACTCTCCTGGGGCATGTGAATGAGCTGAGGGATCCCTGGGCATGAGCCAGTCCTGGTCCTTAAGGGCACCTTCAGTGTTAGGCTCAGCAGATGAACGTCCCTCTTGGCAGGATCAGTAGCCCAGGAACCAAGTCTGTTATGTGGAAGACTTGACCTAGGTTTGCCTTTTCCCTCCTAGACGATGAGGATGATAATAGCACATACCTCCTAGGATTATTTCAAGGAAGAGATAGTAATATATCTAAAGTGCTTGGGGGGGTGCCTGGGGGACTTTGCCTTCAGCTCAAGTCATGATCCAAGGTCCTGGGATCAAGCCCCACATTGGGCTTCCTGCTCAGCGGGGAGCCTGCTTCTCCTTCATCATCTGCCTCTCCCCCAACTTGTGCTCTCTCTTATGCTCTCTCTCTCTCTCAAATAAATAAAGTCTTTTAAAAAAATTAAGTGCTTGGAACAGGATGTAGCATATTCAATAAGCGTCAACAAATAAATGTCACTTGGTAAATAACTCTCAATAAATGTCACTGATGATCATGATGAAGAAGAGGAAGGAGGAGGGTATGTTACACAATGTCAATTAAATCCAAATTCCCCAAGAGAACTGTCCTTGGGGATTTTAGTAGGGGAAATTAGTAGTCGGAATTTAGTAGGGGAAAAATTGTCTATAAGAGAGACTGATGAGAATACGAATTTTTTTGTGTGTTAAGGACTGTGTTAAGGACTCTCAAATTAAATTTTAATCCTCAGCTACCATTCTGTTGTGGTTAGAATATTTGTTTTGTTTTGGGTTTGGTTTTCTTTTTTTTTTTTTTTTTTTTTTGGTCCTGATTTCTATTTTATTAGTCTTGTCTTTTATATCCTTTAGTGTAAACTGCCTGAAATTCCTGTTGGAAGAGGTGAGATATAAACGATAAAATAAAAATAAAGAGAAGACACTCCATAAAAGGTTGCTGAATTTATTGAATTGTCGAATCCTTCCACATAAACCAGGCTGCTTCTGAAAAATGAGTAAGCACAAGAGACAACAATAAGAGAAAAATATCCTTCTTATTTTCTTGTTTATATATCCAAATTCTACCTAGGAGAGCAATCCCCTTTCTCTCATTTCCTGTAGCCATAATGCCAATCCCCTTCTTCTTCTGAGAAGACCCGAGAATCTGTACGAGGGCAGATGCTTCAGGAGGCTGAGAGTCCAAGTTATACACCATCTGTTCACCCTCTGCCTCGAGGCCTGGGCCATTTCTTATTGGAGTGGCACCTTCAACAGCTAATATCAGCCCTATCGTGTATCACTCTTCCATCACTGACCTGACCCTGCCTTCTGGAGAAGGGAGAAAGAGCAAAAGACGGAGAGGGAGAGGAAGAGAGAGAAGGAAGGAAAGGAAAGGGGAGGGGAGGAAGACAGAAGAGAGAGAGAGGGAGAGGAAAGAAGAGTGCACCTGCTTCCTCCAGGAGCTGAGAGATCTCATTTGAAGCCATTCTCGAAGTTGCTGTGGCAGTGAGCAATTCTGATCCCAGGCTTCAGGAGCCACTGGTGCTGGGGAAAGGGATGAGTTACAGAGTTGTGGACGGATGGGTTCAGAGAGTGCCTCCCCATTTGAAAAAAATGCCTGGCTCGCTCAGCCCACTCTCAGAACTCCTGAAAAGCCTTTCAGCTGGGTAGTCAGCCTCTCCACACTCACTTTAAACATTACCTGGCCCTTCTCCCCAGGCCCAGCTTGCTCTGGGGCTCAGAAGAGTCCTTTCATTACGCTTTAATGGGCCCAACGGTGATATGCTCAAGGAGTGAACAATTTGCCTCTGAGGGTTTTGAGTTCAGCTGATTTGAAGAGGAGCCCAATTTCTCCTCTGATGAATCCCCAGGGGACTGCCTTTTCTAATGCGTCCCAAATCTATAGGCTTTGAGTCTGGTTCCCACTGGGACTGGCTTCCCCCTGTTTGGGAAGTGATAATAGGGTATTTCAGTCAGACAGGGTTCAAAGTCTAACTGCACTCTGAGGAAGGTTCTCCTCCAAAGCTTTTTCTTCTGGCACTTGCTCACCCTGCTTCACCCACCTCTGTCCCCTAAAACCGTGTGCTTTTCTCATCTTGACGAAGGTTTGTCACCTCCTTTAGGTAATATTTACAGGGTCTAAACACTGAGGCAACTAGTTTGTGCTAAATGACATGAACTGGAGACATGCAAGGAGAACAATGACGCTCAAACAGAAGGTAGACAATGTCTCAAACCCGGGGTGTGCGCCACCATGGAAAATAACAGGTGGGTGGAGCCACCGCACATTCCCAGCCCTATTCTCCCGACTGGCTCTCCTACAAAGTTGGGAAGCAAAAGTCTCTTTTTCCCAGGCTTCCTTGAAGGTAGGAATGGCCATGTGAGATCATTCCAACCAACAATGTCTGCTGAGGTCTTCCAGAAGGTTATTGTTTTTTCCCAGTAAAAAAGTAAGGGAGTCTTGGGGCGCCTGGGTGGCTCAGTGGGTTAAGCCTCTGCCTTCGGCTCAGGTCATGATCCCAGGGTCCTGGGATAGAGCCCCGCGGACTCTCTGCTCGGCGGGGAGCCTGCTTCCTCCTCGCTCTCTGCCTGCCTCTCTGACTACTTGTGATCTCTCTCTGTCAAATAAATAAATAAAATCTTTAAAAAAAAAAAAAAAAAAGTAAGGGAGTCTTCACCTTACCCACAGGGGATATGTTCCAAGACCTCCAGTGGGTTCCTGAAACTGGATAATACCAAAACATATATATACTGCAGATTTTTTTTTCTCATACCTACATACCTATCACAAAGTTTGCTTTACAAATGAGACACAATAAGAGATTAACAACAATAACTAATATTAAAATAGAACAAATATAACACTTTACTGGAATAACAATTATGTGAATGCGGCCTCTCTCTCTCTCTCTCTCTCTCAAAATATCTTATTATGCTGTACTCACCCTTCTGTTGTGTCTTGTGTTGATGAGAGATGATAGACTCCATCAGAAGGAGAAACAGCTGCTTCCAGGCTGAGGTCAACCGCGGGTAACTGAAATGTAGAAAGCAAAATTGCAGGGAAGGAGTGGGGGAAGTATTGTATCACATTTTCGCTCCTCCCGCCTCTTCGTTTCTTGAATGAAGACACGATGGCCTGAGTAGCCTTGTGACAAACATGAAGGACTTGCCAAGAGGATCCCGGGGCCCTAGCCATTGCATCATCAGACCTCTGACTCAACACCAACGGGGACCTATCCCCAGACTTCCTTTTTGAGAGAAAAACAATCCCTATTTATTTAAACCATTGTGGTCAGATGTTTCTTTTACTGATGATAGGATACTTTCCTCGTTGAAATAGGCCTTTTCATTTCCATATTCTGACTCTTTCTCAAAATGGAAACATAGAGGGAGAGGCAGACACCAAAGCCAATGAAAGCCTACTTCTCGAAAAATTTAAACTCAGAGTTATCTCATTTAAATCACGTGGCTGTACCCAATGATGTTCCATGCATCCTTTCTGCTGCTTCTAAAAATTGGCTGGCTTAGGATTTTCTTAGAGCTTCAAAATCCTGCTGTGTGTGATGAAAAAGAGAACAGCATCACAGCGTCTTCTAACCAAACCATTATGAAAGGGAAGAGAGGAGTAGAATGATAAAGTAACTCAGCCCTGCAGTCTTCTGCAGGTGTAGAAGAAAGGCCTCTTCGATAAGCACAATTCCTAACTGGCATGATCATGAAGACAGAAACAGGACCCCAATTGTCCTTTTCTTTTGTAGATGATAAATCTCAGTCCCAACAACTCAATCTGCTGTTCCTTTGAGACTTTTTCTACAAAGAAGGAAACTGAAGAGGGAACAAGGATGCGTCCAACCTCCAAACACAGCAATGGAAAATTTACAAGACTGGTTTCTCCAAACCACTCTCACTGCATTGTGCTCCCCAGGGCTGTTGGCACTTGTTCCATTTTCTCTGTTCCACCTGTTGGACCCTGAACCCCTAGTTCATTCAAGGGTAGGATTCATTCCCTCCAAGGGTACGGAAAACTGGGGATCTAAGCACCTATTTCCTCCCTGACATCACCCCTCTACCATGTCCCCAGACCAAACAAGAATAAGGGGAATCAGACTCCCATTACCCAGGTTTCTTGTCAATTTCTGGTTTCTCCAAAATTCTTCTTCAACTTTACTTAAGGGCTTTTTTTCTCTCTAAAGATGTGTAGATTCTTCAGGATACTTTTCTTCCCCCCAGATTTATTGCCTTCTATCTGACCCCAGGTTCTAAGAGAAACCAGGGAAGAACCAGAGCACTTGCCCAAATCTACTTCTCTGTATCCATCTCAGACCTAGGGGAAAAGCTCTTCATATATTATATCAAACACCATCCCTGTGCTTTAGATGAAGCAGCCTTGCTACCTTGGGACTGACAAGTGGAGAGCCTGATAGCTGAGCCATTTGGATCATTTTTTATAGGGAATCAACTGGGATGTGTTATCAAAAGGATTTCCCTTTTATAGAACCTCTGGGTGAAGGAAAAAGCTGACACAAAATGCACTTGAGAAATAGTCTTTTGACCTCTTCATAAAAGGAAAAGATAACTCTTCAAATGATTTGATGAGAGATATTTATCTATCCCTTTACCTAACAAAATACACTGAATGCCTGCTATGTGCTGGGAGCTAGACATATGGAACCAAGAATGCTGAGCGAGAAGTTAACTAACCAAAAGAGGAACTCCAGAAGAGAGAGGAGAGAGGCACATAGCCCTGACACAGGGCCACTGAGCTAAGACAGTGGTCCTGGAGCGAAGAAGGCCTCTCAGGAGGTGCTGGGTGAGGGGCAGGAACACTCTGTCATTGTCCAGGAGCTGTGTAGAATCAGAGTCTGTGCCTTCTAACAATAGGGCTTTGCATCACCCTCACCCTCAGAAAATTGGAATTTCTCTTCATTTAAACCAAGCTGTCTATAGGAACAAACCCAACCACACCAAGCCTGCCTCTTTCTAACTATCCTGGCGATCACTTCCCTGCAGTGCCAGCCTGGACAACTATAAGATTAAAAAAAAAAAAAAAAAAAAAAGGACACACAGTCTGGGAGGTGGTACTAGTAGAGATTGTATGTATCTCCACAATCATTTCTTTGGTGGCCGAATGGCCAAACTCCACTGTTGATAAGCCATACGTTACTGAGCCTTTTCCCTGTCGTTGGACATTTGAGTTGTTTATTATTAATGGTGCTGTTGTGATCCTTTAAAGAAGTTTGAAGTTTATGTGACGTACTCAGATTAACCACCTGAAACATCTTTATGTTTCATCAGCCTTTAAAATCTACTTTAGAGGGGCGCCTGGGTGGCTCAGTGGTTAAGCCGCTGCCTTCGGCTCAGGTCATGATCTCAGGGTCCTGGGATCGAGTCCCGCATCGGGCTCTCTGCTCGGCAGGGAGCCTGCTTCCTCCTCTCTCTCTCTGCCTGCCTCTCTACCTACTTGTGATTTCTCTCTGTCAAATAAATAAATAAAATCTTTAAAAAAATAAATAAATAAATAAATAAATAAAATCTACTTTAGAGGCGCCTGGGTGACTCAGTGGGTTGGGGCCTCTGCCTTTGGCTTGGGTCATGATCCCAGAGTTCTGGGATCAA
This sequence comes from Mustela lutreola, assembly GCF_030435805.1. NCBI lineage: Eukaryota > Metazoa > Chordata > Mammalia > Carnivora > Mustelidae > Mustela > Mustela lutreola. The sequence continues at coordinate 118,513,660 of NC_081296.1, read as the reverse complement.
GCCCCACATCAGGCTCTCTGCTCAGCGGGAAGCCTGCTTCCCCCTCTCTCTGTCTCTGCCTGCTTGTGATCTCTGTCTGTCAAATAAATAAATAAATAAAATCTTTAAAAAACATAAAACATACAAAATAAAAAATAAAAACCAACTTTAACTTCATTATAGTTTTTCCCAACATGAACAACAAACCCCACCTTTGCCCTGTTGATCAGAGCTCTGACCTGTTTTCACTGTCCTGCACAAGCAAATGGTTTGATTGTTCGTTACAGAAACTTCCCAAAGACCCATCAGCTCTTTAAAATATATATCAATAGACAGAGGGTGTCGTTAAGGTCCTTCGAATCCCTTCCTTCAAAATCCTCACATTGCGGTTTCTACCAACTCTGGATATTTTTACCTAATCCTAAGCAACTGTCACCTCCCTCCTAACCTCCATGGAAAGACTGGCCTTAAACCAAACTTCCATTCTCAGTAAGTTCTGACTTTCCCTTCCCTTTCTGAGACATTGCCAGAGATTTTCAAGATGGTGGTCTCCTTTGTGGCGGAAAGAGAGAAGCTCAGTTTTGTCTTAGCAACAGGTTGCGTTGGTGATATTTGAGGAGCCAGCTATTGACGGGTCTATACGGTTTGCATTGTGATAACCTCAAGCTGGTTTTTGGAAAGATTGTACTAGCTGGTAGTACAATGCTACCAACACCACACAGGTGTGCCCATTTTCCCATCTCTCATCAGTATAGCTTTTTTTTTTTTTTCCCACTGTCTTTCGTATTGGCTAATCTGAGAAGCAAAAGAATCAAATCCTCATTTTTATTTGTACTTCTTTGCTATTTGGTGAGCTGGACCATCTACTGTGAACTCTGAAATCAGTTTGGCTCCTCTTACCATGGCCATGTTGATCTTGGCTCTGTGCTTTAGATTCTACTTCTATGAAATGGGGTGTGCTAGCCCGAGTTGTCCAGAGAAATAGAACTAATAACACATTTTTTTCCCCAGAGAGAGAGATATTCTTCAAAGGAAGAAAGAGAAAGGGGGCGGGGGGAGAGAAAAAGAGAGTGGTTGATGGATATACTATAAGAAATGGACTCACGTGATTACAGAGATTGAAAAATCCCTGTTTCTGGGGTGCTTGGGTGGCTCAGTGGGTTAAAGCCTCTGCCTTCTGCTCAGATCATGATTTCCCTTGGATTGAGCCCCACATCAGGCTCTCCACTCAGCAGGGAGCCTGCTTCCTCCTTTCTTTCTCTGCTTTCCTCTCTGCCTATTTGTGATCTCTGTCTGTCAAATAAATAAATAAAATCTTAAAAAAAAAAAAAAAAAGAAAGAAAAGAAAAATTTCTGGATCTGGAGTCAGTAAACTGGAGACTTAGGAGAGCCAATGGTGTCAGTTCTAGTCTGAGTCCAAGGCAAGAAAAGACTGATGTCCCAGTTCAGAGATAGGCAGATAAAGAGAATCCTTCCTTCCTCGACCTTTATTTTATTCTACCGATTGGATGAAACCCACTTATGGTCGGGAGGCCAATCTACTTTACTCAGTCTAAACGTTAATATCATGCAGAAACTCACTTACAGAAATACCAGAAATAATGTTTAACCAAATATCTGGGAACCCTGTGATGAAGTTCTAGAACCTAGGTGAGGTTCAGTGGGCTGAGGTCCAGAGCCGATGACCAAGAAAGAATTCTTGAGACATCTTTGGTGCAAAATGGTGGTTTATTAAAGCACAGGGACAGGACCTGTGGGCAGGAAGAGCTGCTGCCCCAGGTTGTGGGGGATGACAGGTTATATACCTTGCGGTTGGCGGGGGAAGGTGAAGGGAAGAGAGGTTTCAACGGAGTTTTCATATGTTAAAGAGGGCCTACAAGGTGCTGGGCGAAGGCCTTGCCCTTGTGGCTTGATCAACGTTGTCTTTAGGTCAGCCATTAACATCAAGATAGTTGGGAAATTCTTGGTGGGGTGTTATGATCCTGCTATCATTTACATTCCCTTCTACCTCAGCCTCCTCCAGTTTTGTTTATGATGGGGAGGGAGACATTAGGGCTTGAGGAACCGAGAGTTATTTGCCTCTGGAAATTTGTGCTATTGATAAGGTAACCTCCCTGTTTGTAGATCTCTAGGACATCTGTAGAGCAAGGGAGATTCCTGTCCTGCAGGATTGTGATCTCTGCAAGTTAACTATTTGTTTATCGTTCATGGCAGTCAAGGGTGCCTGAGGAATGCTACACATATTATGAAGGGGGGCGGGTGGAGAGGGGGGTGCAAGGCGCCAGCTTTTGCTTTGTCTTCAGCCAGCCTCCTGCTCCCTCATCACCTGTGGCCCAATCAAATTGACACAGAAAATAAACTATCACATGGGAGTAATAATTGTCCCTGCTAAAGGAAGGGTTGTTGTGGGAATTAAATAACAAAGGTAAAATGCTTAGAAGGGTGCCTGGCACAGAGTGGGCACACATAAAATATCTAGGAAGTGAGATTCATCCTTTCATATGGGAAGAGGAAGGCTCTATTATAAATGTTGAGTTTAGCTTTCAACTCTTGAAAGATTTTTATTATACCATTTTCTAATTGCTTTCATGGTGTTAGTGTATCACCATAGCATGGTTGATCAATGAATTCTAGATCTCTGCTCAGAGGGCAAATGGGGCCTAACCACAGGAGAAGGTTTTTGTCTGAGCAGGGAAGGTGCCTGTAGTCAGTGGGTTGCTTCCCAGCTGTGTGGTTGGGTCAGGGGTCCCACCCCACGGGAAATGGGCATAATGAGCCCCTGCTGATTTATCACCCCACTGTTTGGGTTTAAAATATAAATGGAAAATTTCTTCTAAATGCAAATCATAAGCCCATTCACTAAATTAAATAATCTGAATGACAATGATATAGGGAAGAAAATGAGGACTCCGGTTTTTCCCCCCAAACAAGGCCTCTATTTCTTAGAGAAAAAGCAAGGAAGAAGGGGAGGAAATAAGACTGTCAAACCAAGCAGGATCCTTGATGATGGCTCAATGGCTCCCAGAAATTACAATAAAAGGACATAAAATTACAGCACCAATTTCTCCAAAATAGCCCTGTACTTCTTCAGAAATGATCTGACACATTCAGGTATTCATATAGAAAGTCTTTGAACTAGAAAAGACTTTCAAGATCTCAGTCCTCTGTTAAAACCTGTCCAGTGACTCCCCATCCTCCTGCACCCAACTTGAAATTCAAGGTTGTAAAAAATGCCTCCGCTACCTACTGGATCTGGCCCTTCTCCCACCTTTGACCTACCTCAGATCTGGGGGGAGGAAAACCTCACATCTGTTACATGGACGGCCACTTTAAGGGGTTGCCAATGCTCTGACTCCTGTGTTCATGCCAAATGACACTCTTGCTGCTCTGTGACAGCCCTCCAGGTGACACCCATCTACATTTTCAGAGAAGAACACCATTTCAGACCTTTTAACAGAGAGAAGAATTTTAAGCAGAGAACCTATAGATATTTTATTACCAGTGTACTTGATGGGGGAGCAGGAAGCAAGCTGAGGACAAAGCATCAGATGACACCCCACAGTTCCCCAACTCCCAAGTGGAATCTGTGGGACATTCTTCAGGGAGTCCTGGCTACTCTAGAGCTAAGGGAAGGAAAAACAAATGGTTAACTTACAGAGATTACAGTCCTGAAGGACTTGAGTCTCCCTTAGTTTACAAATGTCTTAGTGATTTACTAGAAAAAAGCACTTAAAAAAAAAGATTTTATTTATTTATTTGAGAGAGAGAGAGAGCATGAGCGGGTGGTGAAGGCAGGGAAGGAAGAGAAGGAGAGGAAGAAGCTGTGGGGCTCCATCCCAGGACCCCGGGATCATGACCTGAGTCAGAGGCAGATGCTTAACTGACTAAGCCACCCAGGCACCCAAAAGCATTCTTATCAATAACATCACTTCCGGAAGAAAATGTGGATAAGATTAAAGTCCTTATAACCTACAGCCCATGGACAAATACTTGAGGCAGGCAGAGTACAATGTTCTTCCAGGAAGCTCTCCACTGTCTTAATGTTAGCGCCTTACTAGAGGGGAAAACAACCTTAACTTGACAATAGCAAGGCCTCCAGTATCTCGTAGGTCCTCTTTAATATATGAAAATCCTTTTGAAACCTCCCTCTTCCTTACCTCCCCCAAACCCACTAGTCTATAATCAATCATCCCTCACAACTTGGTATACCAGCTCTTTCTGTCCAGAGGTTCTGTCCCTGTGCTTTCATAAAACCACCATTTTGCACCAAAGACATCTCAAGAATTCCTTCTTGGTCATTGCCTCCAGACCTCACACCACCAAACCTCACCTATATGCAAGAACTACATCATACTTACTAACTAAAGGATTCAAGATTTTTTCATCTCCCTAAGCCCCGGTCTCATTCTCCCATATTGGAGCTCAGATGAGGCTGAATCACAGGAAGCTACCCTCAAGCACTTATTTTGAATAATGAGACTATTCAATGAGGGAAAGAAGAAAATTAGTGACCCTGAGAGGGAAAGAGGGTGATCAGGAGGGAGAAGATTGGACAGTTGTAGAGTTAAGAGTATTTACAGACATCTAGCTAGGGAGAGCTCTTGCCCCCACATCTACCCTCCGCTCCTCCTTCCCTAGTATGTCAAGGGTCTCCAAGACCACCTCAGGGTCAGTGTTTTGCCAGAAGGATTCACAGGATTCAGTATTCAGTCATATTCAAGGCTAAAATTTACTACAGTGAAAGGATACAAAGCAAAACCAGCCACTGGAAGCCAGGCATGATCTTTCAAGAGTCCTACTCTGCAGAGTCATGGAGGAGGCACTCAGTTCCCCCAGCAACACATCCTAACTATGGGATGCTACTGCGGCAGCTCAATAGCAAATCAGTGCCCAGGTTTTTACTGGGAGCTGGTCATGTAGGCACTGTCTGCCTCACGTGACCCCAAATTCTGGAGTCCCAAAAAGAGAGTGGTTGTTGAGCAGAAGCCACACTGTTTGCACAAACAGTATAGACACAGTGAGCAACTTGTCAGTTGGGGTGATAGGAACCCTTCTGAGTGGCAAATTCCTAGAGGCCAACCTTGCAAGCTGGTCTCTCAAAACACAGCCATGTCAGGCCTGCTAGGGTCATACTTTCTGCATCCATTTCTGGATCTGTTCAATGTCCCCTACAATGCTAACTTCTACCAAGTGTCCCACTCAGGGGGTTAAGGCCACTGCTGAGGGCCCTCTGAAAAGGGCAGACAAGTCTGTTTGGCAAAGCCGTACATTTACATGCGCTTACATTTCAGGTGACCTTTTCTTCCCGTGGTGTCAGAGCTTCTGACAAGATCTCTGCCACACTTCACCCAACCCAGTTTCTCCCTGCCTCACTCCACAACTCCACTCCTGGAATCAGATGCACTGGCTAGGTGGGTCTAATGCTCTGCTTGGCCTTTGGGAGTGAGCATGGAAGCCCCCTGGCTACCCCCACTCCAGAGGAGGAACAGTTCATTCATCAGGTGTTTACTGGGCATCTGGGAATGGACTGTGAGAATCACGGGACAGTGATACTGCCAATAACCCCAGCAGGAAGGAGCCTGATGGGAGGATAAACCACTCTGGAAATCCCACCTAGAAGCATAAGGCAGGGGTGAAGAAAAGACTCTGGGGTCTGAGTTCAGGTTCCGGCTCTGCTCCTCGCTAATTGTGCGGTCCCAAACTCTGTGTTTGCAAAGTGAGGGTGACGAACTCCACCTTGTGTTTGCTGGGAGGACTCAATAAGATAAAACACCAAGCACCAGGGCTCTTGCCTTTCATCTTTCCTCTGTTCTCAAGGGCACTAAACCATGCCTGCTTCTTTCAATAGCTAAATTCCAATGTTACAGGCGTTAGAGGACAGCTCTGTAGTCTAAACAATAACCCGGCCTCACCATCCCAGCAAGGATTATCGACCCGGAGGAGGTCTGTTTGCTCAGCAGGAAAAGGCTCTGAATATAAAAACTCTCACAGAAATCTCTGAGCCCCAGAAAGCTAGACTAAAAGAGAAAAAGTTTAAACAAGTTTAAGTTGAGAGTTGATCCTCGTCAACAAATGTTCATCATAGCTCTCTTCCTGGCGTGGATACAGCGAGGGCGTAAGAGAAGTGAGGCATGAGACCTGGCCGTTTTGGCTCCGAAGGGAGCTGGAATTCCATTAAGAAGCGGAGCTTCAGACACTTGGGGTAATAAAACAACTGTCCAGAACGGAATGAAATCAAAAGCTTGGTTATAAGGAGAAGACTCCACAGAATGCCAAAAGAACAATGAGGAGACAGAGAAAATGTTATCTGGACCTTCCTGATAGGCAGCCCTCAAGAAGGCCCCCAGTATCTCCACCTCTAGGAATCTCGCCCTTGATTATTACCAACCCCCATGTGGGCTGGACATAATGACTTAACGACATAATGACATAATGTTCTAACCAGCAGGACACAGCAGAAGTCATGGGAAGCCCCTTGTGACATAAAGGACTGTGCCTTCCAGCTTGGACATTCATGCTCATGCACTCTCTCACTTGCTCGCTTGTCCCAGGGAAACTAGTCGTCATCTTGTAAGATGCCCTAAGGAGGGGCTCCATGGCAAGAGACCGTGGTGGTCTTCCCGCCAGTAGCCAGCGAGGAGCTGAACACTGCCATTGAGCAAGTGAGTGAGCTTGGAAGACGTCCCCGTCATCCAAGGAGACTGCAGCCCTGGCTGACGGTTTTCAGTCTTACGAGAGAACTTGAACCAGAAGCACCTATCAAAGCCACACTTTGATTTGTGACTCCTAGAAACTGTGGGATAATACATAATAAATGTTTGTTTGTAACCACAACAAGTCTTGGGTAGTTTGTGATGTAATAGTAAGTAATTAATGAGCTGTGAAGGATAAGTGGGATCGAGGGGGTCCAAGGTATAAGGAGGAAGGGGGCAGAGACAAAGGGGAGGGGGATGGATATGAATCAATTTCAAGTGGACACTTCGGTGAGAAAAACTACTGAAGACCCTAGCTCCTGTTTAAAAAACCTGTGTGTGATGTTTAGGGGCTCCTGGGCGGTTCAGTTGGTTAAGCAACTGCCTTCTGCTCAGGTCATGATCCTGGAGTCTGGGATCGAGTCCCACATCGGGCTCTCTGATCACCAGAGAGTCTGTTTCTCCCACTGACCTCTCTCCTCTCATGCTCTCTCTCTCATTCTCTCTCTCTCTCTCTCTCTCTCTCAAATAAATAAATAAAATCTTTAAAAAACAAAACAAAACAACCTGTGTGTGATGTTTAAGGCTGTCAAGCAGTTACAGAGGCTCTTCCTAGCAGGTCCGGGAGAAGGCTGTTTTCTGCACAGCAGTCTTGGGGCACAGCGTACCTATGGCTGTGGAGGGAGGTGCAGACACGCACTGGGGGGCGTCCTCTCGCTGCTGGTCATGTGTTTCCCATGTTTGCGTTCCTCGCTGGGAGGCACCAGCATTCCTGTCTCCGAGGCTCAGGCAGTGGTCCTCTTCAGGTGCCCATCTCTGCTGAGGCCTCCTTCGAGGGGGAGTGCGGGTAGGGGAGGAAACCGTGAAGGCACTCTCCACACTGTCTCAGTACGCAGGAGTTTTCCACTCTAAGCCCTTCCCCCATCCCTGTCCTCCAACCTCAGGAGCCTTAAAACCACCTTTTCTTCAGGGACTTCCTCAAGAGCAAGACAACCCTCCCATCTACAGCGGACCCATCTGACCCTGACTTGTACGTTTCCACGGGGGGGAAATGGAACACAGCCAGTCATTATCTTTTTCAGTTTTAGACTCTTGCTCATACGACTGAAGTCAGTGATTTATGGTTTTAACTCCTTCATTTTTGGCTTGTTGCCTTAATCAGCAACTCTGACACCTGGAAGCTGGCTCAGTGCTCCATCTCCCAGCTCAGCTGAACCCCTGACAACATCTCAGAGGTATGGAGGCAGCAACATTTGTGGCCTAGGCTGGACTCTAGCTGGAGAAAATGAGAAATAAGAGCTCGGCTCATCACCGAAGATGAATTCCAGAGAAGGAGACCCAGACTCCTAGATGGGAGTGATGGACACCAACTGTGCTCCTTGTCATCTGAATGTCGTCAATAAGTCTCCCCTCACAGACCACCCCTGCCGCCCACAACCCTGCTATCCTGATGACTCTGCTATGTTTCTTGGGCCAGCTCATCAGCATCACCTGGAAGCACATCGGAGATGCTGAGTCTCCGCAGCTCCATTCAGACCTAATGGGTCATAACCTGCGTGCTGACAAGAGGCCCAGGAGAGTGGTATGTACTGGTCCAAAACAGGCTGACAGACTCGCACACTTAAAAACAAACAAAAACAAAATCCTAGAATGATTGCGTTCATAAGGGAAGGTAAGAATTGGGATCAAGTAATTAATTCAGTCACTCATCTATTTATCTATTAATTTAAAATTGCATTTACTGACCATCCACACTGGACATACAAAACCGAAAAAGAATACATGGCTTTGCCCCTAAAGAACTTAGAGCTGGGAGGAGAGTCAGACGTGGAAACAGCCAAAGAAGAAGAGCTGTTACAGGTACTACCATGGGAGTATTTACAAGTACAGAGAGGCACAAAGAAAGGAAAATTCCACACAAAAGGTGTGAGCGGGACCAGGGCAGGGAAGGACACTCCAGTCTGAGGTTTCTAAAAACTTGGCCCGTTTGGCAAATAGTTTGGTGTGGCTACAGAATGGGAATGTTAGGTTGATTTGGCAAAAAAAAAAAAAAAAAAAAAAAAAAAATTAATGCTGGGGGCGCCTGGGTGGCTCAGTGGGTTAAGCCTCTGCCTTCGGCTCAGGTCATGATCTCAGGGTCCTGGGATCGAGCCCCGCATTGGGCTCTCTGCTCAGCGGGGAACCTGCTTCCCTCTGCCTCCCTCTTCCTCTCTCTGCCTGCCTTTCTGCCTGCTTGTAATCTCTGTCTGTCAAATAAATAAATAAAATCTTTAAAAAAAAAAAAAAAAAAGATGATGCTGGAGCAGGATACAGAGCAAACCTGGGAAGGCCTGATATACCCACGCCAAGGAATTTGGATTTTCTCCTGTAGGCATCTATGGACGATGTCTGTAAGTAACAAAAGGAGACCCATCTAAAAGTAGCTTTAATTGTAAGGATGCTTAATTTTCTCATATAATAAAAAGTCCAGCAGTAGAAAGCTGCGGGAGCTCATCACTGTAGGGCTCTGGGCCAGCTTACTTCCACCATCACAATATGGGAGTCCGGGTCTAAGCATCACAGCCTCAACACACAAAATCCCAAAGCAAGAAAAAGGGAATTCCTCTCACTTGTGTCTTTTACATTAAGAAGGAACTTATTTCCCAGAAATCCTCAGAAGTCTTCCCTTGAAGCCCAGTTGGCCAGTTTGTATTTCTATGCCATAGCTCTGAGAGAATCTAGGAAGGTGACTATCTGGGACTTTGGGCATCTCTCATAGGAAACCAGCACTCCCTATAAGGAAGAACAATATTGGGGAAAACTGAGAACAGCAGCTAGTAGCCGGGGCCGCAGATGGGTGTTAAGCAGGAGAATCGTGTGGCAAGATTTAAGTTTGGAAGATAGATCTGCTGGTGGAGTGAAAGAAGAGCTGGAGGGGAGGGTAAGAAGGTAAAGAAAGATCCCTGGGCGATAGTCAACAGTTAGCGGCCTCTGGAGGAGCAAATCTCTCCATGCACCCAAGTGAGACATCCCCCTGGAACCCACAAAAGTAGAAGAGGGGCATTTTCAGGGATGGAGGTGTTACACGAGCCAGTGGTTTCTGTGCTATTAAAATCCCTGTAATCTCATTTCAACCTGCTAGTTGAAGAGGCTTAGGGAAATTAGGAACACATAAAACACACTGGAATTCATTTGTTTCCCTTAAAATTACAGCTGACTCTTGAGCAATGAAGGTTGAACGACACAGGTCCACTTATACGCAGATTTTTTTTAAAAGATTTTATTTATTTATTTGACAGAGAGAACACGAGTAGTTAGAGAGGCAGGCAGAGAGAGAGGGGGAAGCAGGTTCCCTGCCGAGCAGAGAGCTTGATGCAGGGCTCAATCCTAGGACCCCAAGATCATGACCTGAGCTGAAAGCAGAGGCTTAAACCATTGAGCCACCCAGGCACCCCCAGATTTTTTAAAAAATATTTTATTTATTTATTTGAGAAGGAGACAGTGGGAGAGAACATGAGAGGAAAGACGGTCAGAGGGAGAAGCAGACTCCCCATGGAGCTGGGAGCCCAATGTGGACATCGATCCTGGGACTCCAGGATCATGACCTGAGCTGAAGGCAATTGCTTAACCAGCTGAGCCACCCAGGTGCCCTAGATTCTTTTTTTGTATAGTACACTACTGTAAACGTGTTTTCTCTTCCTTATTATTTTCTTAAAACATTTTCTTTTCTATAGTTTACTTTATTATAATAATACAGTATATAGGGGAGCTTGGGTGGTCAGTCAGTTGAGCATCCAACTCTTGATTATGGCTTGGGTCATGATCAAGGCTGTGAGATGGAACCCTACCCTGGGCTCCATGCCGGGCATGGAGTTTGCTTGAGATTTTCCCTCTCCCTCTGACCCTCTCTATATCTCTCCCTCCTAAGGAAAAAAAAAAAAAAAGAATACAGCATGTAATACATAAAACATAAAATTATGTGTTAATTGACTGCTTATCCAGGCAACATAGACTATTAGTCTGAGTTTGGGGGGAGTCAAAAGTTACACTCAAATTTTTCATTGCGCTGCTAACCCTCTCAGTGTTCAAAGTCAACTGTATAGTGACAGTTAATACTGAGCAGCTTTATGTCGGAAGGCTCAACAAGGCTTCCTTGGGGCCAACTGATGTAAATGTTTAAAAGGGCTTATAAAACGGAACTTCCAGAAAGCCTTACAGCCCAACCTTTCAACAGCTGTCATATGTACAAGTTACTTGGAAAGATTTTTCAAAAGGCTAAGACATAAACCTCTGGCCTTTGAGAGCTTGTTCCTGGTTTGAGGAACAAGACTTGTAGACGCGGATAGTACAAGATAATGTTCTGATTAGAGATGTTGTAGCTGTAAGGGACCAAGGCCAATACAAATAAAGGACAGAGGGTAGGAGACTGTGAAAATCCATGCCAGTCAAGGGTGGGAAATGAAGTAAAGCAGAACCTCACAACACTAGAAATTACCAAGAGCCATAGCCAGCCCTTCTTCTCTCTTTCTGGAGAACGTGGTCACTTGTGCCCATGTGTCTCCACCTTGATTCCACCCTCTGGCTTCTTAAAAAAAAAAAAAAATAGCCCTTTCTGCTTACTGTTTCTGCACAAAGTCCAACATGGTCACCCTAGTTCTGGGACCCATGTGGGTCCAGGGCCTTATGCCACCTGACTACAGTTTCGACATTTGGAACCAGGTCATGTCCTTAGCAGGTGATTAGTCTATGAATGAGGCTCCATGGAGTCAGGTGTCTCTCTCCACTCTGGTCTGCTGGGGCCTCAGTCACTCATGACAGTCTGGGTGCAGGGAGCAGCAAAACCAGTCCTGCCCAGTATAACCCCCCAGGAGCCGGATTGTGGTCATCGATACCTGAAAGGATCTAGAGCGAGAGCGTTGGTGGAGCTGATGAGGGGATAGAGTTTTCTTATCTGAAGTGGAAACATTGTTCTCTTTTTCACATAATTTCTGTTTTCTGTATTTTTTTCCAAGATAAGAGTCAGACCCCAAAAGTAGGAACATGAAGAACATCTAACATCCTGGGCTACTGAGGAGGAGAAGCAGGGTCACAGGGAACCCTATTTCTAAGGCTGTATTTTCCGAGCATCCAAGCCCTTTCACTTCTTCAAGCCTCATTCCCTCAACTAGAAAACGAGGGACTGCCCTGAATGGTTTCTAAGCTTCCTTCCAGCTGTGTCCTTCTGTGACTGTAAGCTTTTTTCTGTGAGGGGCAGGTCTTCTCATGGTAGAAAGAGGGCATCATTACTCATTTGCCGAAGTACAATGTTTTGTCAGCATTAATCACCTCTCATTTTTAGAGAAAAAAAAAAAATGAGATCCTAACTCTGAAGTGTAATTAAAAAAAATAAATAAACAGCAACAACAACAACAACAAAAAAACAAAACCCAGACGGAGACCTCTGCAGTCTATTCTGGTGGCAGTAGAAGAAAAGATGTTTAAAAAAATCCTCTGGATGTCACATCTGAAAAGATAACCCTCCGTGTCATTAACCAGAAAAAACTGAAGGCCGTTTCAGAGTCTAGAGCCTGACTCCAAAGGTCAGTGACAGAACTGAGGGCTGAGAAGATGGAACTGCAGAAAACGGATAAGCAAGAGGGCTTCTGGAGGGCAGTTGTTACTACGGGCCTCTGAACATTCACGAGGACTCGATCTCTCAGCCGGAAGCAGCCAGGGGGTTTGGGTCCTAGAAGAAGCAGGTTCCTGAGTTGGAGCTACTGCGACCACATGACATCCGTCACAGCCCAGCTGTCACTCCTGACAAGCACCCAGGGTTCTCTCCCATGGGAATAAATTAGCTTGACCTTTAGGAGAAAAGGAAAATACGTCACCTTTCTAACACAGGCAATAGGCAGATGGCTGCTGCTAAAAGAATGACCTTACTGTATAGCTTTTCAAGGAGGTAGACAAGGGACCCCAAAGAGAGCTGGGAATAAAAAAAAAATTGAGGTCAGAGCAAAGGCACACAGCACGAAGTTTGATCCCCATTGGCTTTCCATGATGCTCTCACGCGTCCTGTTTTCTCAGGGGCTGATCTCTCCTTTCCCTGCTTCCTTTCTTGGGCCTCTAATTAGCTTGGAAGGACAGCCACAGTCTTCTGTGTCATTGAATTCGATTTGGCAGGGACACAAGCAGTGCTTGACAGTGCGAGCCATTGAAGGGGGTAGGATGTAAAGGTGTCCAGGAAAGCTTCCTTGGTGGGCCCTCCTGGAGATGATGGTGGAAAGGGAGGATGCCAAGTCCAGTGAATACACTCCACCCAGAACCCTGTTCATGAAGGAACATCTCCTTCTCCTTCAGAGAGAACAGTGGGATCCAGCCCTCTTCAGAGCCTCAGTCTTGTTTTAAGACAATCTCTCCAGCCTAGGGGACATTGACGCGGGCAGTGTTTAATGGATGAGAGACAGATGGAATGCATCTGTCTGACTACAAAGGAGACCTTGTAGGTGGCCTCAAGGCAGGTGACATTTTAGTCTGCTTATGACCTTGGTTTGAGGTTTTGCTGGTTCTCTTGGTGGGGTTAGACGACATCCTGGAGTGAGAAGGGGAGCAGGGACTCCTTGGAGAGAAATTCTTCCGGCTGATGAATGAGCCCCAAAAGGTTGTCTGCTGTCAGAGTGAGGTTTAAAGGCCAAGGGAACAGGAACAGCGCTTCCTCCCCTCTGCCTACGCAAACTCTCCCAGGTTCATCAGTTCCGTGAAACTCTCTCTGACCACTCCCACCCCCGTTGATCTGTCTCTCCTTTGAACTCCTAATGGAATTACTGTCCCAACACTTACGGGATCACAGAGCTGGAAGGATGTTAATTAGAGATCACCCAGCGCACTGAGGTTGGGATGGTAGGATTTCCCCGGGTGTGGAAATGGGTGCTCAGCAAGGTGACGTGGCTCTCCCAGGGCTTAGCAGCTAGTTATTGGCTGCGGTGAAACTGGACCCCCAGGAACACACTCCTGCAGTCCCTCTTGGTCGTGTAGCCTTTCCTGCCACAGATTATTGGTGGCCACTTCATGCATGCCCCATCTCCTGCTTTGTCTTGATTGAGGGTCTTTGAGGGGGGCAAAAGAAACCTCTATTTGCCTCGGCTGAAAGGTTTATGTGATGAGCTCTCCCGTTCTCAGTGTGGAGGTGAAGGGAACGCCAGAAGCTTAGAGCTTCTATGTTGTCTCCAAAGACCAAGGTAGGGCAGACTTACTCATTGATGCCCTGAGAAGCCTCAGATAAAAGGGTTACTTTCCTTTTCACCCTGAATCACCTCTTCCTTGTAGGGAGCTGGGGTGCCTGGAGTCAATCCTGGTCTTTCTGCCTGGATTATGTTTGACACCTGCAGACTTGGAAGGCCTGGGCTCCTCCTCCCTCTCCCAGTTGTAGGAGAGGGAAAAACGCCCACCATCAAGGTCTGGCTTATCTCTCTTTGCCTGGATTTTGTGGGTTATCTCTCGCCATGAAAGAAGAAAATTCTACCCCAATCTCCTTTTTTTTAGAAGAAAGGGAATTTATTAGTTTAACACAAAGGAAAGCAGCAATACTAGCTAATCCTCTTTACCTATCTGTAGTGCCCTGAGTTCTGCCGTAAAGACTTTACATAAGGAACTCACTTTATCCTCCAACAACCCAATGAGGAGGATACCACCATCACCTCATTGGGGCAGATGATGAAACTGAAGCTCAGAGATGTGAATTTGCCCAGGGTCACCCAGTTGGTATATGGCAGAGCTGAGATTTAAATCAGGCTTGTAGTCCCACTATGATTCAGTACACCCCTGAACACAAAGCACAATGCACTACTAATAACATACGACTCTGCATGGGAAGGTCCAAACTCACTTGTTCCTCCACTCCAAAGGCTATTGTGATATGGTAGTCCTTATCTTGAATGAGGACCTGAAGAGCCAGCCTGGGTCGTCTGAGTATCTCTGAGTCTGGTGTCACGAAACAGGTGAAGAGTCTGTTCTTAACTGAGCAAAATGACAACAGGTAACACTTTCTGAGTACTGGCTGCATGTTGGGGACTAAGCGTTAAGACTAAGACATGTTGGGGACAAAGCGTTTTACAGAAAGTGTCTCATTTACTCTTTACTACAACTTTAAGAGGAAGCTCTTATGTATTACCCCCCATTTTGTGGATGGGGAACTGATGCTTAGTCCAAGCATTTGTGGGTAGTAAATATCAGAGCCCAGGCTGTGGGCGTTGCCATTATCAGCCTCTTCCAGAGTGGGATGTGAGCAGCAGCGTTAACTTGACTGCTCTGACCAGAGGGCTAAGGTCCTATAGGTGCGGGACCACTGGTTTCCCTCACCACTTCATTGATTTGCCCCACCCACTTTCCTTCCTGGCTGGTTCAGCCCTCCTCAAAAAGCCTTTTCACCTAGAATTCAGGCTCTGTCCAATCTGTTCTTAGGTGAAATTTCTAGAACTGTTCCCCCTCAACCCTCCTCTTGGCAGTTGTGTTCTAGCCAAACTATTCACCTCCATTTCCCCATGGGTCTCTTCCCTCATCTCCATTATGTTCAAATCCTGCCCTACCTTTAAGATGTACTCAAATGCCGCCTGCTGTCTCTTCAGCTAGAAGGGGTTTCCCTTCCTCAGATTCCACAGCATTTCGTATGGGGTCTGCCATGCTTACGACAACCTGGTCTGTCGTGCAGTTATTTATGAAGCTCAACTATCTTCTCTTCGGCAAGAACATAAGCTGTTCAGGGCAGATGCGTCTAATCCATCTCTGTATCTACTGCAGGGCCTAGACGTGTTTTCACGTATGTTAGGCACTAAATGATTATTTTCTGGATTTCTGGATAGATGGATGGATGAATGGACAAATAAGGCCTCTTGATGATGAAAAATTTTCTGTGGGAAGTTCTTTCCTTTTATTTTCCAAAAGACACTTCAGTCTCAGGATCTAAACTCATTCATTAGGTAAGACGTGGCACTGTGACTCAATTTTGCTTGACGTGACACGTACATTAACTGGCCTACAAATTTTAATACAGGGCCTGGAGGGCAGAGAAGTGAAAGAGTTAATGCCTAAACCCAAGACCTAAAGGCAATTCCTTTTTCCTGATCAATATTCAAGCCACTTTCATACCAGGATGCTGCGGACAGTGTGACTTGTTCTCTGCCATCAGGGGTTGGACACAGGTGCCTCACAACCTGAAATGATTTACCAGTTACTAGTGGACTGAGTTTATAATTCACAGCTGAAAGAGGAAAAAGAGGGAACTTTTATTGAGTACCAACTATTATAGACATACGTCATCTATCTGCCAAAGAGCCTCAGAATATAGATAGTCTACAGATAGGAAAACCTAAAAAAGTGAAGTTACTAGCCCAAGCTCACATCGCTAGAAGTGGTGATGCCTAGATTTAAACTCAACTCTGATGCCCAAATCCCTGTTCTTTTCACAAAGCAATAATGCTAGCACTCTGTTAACTCTCAGGGCAGTGTCACTCAAGTTAGAAAATCATATGCTTCCTTATCTTTATACCTTGAATACTCCTTTGCTCTAGGTGGCCTCTTCACTGAACACCTCCACTGAAGTAGTCAAAGTAATTAACCCTCATGATGGTAACAAACCACTCTCAAGATCACAGTGGCACAATGCAATAAAGGCCATTTCTCACTCACATCATAGTTGAATACAGCTGGACAATTCTCCTCCAAGCAGTGACTCGGGGATCCAAACTTCTTCCAGCTTGAGACCTTGTAACCTTAAATACATAGCTTCCAATGTTATCTTGGAATAGGAAGACAGTGGGGCCAATTACAAGAGGTGTTTTATGGCCAGGCTTGGAAGTCATAGTTCATTCCATTGCCTGGAACACAGTCGCATAGCCTCAACCTAAATGCAAGGGAGAGTGGAAATGTAATCCTCTTGTGTGTCCAGGAAAAGGAAATGGGATTGGTAAATATGAGTTGATTTCTGATACACTCATTATATCAACCAGGGTGCTTGCAAGAAATGGATGGCACGCTCAGCTGAGGTTTTGAATTTAATGAGGGTACTATTTACAGAGGTGTGAATGGGGTTAAGGGAATCTCTATGGGATTTTGAAGTATCCACTAACTAGCAAAAAGAGGACATTTATAGTACAAGGGCAAGGAGAGAAAACGTGTTATTAGGGCCCAGGAAGAGCTGGAGCCAAGGAAGAAGGGCTTCCTGACAGAAGCTATAGTTGTGGCCAGACCCACAACTATGGCCAGACCTGCGTGCCTACTCAGGGAGGGGATGGAGGAAGAAATACCCTGACCCCTGGCTCCTTACACCCTCACGTCTGCTGCCAGTGCCCTCCGATGGTCAAAGCTCAGTGGAAGCCAGGGGACAAGAAAGCCTGGGTGATCAGGTACCCAGTGGTCAGCCTCCTAGGGCACAAGGAGCAGCAGACAATGGATCTTGAAGATGGGGTTCAAAAAATAAATGGTGCCCTCTGAATTCCATCGGAACACCTCCTTTCCCTGGAAAGAATCACTGTCCCTTAGATCCTTCCGTAAGTGCCCTCTCCCCCAAATTCTGCGTAGTCAGAGTCACTCGCCTCAGATGGGCACTCTCTATCCCATGCCCCACACCCTTTCTTGCCCCTGCCCCCTGCCGAATCTTCCTGAATGGGATGGGGGAGAATGGAGAATTACCAAGAACCCATAGTTTTTTTCACTATGACATGAGGAGAGAAGAGAGGACCAGGGCTGAGAGAACCCCTGTTCTGAGGGATCTTGACAGTCCAGGCCCTGACTGACTCAGTCCTTCACTCCTTCCGGTTCTGCTCCCTGTCCCACCACACCCCGTCTTCCACCTTCAGTAGCCACCCCTGAACCTGCCTCAGACCAGCTCCGTGCCACAGGGATTAACCGCGCCACTATGTGCATGCAACCGGCGCTCACGCTGGGCATGGAGAAGCAGCTGAGAACATTACAGTGGATTTCTGGAATGGAAACTAATGGTGCAGGCTCACATCTAAAATGCCTTTGATACTCTTCATCATTAAAAGGCCATTAAAGGTACAAAACATATATTACTGGACATCAAATCTGCATTGATGTAAAAAGAAATTAGGCTGATAACTGTTCTTAAGGCCATTATCTTGAGTGAGTGAGGGCAGATGGGAGCCCGTGCAGTTCTAGAGAAGGCTTTCCCGGACCCGGATCAGGTCAGTTTAGACAGCACTGACTCAGCGTGTCTATGTGCCAGCCTGATGAGATGTCTATGTCTGGGGATGCCCTGGTTTAAACTGTGACTTTCAAGGACTTGAACTCTGGTGTATAGGCTGAGCCCCAGGAAAAAAAACTTACAGGCCTTGAAAGACCACAAAGGTTTGAAGCGAAAGCAGTGGAAGAGACTGCAGGACTTAGTGACCGCAGCCGGCAAGGCAAACCACAGCGCGTGAAATGAGAACGTGGAGACTGCGGGACCACCCTGTAGAGCGCTTCACGTGCAGCAGGTACTGAATCAGTATCAGTTCAGTACGAAATGATAAATGACCCAACGGGCTCTCTTTATAGGCTTTATATAAGGACAGGAATTAGACCATTCTTACTGGCTTAGATCTTAACTACCTCCCCCAAACTACCCCCAGGGTTTCTCACCCTGAAGACTCACCGTAGGCCAAACACACCCCACTTCACCCCGCATGTCCACTTTCCTGATCATCTAGCAGGGGCCCGTAGGTCCAGCTGTCACACCCTTGTGTCACCACTGAACCCCTGGCCTGGCTTCTCCTCAGCACTGCCCTTGTCACCCAGGGTGTTAGGTGACAACACCCCAGTCCTATTTCCAGATCCTCCAAGATGGTGAAGAGAATGAGGAAAGTGGGAGAGGGAGTTTTGAGATTCATGAGCCACTGGCCTCTCCCGAGAAATCACTGAGATTGGAAGACAGTGCAGAAGAATACAGTGACACGGAAAAAGAGCCCCTCGGAGGGGACAGAATACTAAATACATGGCACATGGCTTATCCGCTGTTAGATCCTAGACTAGAATGACTTCAGAACCATACCAGATCCAGCTCACTGCAAAAAAAAAAAAGAAGCATAGAAATAGGTAAAAAGATTGGAACCAGTATGGGTTGGGGCTGGAACCAGTACAAGGTGTCTTGAAGCACCCCCAGTCTCAGAAGCCGAGGCAAAGACATGACCAGAGCCCATGGAGTGGGTGATGCTTACAAGCCCAGAAGAGACCAGGATGGGGAGGTCATTCCTAAAGTGCAGGCCACCCTTGTATCCCTTGTATCTGGGGCTCCTTCAGAAGCTATCACTGGGTTGAATGTCCACCAATACAGGACGGGTTAAATAAATGCTACCAATTATTGTAATACCTGTCTATACTGATACAGAAAGATTACCAATAGGAGGAGCATAAAATAAGAGTGTAAAGGGCCATAAAAGTGGAAGAATGTGCTACCATTTGTGTAAAAAATGAGCGGAATTAACACATAACTTTATATATTTACTTATATGTGTATATTTTCCCTACAGGATATGTAAGAAACCAATAACATTCATGAACTGTAGGGAAAGAAAGAGAGTATCTGGAGGCCTGAGTTAGGAGTGATGATTCTCATTTCTTTATCTTTATGTTTGAATGTGACTCTTATTCAGAATTTTTAAAAAGTGAAATCATTTTTATTTTTTTAAAGATTTTATTTGTTTATTTGACAGACAGCGATCACAAGTAGGCAGAGAGAGAGGAGGAAGCAGGCTCCCTGCCGAGCAGAGAGCCTGATGTGGGGCTCAATCCCAGGACCCTGAGATCATGACCTGAGCTGAAAGCAGAGGCTTTAACCCGCTGAGCCACCCAGGCGCCCCAAAAGAGTAAAATCATTTTTAAATAAATAGGAAACCATCATTTATTGAAAATGTATCAGGAACTCTGCAAATATTGCCTGATTTACTTCTCTCAGTTTTATTGAGCCCTACTTTTTATTTTTAAATAATTGTTTTAAACTTAAAAAAGTAATACACAGTCAATGCTGAACATCTGAAAAACTAACACACCTAAGGGGGAGAAAACCCCAGCTGTAATCCTAAGTACCCTCAGAGGGAATTGCTGTTAAAATTTTGGTATAAATAGACTTTCAGTTACATAGCTATTTTTATACAAATGGAATCACAGTGCTCATACTGTTTTTTGTAACTCACTTTTCTCACTGTATCATGAACATTTCCGCATGTCCACCTTTTTCTTCTATAAGATAATTTTAAGTGGATACGTGAGGTTATTTACTAGGGAGGTATCAGAATTTGTGTAATAAATTGTGTACTTAAAAATACTTTTACAAACATTCTTTCATATGTATTTTTTTATAAAGCTCAGATTATGTTATACCTTCTGCCTCTTTTAGAAGAGTTCACTGGCTTAGCTTGACACGGCTACCCGACAGCACAGCTGAGATCAGCACTTGAGAGTGTGTCCACCTCCAAAACTGGAGTTCTTTCTGCATTTGACACTGCCTGGATCTGCTTACTAAATAGCAGGTTGTCATGATTTGGTTGTATGGAAATGTTATAGATACCATCCTGCTCCATTTAGGAAGATGTTTGGACTGAACACGACAGCTTCCTGGGCATAGGGAAAGTAGAATGAGATATTGCCAGAGCTGTGCACACCTCCCTGCTTAGAAATGGAGAAATCATCTTCATCTTGGGGAGGCCATTTGCGCTGAGCGGTCTGTTGTGGATTCAGCATAAGCACTGTCCCCCCCTAAAACCCCTGCATTGCAGGAGAGAAGTCTGGAACTCCATTTCTGAGGATCTTTCTTCCTAGATGGTTCTGGGTTATAGTCTGCTAATGAGAAGCACTTGGGTAAGATTCAAGGCAGGAGAGAAGTTAATTTTTCTCTGGTGGCAACTGGGGGCAAATATATAAGCAGATGGCAGAAGCAAAGTTTGCAGTGATTTCTGGGCAAGCTTCTTCTGCAAATCACCTGCTTTGGAAGTACAAGCAGTAGCGAGTGCAGGGGCTTCTTTGAGATCCCAGCATAGTTTGGCTTTGTAATCTCTAACAGCCGCTTCCCTGAGCCTTCACTCCTCCAGCTTATCTAGTGTTTGGGCAAGTCTCTAACTCCCTGTTTTAGACCCTTCCTACTTGGAATACCGAGAGAACCTTCTGTCTCCTGACCACCCATTAAGCAAGACTTTGGATGAAAGCTGTGGTCCTTCAGAAAGTCAGGAAGAATTTTTTTGACAACCTCCCCTTCTTCCAACCCCCTGCCAAAGACTTATAAATCTATTGTACTTGTGTGATTTCTTCATTTGCCACTGTTTTGGTCACTTTTTAAAGATGTGTGTTTTTCAACAGACAATAAAAAAGCAGTGACCATGTGTCAGGCATCCGGACAGCACCTGGGATGAGAGATACACACATAGCCGGGTGGTCAGGGAACGAGTTCTCTTCTGTGCCCTACTGAAAGAATATAGTATCCAGATGTCCTCTCTCTTTGGAAGTCTCCCTACATCTACAAGCAGAATTAAGTGCATCCTCCGTGATGCTTCCAAGGGCATTGTTCACAAATACCTCTAGTATAGTTCTGAGATGTAAAAACCAATTATAGCAATGTGCTCTTGTCCCCACCAGACTTGTCTCCTTGAAACAAAAAAGTACGATCTATCAGTCGACTTACCTAGTAGCTGTATATAGACTCACTTAATAAAAGTTTGTGGAGTGAATAAATGAATGAATGACTCTCTGCCTCCCACAACTCTCTTTTAGCCGCTAATTCAGGACTGTATGCTGTTTCATCTTAAAATGGGAATGCTGTTCCCTGTGTATATCCTGAGGTATAAATGGTGTTGAGCATATTATTTTCCTTAATGTTTGACCAATGAACACTTGCTAGAATCAGGAAGTGCCTCCTACCTTTTTTTTTTTTTTTGGAATATAAAGTTATGTTAATGAAATTATCATAATTATCTGAGAATCACGTATGCATAATATTAAAAATTGAAGGGAATAGGTAAAAATTAAAATAGCTTATTACATAGGGGTTTTTTTTGTGTTAGAATGAACTTGCTCTCTAATACTGATTTCTGTTCATGTTAAACTATGTAGCAACAAGGCTCGTTAAGGGTTGACTCAGTTGGTGACTGAGTCATGTACTGACATGACTCCTAATTTCAGGGTCATAAATTCAAGCCTGAGATGTGGAGTCTGCTTAATTAAAAAAAAAAATGGTATTAACAATGGTGGTCTCCACTGTGCTCAGTTTCTTCACCTGTATGAGGAAGGTGATTCCTGAAGGGGAGAGGGGAGACCCCTCTCTCTCTGCATTCCACACATCCAACGTGTCACCAAATTCTGTTGGCTCTACCTTGAAAACACTCCCTCCAAATGACCATTTTTCTTTCATGATGACCACTTTGGCCTGAGCTGAGGTCATCCCTCACGCAGAAGATAATAATAAGGATAACAATAACTCAAATACGGAAGGCAGCATTTGCTTTGTGCTGTTACAGGCGTTTTAACTCACTTAATCCTCATACAACCCTATGTTCTAGGTGTTTCCCATTTAATGACTCATTTAATCCTTACGCAACCCCTATGAGGTAGGTACAATTATTATCCCCATTCTATAGATGAGGAAACTGAGACACAGAGTGATTCCATAGTCCGCCCAAGGTCATGCAGCTAGTAGGTGGCACAGCTGGGATTTGAACTCGGGCAGTCTGGCTCCAGAGACTCTGCTCTTATGGCCGAAGCTCCCTCACCCATCTAGAAGATTGGCCTGTGTCCTAAATGGTCTCCTTGCTTCCAGCTCTATCATGACCCACAGCCTGTTCTCAAGGCAGCTACCTGAATAATTGCTTTTTTTTAAAATTTTTTATTTTTTATAAACACATATTTTTATCCCCAGGGGTACAGGTCTGTGAATCGCCAGGTTTACATACTTCACAGCACTCACCAAAGCACATACCCTCCCCAATGTCCATAACCCCACCCCCCTTCTACCAATTCCCCTCCCCCCCAGCAACCCTCAGTTTGTTTTGTGAGATTAAGAGTCACTTATGGTTTGTCTCCCTCCCAATCCCATCTTGTTTCATTGATTCTTCTCCTACCCCCTTAACCCACCATGTTGCATCTCATGCTTAGCAAAATAAGTCAAGTGAGAAAGACAACTATCATATGATCTCCCTGATATGAGGAAGT
Source organism: Mustela lutreola (assembly GCF_030435805.1). Lineage (NCBI taxonomy): Eukaryota > Metazoa > Chordata > Mammalia > Carnivora > Mustelidae > Mustela > Mustela lutreola. Next base: position 118,490,840 of record NC_081296.1, on the reverse strand, counting down.
GGAGTAATTGCTTTTATTACATCCATTAGATCATGTCAGTCCACTGCTCAAAACCCTTCAAATACTTTCCATTTCATTTAGGCTAAGCCCTTATGCTGGTCTGCAAGGTCTCACACCATCCCGTCTCCCATGACCTCTTTCACCTCGTTCTCTGCCAGTCTCCTTTCCCGCCACACTAGCTGCCCTGCTCTTCTTTGAACAGGCCAGGCCCTCTCATGCCTCAGAGGTTTCGCATTTGCTGTTCCTTCTGCTGAAATGCTCCTTCCTCGTCAGCCACACTCTTCTCTCTTACCTCCTCAGCTCTTTGCTCAAATGAGGCTGCTTCTAACTCCCACCCTAGTAAAAAGATAACCTTCCATCTCCCACCATAGCAATCTTCACACGCTTTCTCTGCTCTTTGTCATAATTCTTAACATTTGACATGTTATAAGGTTCATGTACTTACTTATTATCTGCCCCCCTCCTCCATAATAAGAAGCTCCAGGAGGGTGGAAATCTTTTTCTGTCTTCTGCTCTACCTCTAAGGCTTAGCATAGTATCTGGCGCATAGTATATACTCAATAAATATCTGTTCAATGCATAGTTTCCAAGGTCCTTCCAACTGCTCCCATGCTCCTGGTAATATCATATTTAAATAAACCAGTGAGCATCACTTTGCTGACCCCTGGGCATACAAGCTGGCCGTGCAAATTGCCGACTGTAACATTCTATGGGAAGAAGGGGGATGAGGAAAGGGGACAATAGGGAAGGTGGAGTGAGGTGTGAGGAGGCACAAAGCACAGCCCACTTCAACTATAACTGCTGAGATCTTCCTTGTTAATACTTGGTCCTGCATTATTGATCATACCTGTCTATTAATAATATATTTTAAGAATTGTAAAAAAAGTCAATTGTTCCATTAAAGCTTATTACTTTTTGTTGGTAGCTGTTTCCGCAAAGATGTTGGAGCTAATTTTCCTGGGCTACGTGACATAGCCTAGATCTGTGAATTGGACCAGTGCTGGGTTCCAAGAGACCTCTGGAGGGTAGGGCCAACTCCAGGGTAACTGATAAAATTTGAGAGAGCCTGGTTTTCTTAAGAATTGGTTTTGTGTTATGGGAACTGTTAAGGGAACAGTTAAGGGAATTGTCTTAGAATACCTGTTGGAAGGGCTCCAAAGGGGCTTGGAAGTCTTGGGCCCAGGAAACCATGAGGTTGGGTAAGACTAAAGAAGTAGAAGAGTTGGAGAAGAGCTGCCAGAAAAGAATAATCATGGGCAGAACAATCAGCTGGGGCAGACATCTTTTTAGGGGGGCTCTTGAAGTACCCATTAAAAATGTAAAAGTACCCATTAAAAATGAAGTACCCATTAAAAATGAAGTACCCATCTTTTTAGGGTGGCTCAGTGGGTTAAGCCGCTGCCTTCGGCTCAGGTCATGATCCCACGGTCCTGGGATTGAGCCCCGCATCAGGCTCTCTGCTCAGCAGGGAGCCTGCTTCCTCCTCTCCCTCTCTGCCTGCCTCTCTGCCTGCTTGTCATCTCTCTCTGTCAAATAAATAAATAAAAAATCTTTAAAAAAAAATGTAAAGTGTTTTGGTTCAAGAAGCATGATGGGCTTTGAAGGATAAAGTCTTCCTGGTCCCTGGACAACCTCTACCAGTTTTGCAGTTTTCTTGGAAATTCAGAAGAAAAAAAAAAATCAGAGCATCGACTTTTGGGATTCAGAGATTCTTCTTCCTCAAGAGGGCCATGAAGGAAGCTGATAGGGGCCTTCAGGTGCCTCTGTCAGCTCACCTGGGCAGATGCCCAAACAGAGGAAGCTTTGAAAGGTCTACTCTGACCAAGTGCACCTCATTTTCTACTCCTTAATTTTCAGGTTTTTTCGCCCCTTTCCTTGTTCTGCTACTTGCTAGGAATATGAGTTTGAACAAACTGCTTACATGGTCTGAGTTCTAGCTTCCTCTTCTAAATACTGAAACAGATGAATACCTAGCTCATGGAATTGCTGTGTGGATCAAATGGGATGTGTGTAAAGCATACAGTAGGTACTCGATAAATGAGTGGTGGCTGCTGCTGCTGTTGATTCCAGGCATAGGAATAAGACAGAAGAAGGCTCTTGGGCAGAAATGACTTTAGGATTTTCCTGGAGGCTGACAGCCCTAGGCCACAAGCAGGTCACTCTGAGTGAAGGCCAAGTACACTGCAGGAGAAATCCTTGGTGGTGTCATCATCCAATTCCCCTCCTTGGCCCCAGCTGTGTGCGAATACATTGTGCACCGCCTTGTGCTGGCCCATCTTACATTCTTTCCTCTGCACCCCGTTTCCCCATGAAAGCAGCTGAAGATGCATATGTTGTGGCCCCTTTGAGGTCAGTCTAATTGCCAAGCTCGTAAGCACTCAGCACCATGCCGGCGAATGAGGCAGTGGGGATACATATTGTTTAAGTTGTGGTTGTATTAAGAAGAAGACATGGCCAAGTGATAAATAAGCCAAGTCAAGAAGAAAAATAATTCAGGGAAGATAATAGGGGGAAATGAAGAAAAGAGTGAGGTAGAGAGAAGAGGAAGAATGGGACGGATGCTTCCCTGGGAGCTGGCAAGGACAGTGGAAAGAACAGGCTTTGCCATCCAGACCCGGGTTTGAATTCTGCCTCAGACGTATCAGATATGTGACCTTAAGAAAGTGGCTTGAACTCAGTTTCCTCCTCTAGAAAAATGGAACCAACAGGAAAATAGCTCTGTTAATTTGCTGTGAGAATTATGTATCTTTAAAGAGCCCTGAACAGTTCCAGGAACATGGCAGCTTCTTCTTTGGTCAGATGCCCAGAGGAAGCTTTGAAAGGTCTACTCTGACCAAGTGCACCTCACTCTCTATTCCTTAATGTTCAGGTCTTTGTATGCTCTGAATTCCCACAGCCACGCAGCCAAGCCCTGAAGAGGTGCCCTGACTGCAGCCCAGACTCTTAACATCTTCCTCATCTTGGGGCAAAAAAAGGTAGTAGCATCTGGAGAGGTAAACAGATAGGAAGGCCAGGAGACCATGGTGAGGGTTATTTTTGACTCTGGACAGAGCCAGCGCAGCTCACCCATGCCCCCAAACTGCAGTCAGCGCTCACAGCACACCATGTCCCTGGGATACAAAGATGACTGAAAGTGTAAGAAGAGGAAGAAACAGCCACATGACCATAACAGCTGTGGGAGCTGTAGGGCTTTACCTATGGGATCTACGGATCACGATTTCAAAGAATCTGCTCTATTGTCCCCATCATCTACTTTGATCTCGGGTGGGAAAAAAGTCCTCACAATTTCCTCAGAGGTCTGAGCAAAGTGCTTTCTGAAAGTGCGGAGAACAATGCATTCTGCTTGGGAGAGTCAGAAGGGAGTATTTGAACAACAATGGTGAGAACAATGATGTTTGTTAGTGTTTGCCGAGCACCAGGTACTCTACACATATAAAATGACTCCGTCCTCAGGAAATATTATTCATATTCTACAAGGATAAGGTCACAGTTTGAAAGTGGCAGAGTCAGGATTTGAAACCGGAGGTTCTTTTTTTTTTTTTTTTTTTTTTTTTTTTTTTTTTTTTTTTTTAAAGATTTTATTTATTTATTTGACAGAGAGAAATTACAAGTACACTGAGAGGCAGGCAGAGAGGGAGAGAGAAGGAAGCAGGCTCCCTGCCGAGCAGAGAGCCCGATGCGGGACTCGATCCCAGGACCCTGAGATCATGACCTGAGCTGAAGGCAGCGGCTTAACCCACTGAGCCACCCAGGCGCCCGAAACCGGAGGTTCTTATTCTAGGTTCTACCTTCTTAATATCGATGTCACGTTGCCTCTGTGAATCTTCAAAAATAAATACTGTGGCCTTTCTGAGATCAAGGCCGGGTTTTCCCCGCACTGGAACTACACCCAGACCAACAGAGATCGAATCATTCATTTATTCACGCCGTGGTCATTTAGCACCTACTCCACGTCAGGCCCTGTGGAGGCTCAGAACTGTGGGAACTATAGGGGGAGCAGAACCCACCATCCTTTCTCTCTGCACAAGCTCTGTTTTGCTGTAATTTTCCTTGGCTCCAGAGCCTAGAGAGTAGGATATCAGGAGTTGGGCTGGTCTGCTGACTTATCCCACCTCTGTTCCTGGTGGGCAGGAATGGTGGAACCTGAGAGGCTTGAGGTATAAAGAAGGGCTCAAAGGTTTGGATTTTCCAAAGCAAGGGCTTTTTTCCTTCTTTATTTCAAGAATGGAACAATTCTCCAAATGTGATCTTACATGGCACAGATCAAGTGGAATTGCTGTGAGGGTGCGGCTTTATAGCCCCCCTCATTGAACACTGCCTGTATCCTCTCCTCCCATCTTCTCAGGTGGCTCCCAAAGCCTCTTCATGGGCGGTGGTCTGAAACTCCTGTCCCAGGTAGAAACTGGTAGAAGCCTTGATGGTGCCTCAACAGCCAGCAGCGCTGAGGATTGGCAACATCTGCAGGAGGCAAGTGAGGCCAGGAAGCAAGGGAGGTATCAATAGCTGCGATCATTTGGAAGTTTAATGGGCATTGACACAACTCTCTGCCCTAATATGCCCTCTGAGTTGCTGAGTGGAGGAGAGGGGAGAGACAGGTTCTGGGGTGGGATGAAGGCGGGGGGGGGGGGCGGGTCGCAAAGGATGGGTCAAGGGTGAGGTGTGGAGGGGCGTGGGAGATGTGAGTGGAGCCAATGAGAGACATTTGTTCCTTGTGGTCAATACAAGGTCGGCCAAGGTTGACAGGAGATAGAAAGAATTAAATCAGAAAAATTCAGAGTAAATGAAGCCCTCACCCTTGGTTTTATTCCAGATGATTAAGGATGCCATTATTAAATTCTGCTCACTAGGGCACCCTTCACAAGGGCAGGGGGAAGAGCAGACTTTGGACCTTTTCCAGTTCTGTGTACACCTCCCCAGAATGGGGGTCCAGCCCTACCTTAGAGGGGATACCACATGCTGCCCAGATGTTATTTCATGCTATTCCCCATGGCAATACTACAGGCTCCTGAAGAGACTTGGGAGTCAGACCTGAATTTTAATCTTGGCTCTGGCACTTAGAATTTGTTTGACTTCAGAAATTCTACTTTCAATTCTCTGCTTCACAAAATGGGAACAGCGGTAGGTTCTGCCTCATGGGCTTCTTACCAGGAGTAAATGAGTTAGTACATGTAAAGCGCCCAAAATGGTACCTGGTATTTAGCAATTATTCAATAAATAATATTGGTTGGGGTTTTTGCTTGTTTGTTTGTTTTGTTTTTTGTTTTTGTTTTTATCCTCATCTTCAGAGGTACTTAACTATAGCTCTGGATATCCTTAAAGGGTCAAATGGCTTTTAAGCCTCCTCCCATATCTAAAATAGCTAGGCTCAAAACTTTCTTTGCCAGATTATGGCCAATATTGTATTTTTTTTTTTTTTTTAACACAACAAAGACATCTCTTAGTCACATCTCCATCTAGTATAGGTTCAACAGCAGAGTGTGGAGGTGGTTCTTCTCAGGGAGTAACTCAGGGGTCTAGGCATATTCACCTAGGCTTCATCATCGCCCAGAAGTTTGGAGTGGTTTCCTCCTTCCTTCCTTCCTCCCTCCCTTGCTTCCTTCCTTTCTTTAGAGAGAGAGAGAGAGAGAGAGAGAGGGAGAGTGTATGAGCAGGAGCAGCAGAGGCAGAGGGAGAAGCAAGCTCCCCACTGAGCAGGGAGCCTGACACCGGGCTGGATCCCAGGACCCTGAGATCATGACCTGAGCTGATCCCAGGACCCAGCAGATCATGACCTGTTCTCCAACATGAACTAAAACAAAAATAAAAACCCTATGATAATTGCTAACCTTATTTCCCCCTGATCTCCCCACCTCACCAGTGGGTTTGTGTAAGCATTTTCACATCCTTGAGAAGCGGCTCCTCTGAGAGCCGTCTTAGCTGAGGAGCTCTGTATATCACAGGGTCTGAGCTCACCTGTCAGTAGAGGAGGCTGATAATGGAAGGCTGCTGAGAGGCTAAGAGGGGCCCTTTGCAGCCCAATCAGCTCCAGGGCTTCTACCAAGCAATGACCTCAGGCTTTAACTCTGTCTTTTTTTAGAGGTGGGAAGGATAAGTGGCCTCCAGGGGCTAAGAGGCAGAATCTTAATCAAAAAGAAACTGAGTGCTGACAGCTCTGCTGGCTCCAACTTCTGTCTAATCAGAGCTCAGGACACCTTAATGGGTCACTAACCTTGCCCCAGATGTCCTGCCACCTCTCATAGCCTACACAACAGTCATTTGGCATGCCCCACAAAGCCAGGAATAAAATACCGTCTGCGTCTTCCGTCTTCAGCTTGCCCCCACCCTGAAGATGGAATAGGAAGTTCAAATGCTAATAGGCTTGGAACTTAGACAGACCATCACCCAGTAAAACACACATGTAATATCAAGCTTCATATTAGAATAGTGTGTCTTCATATAGCCCCCCCCCATTTATATAAATAAATAAAAGTAATAGATAAAAAGCTCCAACATCAACTGTAGTCACAGACTAAAGCACACCCAGGGAATTGTTTCTGCTCATATGTGTACCTTGTGAGGCGCAGAAGGCAAACAGAATCGAATCTAGAGTTAACTCTTGCATTTACGGGCTGGGTAATTGATACAGTTCAAGTAGCCACTTATTACACCCTCCAGCTCAGTGTGAGCACAGCCGGCTGAGCCGGGAAGGGACACTCACTCTGCTAGGACTCACCTCCCAGTGGGTGTAGCAAGCGAAGGAAGAGTGAGCCCAAGCAGGTCTCTCCAGAGCACGGGGGAAGTCTACCGCCTTTCAGCTCCCGACTCTTCACTTGTCCCACCTGCTTCTCTAATTCCTGTTATGGATATGGGTGGAGAATGAATAGAAAGAAGTATGTACTACTAGTTCTAAAATTATTGGGAGGATGGGGGAGGCGAACAAGGTTAACTGAAGACCATGGTTGATGACAGATTTACTTTATAGTGAATCTGGATGATCAAACCTCAAGTCATCAGATACTCTAAGGATGAATGGAGCCTGGCTCGCCTAGTCTGGCTTTTCACTGCAGACGGGCAAGATTGGACGGAGGCTTGAAGAACAGACTTACCAGTCGGACAGCCCTGGATTTGAGCCTTAGTTCTACTCAGCCACCTATTAACTATTTGCCTTGCAAGTAATTTATCTCAGAACTTGCACAATGGCTCACAGGTGCACCACAAAATACCACTGGCGGTGAACTCTTTTTAATGATGAAGTATTTAAAGCAATTTTTGTAACTATTCAGCATTTTATAACAGAGTTACATTTTGGCACTTTGTGAGATTTCTTGACTATCATAATTGTTACTTTATTGCTTATTTTCTACCTAGTACCCATTGCCAGAGAGCAGTCTGAGCTGACTACCTCAGGTGTACCTTTCCTGATCCTACACTGAATCCTCTCAGTTACTCAAATTATCAATACAGAGATAGTGGATTTTTTTTTTTTTTTACCTCAGCCCATAAAGTTGCTTCAAACCCTCAAATTTATCCCAGAATGCCAAAAAGTTAGAATTTTCTGTGTGCCATGATGTGGAAAAAGTTTGGAAAGCACTGATTTAATCTCTGAATAAATTCCCTCATGTGAAAAATAGAAATAATAACAGTACGTATCTCAAAGGGTAGTGTGATGATGAAATGAGCTAAAATATGTAAAGCACTTAGAATAGTGTCTGGAACATAGTAAATAAATAAATAGAGGCCAGTTATTACTTTTCCCTATCTGTAAAGACGGGGATAATGTTGTCTACCTCACATGGCTGTTGTGGATTACACATGTGACACAAAGCATGTTAAAAACCTAATACAATGTCTGGCATATAGTAGGAGGTTAGTAAATGTGAACCAGTATTTCATACCCCATCTTTAAGGTGGGGAGAGCTGAAGGTGGGAGAAGTCCCTTAGCTAAAGGATAATTAGTTTAAATATACATAACTTTTAAAAAATATATATTTTGTTTATTTATTTGACAGAGAGAGAGAGAGCACAAGCAAGGGAGCTGCCAGGCAGAAAGGGAGGGAGAAACAGACTCCCCGCTGAACAGGAAGCCCGCTGTGTGACTTGATCCCAGGACCTTGGGATCTCCGCTTGAGCTGAAGCCAGATGCTCACCCTGAGCCACCCAGGGGTTTCTCTATATAACTTTTTACATTAGATTGTAACTTTCCAGTGCAGTTCGTATGTGTACACCTTTCCAGTTAAATTGTAAATGAACTAACTATAGAAGCCTCCCAAAACATTACCAGAGATGGATTTTACAGAGCTGTAAGCCGTTACAAAGCAATCTTATGTCTACCATCTTATTTAATGTCTTACAACAACCACCATAGGCTCCCTTCATGCTAACGGTTAGAAAACTGAGACTTGGGCAGATCACAGGGTTTGCTTCCAAGGTTCGAGCAGCTTGGTTTCAGAGCGGGAGGTAGAATCCATGTCTCCTACTCCAAGTAGGGTGTTTTTTCTACTAGATCCCGTGACTACACTGAGGCTGCTGCACACAGTTTCTCCAGGGAGTGTAATTCATATCGTAGACACTGTAGATTATTAGTATATTTAGGAAGTAATTTTCTGACAGATGGTGTTAAGAGTTCTTTCTTATAAAAATATTACAATAATTGTCTAAAGGAGCATCTTTATCCAGTTTGCACAAAGGCACCACACAGATTAGTGGGGGCCTTAATACATTACTACTACAACTAAAATTTTCTTTGATGATTCAGACAGTATTGGGGATGTTGAGGCCCTTGGGGTTATCACTTTGAATCTAGAAGGTAGAATTACTTATAGCAGGGGTCAGTACATTTTCTCTACAAGGCCAGAGAGTAAATATTTTAGCCTTTTGGGTTACAGCAGTTGTCTTTTTTACAAACTACTCAGCTTCACTGTTGTAGCCTGAAGGCCACCGCTACGTAAATGAAATGGGTGTGCCTGTGTTCCAATAAAAGTCTACTTACAAAAAAGGCAGCAGGCTATGGCTTGCTGATGACTGACTTACACAGAATTCTGGCTGTCTGACTTATCAATAAGAATTTCTTGAAAGAATATTACTTCAGACTAAACCTGTTGATACTCAACAGGTATGAACCCCAAACTAGAAACTAGAGCTAACTGATTTCAAACCTCTTGTGTTTATCCTTAACACACATCAGATGTTCTCATTCTTGGCAAGGAGAACCCCCAGTATGCAGGGATTAATTGTGAGGTATGTTCACAAACAATTTCTAGTGTTTACAGATATTACATAAAAATAATGAAACAGATGAGAAGAGGCTTACACTTGTTTTGATTTCTTGAGTGGGAAGGAAAAGTCAGATCTTGTCCAGGGAGGATATCATCCCAACACTTGCCCTCCAGAGAGACCCTGATTCCTCAGTTCTCTTGGCTTTTGCCTCTTCCCTTAATTTAGATAGGAAAAAAGCTGTGATTCCATGAAAGAAGCTTTACCAGGAACAAAGGTGGTAAAGAAAACAAAAGAGGAGTTTCCAAATTTAAACAGAAGTTCACAAAGCCTGTTACATTAGGTAAGAAATTAAGTTACTCAGTTACTACTGATGGCCAGAAAAAGACCTAGTCACCTAGTCTAGCAAACAGGACTTTGTTTCTCTTGCTTGCTACCAGGTCAAGTTGTCCAGGCTTCTACTCCAGGCGGCTTCAGGCGGGCACCGCTTGTGACCTTATTGGAATTTCAGTCTCTACAACATGACCACAAATCCATGACCTTTTTAGAAATTTAGGGCTGGAATGGAACTTGGAGGTTGTCTAACCCAAGTTAGACGCTTGCGGTTCCCTGGCACATCCCATTCTGCCTGGACATCCCTGCAAGGACAGGAAGCTGCCACCTCAACTAGCTTGAGTCATTCTCAACAACGTAGTTTATTAGGAAGTTCTTTCATGTGTTGGGCTAAAGTTAGTCTCATGGCTGCTCAACCTGTAAGGGCCTATTTAGCTAGAGCAGCTCCATCCTGACCCTGCCCCCCACACCCCTTCGGGGAACTTACTTAAAAACAAATCCTAGAAACCAGTCTTAGGTAACTAAGCACAAATACAAGGGTAGGTCGGGCCAGGTGGAGGTATCCAATCAGTGGGGGTGCATACTGTCTCCCTCGCTACCAAGGAGTATGGGCCCTGCCCTTTGGGTGCCCTTTGGGCGCCAATTCTGGCCAAGGTGATAGGCTAGTTCAAATATCTACTAGGGTAAATTATAATTCAATCGGTCACTTATGTGTGACCTAGCAGGACTGTGCAGCTTTCTCTGTGTTACAATCTCATTGGTCACCTGTGTGTGGCCAATCCCAACCACATGGCCTTTGCCCTTAAAAGTTAGTCTGTAAAGAAGAGAGAGGTTGCCTCTTTGCAAGAGAAAGCCCTGGCCGGTCAGTTTGATTCTCAATGCTTGGCGCGAAATAAAGCTTTGCTTGACCTTCGCTTTGTATCAGTCTCACTCTTTTGACCATGACCCAACAAACCCTAATTACTTCTTCCCACAGCAGCTGCACCAATACTTTAACAGGCTATCATGAACCAAGCACAGGGTTCAAGGTGAGATTCAGGAGTTCTATACCTTCCCTGTCAGGGGACTTCTGTCTGTGAGGAGTAGGGGAGGGGGGGAGGGGAAGTCGCAGCACACTAATGGCAAGGCTGAGTTTTTAGGCAACTACATTCTTTTTAGTTCCAGCTTCCGTGGTCTGCACTGAGGCACAACCCGCCTTTGGATCTAAGAATAAACTACACTTGTAAGCTGTACAGATGTCAAACGCACCAGCATTTATTATCTGATGCAGTGAATCTTAGCCATGACAATATGTTAGATTTACTCTTTGTTTTCAATTTTGTTGTTGTTGCTGCTTTTTAATTTTTTTAAAAATTAACATATAATGTATTATTTGTTTCAGAGGTATAGGTCTGTGAATCATCAGTCTTACATAATTCACAGCACTCACCATAGCGCATACCCTCCCCAATTTTTAAGCAACTTTTAGGGATCCCGATTCTCTCAAACAGTGTGATTTGCTATTATCTCGGCTTTTAGTCATTAAAAAAATCTGACAACAAGGAACTAAGAATAGTAAAGATAGCTCAATTTGTTGAACTTTGCACCAGGCACTGGGTTAAGAGATTTTTATGTTAACCTAATTCTCATAAAAACCTTATGAAGTACTTACTCTTATTATTTTCATTTAGTTAATGGGTGAATGAAGGTATAGAAAGGTTAAGTTACTTGCTCAGGATCACAGTGCCAGTAGGTAGAAGACCCAGGATTTGAACCCAAGAGAACTCAGATTTCTGACTATTATGTCATATTGTTCCCATCAATGTCCTTTTTCGAAGCATTAATAAACTGTGTGAACAAGTCAGGGTAGAGCTCTATGGCAAACCAGCAGAGACTTGAGTTAACCAAAGCTTCTGAGTAGATACAGCTAATTCTTCATACAACTGCTTCTGCTCATGCAGCCTCCGTTGTTCTGTCTTGTCTGCAATAATATGACTGATGCCAGGCTGAAATCTTAGTACGGCAGCGTGCACAGACACAGTGCAGCGTGCACAGACACAGTATCCTTGAAGTGGTTGAAAGCCAAATAGGCTCCATTTGAATCTTGGCTCTACTGCCCTCCAACTTGATCATCACGGGCAAATTAAGACTTCGGTTCTTCAGGCTCCTGGTCAATAAAGAAAAGGTAACGACAGTACCTACCTTATGATGATAGCGATTATGTTAACCCAGTAAAGTAATTAGAAAAACCCAGGCACACAGAAAGTGCTCGTAAATGTTGGTATTGTCATTCTTATTACTGTAAAACTGTATGAAAACAAGAAATAAGATTAGTCTGGTATGTCTGGTTCTTGCATTGTTACCGCTGTTGGCTTTTTAATAATTGAGTCCAAAACCTCATTCATAACTGTCAAATGTATCCATCTGTATGTTGGTAACCTATCTTATTTTCAGAAACAGAAATACCAGCTCTCTTCAATCATTCAGTATCTCCGAGTTCACCATGTCTCCTCAAAGACTACCAAGAGCCTTAGTATCTCTCTCTATACTGAGGACCAGAGACTTGAAGCATACACTCGTATCTTAATATTAGGGTGTAATGGAGAAAAATAATAGGAACTCCCTGAAGTGGCATCTCAGTTTGTGGCCTCTTGAGTCACAGGCAGTCTGTAAGCCTTGGTGTAAGAAATCAAGATTGGTGGTCAAGGCAATTGAAATAGAGATACTTTGGATCCTTAAGGCCAAGTCTGAGAGGGGCCCAGGGTCTGAGCTATCATAGCAGAGCTGTCTTTCCGCATACTAAGTTACTGCTGAGCCCGGGATAAGAGCCAATCAAGCAGATATTAACAAAGAATTGGGACATGTGTGGCAACTGAATCTGAAAGCATTATTCGGCTGTTACCCATATTACCAATCCTTTGCAGAGATAGAATCTTTTTTTTTTTTTTTTAAAGATTTTATTTATTTATTTGTCAGAGAGAGAGCAAGAGCGAGCACAGGCAGACAGAGTGGAAGGCAGAGTCAGAGGGAGAAGCAGGCTCCCTGCGGAGCAAGGAGCCCGATGTGGGACCTGATCCCAGGATGCTGGGATCATGACCTGAGCCGAAGGCAGCTGCTTAACCAACTGAGCCACCCAGGCGTCCCTGCAGAGATAGAATCTTGAAGTTAGGAAAGAACTTTTTAGATCTAGAGATTGTAAACCAATGGACCATGGGCCAAAAGTAGCTACAGATGTCTTATTTGCTCCCCTTAGTGTTTCATGTATTGGTGAATTAGCTGTTAATATTTAAAAAATTGAAAATGGTGCATAACAAATAGATTTTGCTGGTCTTGAAAAACAAAGACCATATTCTGGCCATATTCTGTCCTTGGGACAATAACCAGCTGAGGCTGAAGAGTGGAATCCAACCAGACAATAAACACTTTTAGAACCTGATTAAATCCAAGCAATTCATTCCAAAGATGAAGTAAATGGAGTGCTGAAAAACTATCTGACCTGGTCACATTTAATAGCAGAGCCAAAATCACAAGGCTTGCTGTGATTCCAGCTCAGTGATCCTCAGTGAGCACAGTTGACCCTTGAACAATGTGGGGGTTGGGGCACCAGCCCCCCATGCAATTGAAAACCCATAAATAACTTTTGACTCCCCCCAAACTTAACCCCTATACTTGACCAGGCCTTACCAATATCATAAACAATTAACAGATTTTTAAATATTTTATGTATTATATACTGTATTCTTACAGTAAACTGGAGAAAAGGTGAATTTAAGAAAGTCATAATGAAGGGTAAATAGATTTCATAGCACCATACTGTATTTATTTAAAAAAACCCACATGTAAGTGGACCTACACTGTTCAAGGGTCTACAGTACTGTTGCTCTTTCCCCTAGAGGATCTGAGATCCATGTATATTACCTGCTTGTAGGCACTATGACAAAGAAAGAAAACTAAGAACTTCTGTCTCTGCTCCATTTGTTTTGTTAGGCCAGAAATTCTTGGGGACTGCAAGCCAGTACGGAAGTGGAGACAAGCCAGAAACTCAAAGTCCCAGCATTCCTCAGTAAGGAACGACCACACCTACAGTCTAAACTCTTGGTGCTTTCTGTACAAAGCACTGCACATTCCCAACCTCCACAGACACTCGCATATGCAGCTGGGTTATGAACAAACATACTGATTTTTCCTTTGTTAATGGTCTTTCCTCTACCTACACAGGCATTTAGGGAATAAGAGCCTCTGTGAGACCCTGATGCTGGAGGAGAGGTCATAGAAAACATTTACAGATGGCAGGAGGTCAGCAGAAGCTCAGAACTCTCTTCCTGGCTCTCTTCCCAAACGCCAAAATGATTATGGCCATGGCCTTCAATACATTGCTTTTAAAAAAGTGCAGGCTCTGTCCAGATGGACATGGTGTCACACAAAGGATGTCCTGGCTATGCTCTGCTTCAGTGTAGTAACGCTGATTTGTGAAAATATTTGAAATCTTTAGCTTAGACACAAACACACAGTATCATAGCTTCATTATACCTCAAGTCCAGGAATATCTTACCTAAAACTCTCCAGGGGAAATATTTGGTTCCCGTTATACCTTGGAGATGTCAAAGACAGAACTACAGTGTAAGTAACTAAGATAGGAACTACATAAGGAATGCAACAGTAACAAGAGAAACACATGAGATCATTCTCTGTAAAGGTAGTGGGAAACAAAATCAAGATTGTCTAATTTAAGGATAAGGAGAAAGACGGTGGCAACTGAACTGGATTGGGGACAGCAAGGCTGAAATGCTGAGCAGGTACCCAGAGTCAGAAATTCTGACTTGCAGAAAGAACCAAAAATGAACCCACTGTCAAAGGTCAAAAACACACATAATGTCAATGACAGCTGAAGTCAAGAACTTACCAAGGCTTCCCTCTGCCCTGACAAAGATCTTGGATTAGCTCCTCCGTGTTTCCGTGAGGGAGAATGCTTCCAGAAACCAGTGGGAAGAGAGGCAAACTCTCCTTTGTGCGTCCCTGTGGACACTGCATTTAAAAATTCCCTAGAGTCTGTATCTGGCATATATGTGGGTGTCATAACCAAGTCCCCAAATTCATGGATTCCCAAGCCACACATCTGTTCTATACAGGCCTATCAATCCTGGCTATCGCATCACCTTCCTGGGAGCACAAATGAAGTATCAGGCAGTTGGCTGTGGTCAAAGAGGACTTGTCTGTTGCCTCTCAACTAAGAGAGGTTTCTTACTGAGGCAGAGATTTTTCTAGTGCACCATTTGGACAAGTACTTTTCCTGCTTATTGATTCTTTGGTAATTGTAATCTCTTAGAACTAAATATAACAACATTTCATGAGATTGTGTTTAAGTGTGCTTTTTCTCTTGTTACATTCAACCCTCTCAGAAGCTCAGTTAATGTTCTTGATTTAAGGAGGGAACCCAGGAGGCAGGCTCGGCTGTATATAATAGGAAAAACTAAAGCTCAAGAGAGGGAAGCATCTAGTTGGTCCCTCACTTGGGATACCAGGAAACCCTGGATTTGCACTGGGAGCCCTTTCACAGCAGGCACAGCTCAGCACCAACTCCGACTTCATTGGCAGGAACAGGAGACCTGTGGTAAGACCTATTGCAACCTCTAGTCATTAATACGCAGGATTTTGGTGTCTACATTCAGTTAGCCCAGGCTACTCATTTGGTTCTAGGTAAGGCTTCTTCAGAAATGGGTCTTATAACAAGGAAAAGACCCAAACCTTCCGAATCTAGCACTGGTTACTCAATTCAAAATCATGCAGTTTTTAAGTACCATGTCCTCGTGGAAAAAGTACACCAGTGGTGAGGAAATGTCAGCCCTCCCCACAAGGCAGTGTGTAACAGACGAATCAACAGCATGTACATGATTTGCAAAAAGGGAGCTCAGAAAAGCTTTTCAGGAAGATGTGGTGAGCAGTTTTCATTAGCCCTTCACATCTGCAGGTTTAATAATTTGGTTAATTCTCCACCTTCCTTCCTGCCTGAAGCTACTGGCTGTTTTGCTATTAAGGCTAGAGTCTAACCAGGCTGAACAGGACTATGTCCCTTCCTCCCACATCCTGCTTCTTCATTTTAAGTCTCTGCCTCAGAGTTTCACTTCTGGTATGGTGAGCGTTTAAGCACTTTCTGGACACGTACTGTGAACAACTATAAACTAGGCAAAAAACCCCAAAAACCAACCAAACAAACAAACAAACAAAACGCACAAAAAACCAAAAAAACCTACCCAAAGGCACTGGAGAACAAACGAAACAAGCAGACAAACTCTCGAGACAGATTGAAACTTAGAAGAAGAAGGAAATGGCACAAGGTGAATTCCCATTTTTATGGCTTTTAGGCTGACTGAAAACTGCAGTTAAAGAATCAGAGGAACCACAGCTGCTAGAAAGTGAGGGGGGAAAATCTCAGAAGAAAAGAACCAAAGAAAAGAGAAACTCAAATTCTATGAACTCTATGCAAATCTCTGGTGGGTCTCTGAACCACACACATGCACAGCAGACTCCATCTAAAGATAAAAAAACTGAATTGGGATTTGAGATGTGGCCCAAAATACAATTTACAGTGTGAGTCCAATTAAGTTAAAATATCTGCTAATACAAAAAAATAATAATAAAATAAAATAAAATAAAAAATCAGCACTATGTTGAGGAATATAACAGAATCCACAACACAAGCATTTACAACATTCAGTTGTAAACAATCTAAAATTACTCAGCATTTGAAGAACCTGAAAAATAAGACTCTTTCTCTAGAGAAAAGACAAACAATGGAGACCAACTCTGAGATGATTCAGATGTTGGATTTAGCAAAAAAGAATTCTAAGGTGGTTATGCTCTGCTATGTTCTATAAAGTAAAATGCTTGTAATGAGTAAAAACAGGAAATCTCAGCAAAGAAATTATAAGCAGAGGAATATATACTACCATTAGTAACCCATGGCTACCGACATTGTGACGACAAATGAGATGGGGATTAGGAAATAACTCTTATTCAGGGGCACCTGGCTGGCTTAGTCAGTAAAGCCTGTGATCTTCAATCTCAAGGTCATGATTTTAAGCTCCACACTGGGCATACAACCTACTTAAAAAAAAAAAAAAAGAAAAAAGAAAAAAAAGAAGTAACTCATATTCAAAAGTACCTCCGTTCAGCGGGAGATTTTTATTTCAAATGACTTTTATTTGTACTAAGACTAAATTCAAATTTGCTTGCTGACACTATAGATAGTTTTTGCTCTTTAGGAGACTTGACAAGAGAGGTAGAAATAATTTAAGGAAGCTTGGAGGGGAGATTTTACATATAGATACTTTTATTTAGTGAGGATGTGAAAGAGAGCTTTTCTGTTTGGCATTCCTGGTATTCAACACCAGGCCTGCTACTGGTTCTCAATGGATCAGATTCTTCTCTCAGAAGGTAGACCATATGCTATGAAATGTTCTTGCCATTCATCTAAAGGAGGCAGGCTCCTGAATATGGGGAACGTCTCTACAAGAAGAGTGATGTTCAGAAAGAAAGCATAGGGAGGGCATCAAAGTCTTATCTTTGGAAGTGATTTTCTCATGGAATTACTAAAAGAAGTATTTGGAAGAGCTAACCCCAAGTCCATCTTGGGTCTCACAATGGCTCAATCTAGCAAATTCTATATACTATGAGCTATGTACTTGAGAAATGGAGCCAGCTTCTCAACCCCAAAGGTTCCTGGTGCTCTCAAAATCAGGACATGATAAGAAAGGGCACATATTGTTTCCTCGATAAAACAACAGGGTTCAACCCACAAAAAGTTGACAATAGCCACAATAAGAAATGTTACCATCGAGCCTGAAATTGTTTGTTTTGGAAATGGATGTGACAGTTCCTCTGCGACAAGAAGTGTGATTATTTAGTTCAATTAAAAAAATAAACAATTCCCAAAATAAGAAAATAAAAGTACCCAGAGTGTATTCCTCTTAACTCTGTAATGTATATCAACTAAATTCAGTTTTCAGTGTTAAAATGGACTAATGACTGTTTGACCTAAGAATTGAGTAGGTAATCAGAAAACAGAAAAAAAAAAGGCAGAAAAACTAGAAAACTGTAAAGCTGACCACACTGCATCATCCAACAATGGAAAATTCTAGAAACTTCACAAAATTCCTCTTTTTAAAATTTATTTTTTGTTATCAAAGAGAATGTCCAGAAACATTGAGTACTAAAGACCCGTTCATGGCATTGTTTTACAAAAGTTTCTAATGGAGGGTGAATATTTTATTTTCTGATGTACCCTTCACTTAATAATGATGAAGTGGATGAACTGATGCAATTACTTAAAAAAAAAAATCCAGACAAAAACATCCATTCTCATTCTGAATCTGCTGACTGGAGTGAATTCAGTGGTTACAATAGCACCACTGGCTAAGAATCAACCTCCCCACAGTAGGGAGCTATTCGGGTCTTCTCGTTAGGTCACGTAGGTCTCTCAGATATAGGCACCATGTTTGAAGTCTCACACAAAATGTCTGTGTCACTTAAATTACACAATGTGGCAGTGTTTGTCTCATGGGGACATAATCTTGAAAGAAGGGGCACAGTAGAAAACAGCCTGTTTGTATGTTATATGTGAGTACATTATTGGACTGTGCATGAGTTTAAGGGCGCTATAGCCCTCGTTAAAGAGTAATTCCACCAGTGAAGCACCTGTCATTTCCAGTTGCTCCTGGTGCTTGAAGTTGTTTACTCATTTCACCATGTGTTGTAAGGTCAGGGTCGTCTTCATCTACTGTTTGGCTCAAATGATTTGAACTGAGTTCAGTTGTCCCTCTTTTCCATCAAAGTCTTATTTCTCAGCCTCAGGATATGTAGGGTACTTGACTGTTTCTATCTTCTCTCGGACTTTGTAGGAGGGATATAGGCCCGTCCTTCCCAGTTTCCTGTTGACACCTTTTGAATAGCCATCCCAATGATTTCCAGCCACACCAATGATATCTCCAGGTTCCATGGGGATTTCATCTGCTGTTCGAGGTTGGTGAGGGTAAATGGCAATCTGGTTGTGTGCATTTTGGCCCCCAAAATAGTAGATGTCATCCAAAGAATGGAAGTTTGCAGAAGCATCAGGATGAAGTGTTTGCATGATTTCGTAAGCAACTCGACAGACCTTGGGAAAGAATGAAAAAAAAAATGTTAGTATACATAAAATCTCCTTTATATCAATCTGAAGGCCCTTGGCCAAATAGACTAGGACTAGACCAGGACTAGGACTGAGAAGATGAGAAGTAGTAGATTCTAGTTGTAAGGGCCTACTTAGCCAGAGTGAGCCATTTTGTTGTTTATACAGTAAACTTAGATTGAACCCGCCTCTTCCCCTCAAGAGGAAAGCACTTAGAAACAGAATTGGTGAAATACGGCCAAATAGCCCCCAATAACGGAGCACAGATACCAGGACATGTCAGGCTGGGCAGAGATAACGGAGCCCAGATACAAGGATGTGCCCGGCCAGGTGGAAATGTCCAATCAGTAAAAGCGCACGTACTACCTCCCTACCTGCCAAGGATGAGCCAAGCCAGGTGGAGACATCCAATCAGGAAAGCACCTCCCTAACCATCCAAGAATGTGGGCCCAGCCTTTTGGGCGTCAATTCTGACCAGAGTGATAGGCTAGTTCAAATAACTACTATAGGGTGAATTATATTTCAATTGGCCACCTGTGTGTGGCCAGGTTCCACCACATGGCCTTTGCTTTATAAAAGTTAGTCTGTGAGGCTGGGAGGGGTCACCTCTTTGCAAGAGACAGCCCTGGCCGGTCAGTTTGATTCTCGATGCTTGGCGCAAAATAAAGCCCTACTTAACTTTCGCTTTGTATCAGTCTCGTCCTTTTGTCCACAGACCCTTTCACTAGTCACAGGTTTTTAGTCCATTTGCTCTCAGGTATGGTACAAGTCAGTCTTCATCTTTGTGCATAATTGTCTCTCTCTCTCTTTTTTTTTTAAACATAAAAGATTACTGGGATGACTGGGTGTCTCAGTTGGTTAAGCGGCTGCCTTTGGCTCAGGTCATGATCCCAGGGTCCTGGGATCGAGTCCTGCATCGGGCTCCTTGCTCTGCAGGCTCCCTGCTTCTCCCTCTGCCTCTGCCTGCCACTCTGTCTGCCCGTGCTCACTCTCTCTGACAAATAAATAAATAAAATCTTTAAAAAAACCATAAAAGATTACTACAACTAAAGTCTCTCAGAGAAAAAAAAAATATAATGCAAAGTACTTTAAAAATATGAATCAGTTAATTTTAATGAACATTTATTAAGAGTCAAACAGTATACCTCATGTTGGGCCCTGGTGATAGAAAAATGAGTAAGACCTCATTTGTGCCCTTGAAGGATTTTAAGGTTGAACATTAGGATTATAAATACTTTACTGCTGCTACACACACCCTCCTTCCCCTCATCGAGTCTCAGTCAATCACATACTCTTTTTTGCTAGGTTTGACTCAGAACTCTTCTCAATAGAAATTCATGTAATTATTGACAATCAACGAGCATTGGCAAGTGAACTAAAACATATCTGTCATTTCCGTTCTAAAGAGTTTTAAAAGCCCTGAGTAGATATTAGCATTCTGTAACTAAAGTAAGACAGACTTGCTTCGGTGAAGATGCAACTCCCTGATGCATTTAAGTCTACTTAAAAGATTCCTCTGTCAGGGGCGTCTGGGTGGCTCAGTGGGTTAAGCTCAGATCATGATCTCAGGGTCCTGGGATCTAGCCCCGCATCGGGTTCTCTGCTCACTAGGGAGCCTGCTTCCCACCTCTCTCTGCCTACTTGTGATCACTCTCTCTGTATAAATAAATAAATAAAATCTTAAAAAAAAAAAAAAATTTCTTCTGTTCAAAGAGTACCTACTATACCCACTGGATGGCTGCTGAAATTCCACAATATGAACTTTGTACACTGAGCCTGCTGCATGGTGACAAAGTTTATAACGATTTTCATAGGGAGTAACATTTTAAGCAATTACTAAATACGCAATACAGTAAGTGGGTTTTAGTTTTCTAAGAATAGGTGAAGACAGAAGAGAGAATACTATCATTTTGCTTAGAAAATTCTTCCAGGGGTGCCTGGGTGGCTCAGTTGTTAATGTTGGGTCAGTGGGCTCCAGGAGTGCAGGAGGAACAGTAAAAATGACCACTGCATCCCGCTGTCTTCCAGCCTCCCCCCCCCCCCCCACACCTTTCCTTAACCCTTGACTCTCCCACCAGAAGAATGTATGCCCAGGTCACGTCTCCATAGGTAACCTGATACCTATGCAGGAAACAGAAGTATCAGGACCCCCTACCCCATACCCTCCGATCACCAAATACCCTACCATATATGGATGTGAGCCCATGCCCTACCTTGGCCCGATAAAAGACCCCTGTCAACTCCCTCCCAGTGCGACTTCCCCTACTCCCCTTTCCGGAGTCCAGGAATCTTGTCTGAGGGTGCCCACTTCCTCCCAGCACGACTTTCCTGGTTCCTCTTCTCCTGAGCCCTGAAACTTCGCTGGAGAGTGCCTTTAATAAGTCTTGCCTTGTGCCTACCTCGCCCGGTGTCGTGTTTATCTCGCCTATAAAACCTTAAGTGTCTGCCTTCGGCTCAGGTCATGATCCCAGGGTCCTGGGACTGAGTCCCGCATCGGGCTCCCTGCTCAGGCAGGAAGCCTGCTTCTCTGTTTCCTGCTTCCCCTGCTTGTGTTCCCTCTCTTGCTGTCTCTCTCTCTCTCTCAAATAAATGGATAAGATCTTAAAAGAAGATGGAGGAGAAGAGAAGGAGGAGAAAAAAATTCTTCGATTATAAATATTGTGAACAGAGAACTCAAGTCAAATTTTCCCAAATCTCCAGTTGTGATTGTCTCAGTTAATAAAGCTTTATTGTCACGATGCCAATACTTTTGCATTTATTAAAAATGATACTACTAACAGTAATTGTTACCCTGCTCATTGGAACAAAATTAGGATTACCCTGCAGTCCTTTAAAACTCTTGTATTTATGAGATCAAAAACTAAATGGAGATGCTCATCCTTAACTACTATGAGCAAACGAAATCTGATTGGTTTAAACATCACCTTAACTTCTTAAAAAATCTGAATTTCAGGAACTGCAGGAAAGCTTTTCATATGCCATATGTAATTTGCAAATAAAACTAAGTTTAGAAAATATTTTAAATTTTGCAAATATGGACTAACATAAAAAGAAGAGTAAGTGATCGACCCCAACTCTAGTGCTACAATTTCAACTAGTCATAGAACCAAGACAATGACTTGCCTTGCAAGCCTACTACGCCATCAACAAACTAATTTTACATTGGGGACTTGGGGATGTCATGGTACAATTGAGATCACTGGTAGAGACTGTAACAAAATTAGGGTCAAAAAATTTTGGAATGGGAATTCCAAAGTCAGCCGAAGGCCCACAGTGGACAAGCAAAATCAAGTGGAGACTCTGGAAAGGAAGAAACTAAGTAATTAAAACAAAGCAGCTCCAATAATAGCAAAATATAGTGACAATAACAGAGGCCAGTATTTTCCGAGTTTTTGCTGTCAGACATTGTTTTTAGGTATTGTTGAATTTAACCCTCTAAGTAGCTCCATAAAATTCTATCGTGCTCATTTTACTTCATCGACTTTCTTCATCTGTTTGGCTCAAATGATTTGAACTGAGTTCGGTTGTCCCTCTTTTCCATCGAAGTTTTATTTCTCAGCCTCAGGATATGTAGGGTACTTGACTGTTTCTATCTTCTCTCGGACTTTGTAGGAGGGATATAGGCCCATCCTTCCCAGTTTCCTGTTGACACCTTTTTGGAACCTCAAAGGTCAGTTAAGGAATTTGCTCAAGGTTACACTATTATTAAGTGGTTGATTCGCATTTTGAACACAGGCAGTCTGTATATGTGTGTAAACGCCTAAGCATATTTTCTCTTGTAGATCCTGATCTCCATATTTGGATTCTAACTCCAGAAAGATAAAACACAAGACCAAGGCAAGCCTTGGGCAAACTTGTCAGGTTTTTTGTTTTGTTTTGTTTTTGTTTTTTTCAGGGCCCCTTTACCCACTCTTCAATTATCTCTAGCCAGGAATGCAGGAGCTTGCATTGCCCTTAGGATGACCACATTGTACTAATGAGTCCTGATGCATTTCCTCCTCTTCACTATTATTATCTCACCCTCATAAAAACATGGCCTTCAGTCCCACACCCTTAGGGACCCACTTTCTTTTGGAGGATAATCCTAACAATCAGCTTATATTTTGGTATCCATAAAGTATTAGCCTATGGACAACATATGTATTTTCTAAAGCCAAAGAAAAAAACAAATGGTACAAATGTCAGACACTGAGATGGGCTGATACAAGGCCTTTTATCCTTTATCACAATAATGGTAAGCCTATGAGAAGGTTGCTGTTAATATCTGTATTTTAGCTGAATAAACAAGCCCCAGAAAGATTAAGTAAATTAAAAAAAAAAGTTGGGTGGGTGGGGGAATGAGCTAGTAAATGGTAGAGTTACAATTAAAATTCTTTCCAGGTCTCCAACATGCACTAAACTGTCTTAGGATAAGTACCTAGTACTATCACATAGTAGGTGCTCAGAAAGTATCTATTGAATGAATACTGCTTCATGCATAATACTAGCCCAGCAGTGGAAATGCAGGTCCATGAGTGATATTTAGCCCCTAAGATCCACATATAACACTCTTAGTAGCTAAAACGATTTCTCTGTATTTACCACGCAGCAGTTTACTGCGAAGGGCTAGAAAGGTGACTATGGTGTTAATGTTTGCATTTAATTACTTTCGGTTTCCTCTGTGGGCTTTACCAATCCAAATTGTGTGACGGGTAAATGAAGGCTTTCAGCTGATATCATACTCAGTTTGATACCGGACAGGTAGCATGACTGAGAGAGGCAAACCCTTTGGTTTGAAAGCAGTGGCTGGCTGTATGTAGTAAGTTTTACTTCATTTATTTCATATCACTATATCATTTAGAACACCACTAAGCACACACTAATGGGTAAGAGCAAAAATGCTGCCAAAGGATAAAACACAAGATGCAACTGTATTAAAAAAAAAAAAAAATTAAAAAGGAGAGGAAGTTTCATTAACCTGAACTTTATCCCTGAGAAGCAACCATCTGAGTTTATATGAGCCTCAAAGCCTTCTCAGAGCAGATGGGATCTTGTTTTTCTGTCGAAAGAGATGGGACCAGGAGGATCTCCTAGTGTGAGAAGTGGGAAGTAGGTTCTTGCCTCCCTGGGTGATTCTAAGAGATGTATGCACTTTTCCTGTAAACTACTTTGTTCTGTTATTCAACGAGAGAACAGCATCCACTGTTCTTTCATGGGCCTTACCTCAATGGAATTCCTATCCAGAGTCATCTGTCTAGAATAAAATGAATGTAGTACATGATTCTTCCCTTTGGGCTTTCCAAAATCTGACTCAAAGGGTAAGGAGGCCAGGAGTGTTGTATGTGGATTTGGAACTAGATAAGAGAGAGTGTCAAGAGAATTTTGTATTAAGCGTGAAAAAGGAAAGTGTCTACAGGAAAAAAAAGTAATTTTGTCATATTGTGATTTTAATGGTTAGAACTATTGAACAATGTTGATTGCTCCTTAAAAAAATGCTGATTGCCCAAAACCTTTAAAGTGAGAATCTACAATTTCTGTAAATCAGATTCTAGAGTAATAAAAACTGATTCTAAAACCTGATTAATAGTATTAAAAAAAAAACAACTTTCTGATATTTAGTTCATCTACAACTGAGAACAACTGAATAACAACTGCTATTTCACCAACTATAATTACTGTATTTCATATTTAAGATGGTATTGTGAATTGGAAAATAAGTGAAAAAATAGATGCTTTGGGTATAAGCAACTTCCAGTAATAGAGAACAAGATTAGAGTACTAAGTAGAATAGTTTGGAACGTGACTGCATAGCTTTCAAAACTTGCGATGTTCTTGGAAAATGTTAATATTGCCTCTAATTTTCAAATTAAATCTTGAGGATTGTTCTCTTCAATTTATGAGGCTTTTAGGACAAACCTGGCTTTGAGAAATAGCTCTGATGAAGGGATTCAGAAAACTAAGAGCAACAATAGTGACAAAATTAGAGAGTAAAGTCATATTATTGGCTTAAAAAAACTTCACTTAAGGAGAGAGAATTCCCAGATCTCACTTACGGATATAAAACCAAGAAAGATTAGAAGTCCTGAGACTGAGGGAGATGTGTCCAAAATGTGATGAAGAATCCTGATTAAGTGCCATGATATTTGTGCCTGCAGTTTCTCAAACATCAATCAAGTCCTACATTTTTCCTTCTGGCATGGCATTTCACTCTTCCAGTACTGCCTACTGTATCTCACAGTCAACAGATAAACTCTTTCTCACTATTGTCTTATAGAGAAATAGTCCTCAAAGGATTGGACCCAGGAGACAAAACTGCAGGGTTGTCAAAGCATTATGAAGAGGATATTAAACTCTTTGTCACTTTCTAATAATCTCCTGGAATATGATTTTATCATTGAGGAAAGTTTGAATTGGCTGTCCATGTTTTATTCTGGGCTGAGATTTCTTTCTCAATGTTTTATTCTTTTGTCACCCTTCTGGATGTAACAGTTTAGTCTTCTCCCATTTCCCAGCATGCCTATGGCATAAATAAGAATGTCTGCAGATTAATTTCCCTAAAGTTGACACATACACAATTTTACTTGCATTTGTTAAAGCAAATACTATTATTAATTATCATTCACCCTTTGGGAATGAAGAGCTTTGTTTTCTGAAAATTTATATTACATGGTGATATTCTTTTTCAATAAGCTAAATAAAAGAGTTGAGGTACACTGGCACAGAGAAATTCAAAATGTTGAATGTTACTGGCTATTCTTCTTCTTCTTCTTCTTCTTCTTCTTTAAGAGTTACTTATTTATTTTAGAGTTGAGGGAGAGAGCGAGTACATGAGCTGGGAACGGGCAGAGGGAGAGGTAGAGAGAGAATCTCAAGGAGACTTCCTGCTGAGCTCCAAGCCCAAGGCAAGGCTTGATCTCAAGATCCTGAGATCATAACCTGAGCAGAAACCAAGAGTCAGATGCTTACTGACTGAGCCACCCAGGCGCCCTCTGGCTATTCTTCTTAACAAAGGATTGTTATACACATACAATGTACATGATTATTCAGTGGAACCTAATCATCACCCATGACCACAAGCAGGAGTAAGAAGTCCTTGAACAGCATGTTTCACATTCCAAAACAGGAGAGTGTGTGGTCTGAAACGGAGCTGAAAAAAGGTTGTTAAAATGAATAAATAATAATAAAAGAAAAATAAATAAGAGAAAATAAAATAAATACTGTGGAGTCTAACACACAAAGGTATTGCTATACTTTCCCCTATATAAATAACAATAGCGGCTAACAAAGTAGTATGAACAATATGCCCCTCAAGCTTGGACAGATTTCTGCTATCACAAAGTAACAGAGGTCCTGGGGTCTGGGTCAAAATTAGAGTCAAAATAAGAATCAAAAATTCTATAGCACATGCTTGAAAAGGAAAAAAAAAATAAAAGGATTTTCTTTCTAGAATGAGCCTGATGGTATTTAATATATTGCTAAGTACTATTCTCAGGGCTTTACATATAACTTTTTTTTTTTTTTAAATATCTTTTTATTTATTTGGCAGAGAGAGAGAGCATGAGTGGTGGGGAGGGGCAGAGGGAGAAGCAGACTCCCCAGTAAGCAGGGAGCCTGATGCGGAACTTGATCCTAGGACCCTGGGATCATGACCTGAGCTGAAGGCAGATGCTTAACTGAATGAGCCACCCAGGTACCCTACATATAACTTTTAATCATCACAAAAACTCTATGCACTATGTGTTACTGTTTTATAGGCCAAGGGAAAAAGGTCAGTGATAGGCTAAGTAATTTGTTCAAATGTCACCCAGATACTAAGCGCTCAAAGTTAGATTTAAACCCAGTCTGATTCCAGAGTCTGTGTTGTCTCATTCTTGTTCTCTGGCTAGGAGTCAGTGGCTTGGCATTTTGATGCTATCTGTGACTTTCTCTCACACTCCACTGGATGATGATGAGACATTTCTGGGCAATTTCAAAGAATTCCAATTTTGGTTTACAGCAAGAGAACCTCTACAATCAAGCAACCAATTTCATTCATAGTGCAAAAATATTGAACCATACTAAACCCATTTTTTTTTTCTAAAAATAATTGCAAAAAATGCTGGAATACAGGTAAGCCCAAAGATTTATCAGTGAATGTGGAATTATTCCACCATTTCAAATGCCACAGCTGATAATCATCAAGAAAGGTATGGGATAAGGGCTGTGATCACATTCACCAAACCACTACTCAATATATAAATGAAAGGTATTTTTACTGTCAAACTTTTATTCTGAGCCCTCACATAAAATTTTCTGAGGTATTCAAGTCTATTTTGAGATACAAGATACTGGTTTGAGTTTTGCTTTGGTTCAAATGAACAGAAGTTATTTTGGATGAACTTTGTCTGACTTATCAAGAATTATTAGTAACTATATAATATATAAGCACAAATCTCATTCCTTTGGAGGAAAAAAGTCCTCTCAGCACCAATCTTTCTTCATATGAATGACTTCTCTGAACCTGAGGTCTGGAGAATACACTGAGGTTGATATTATGCACAAAATAGAACAAAGTAGTATGAACAATATGCCCCTCAAGCTTGGACAGATTTCTGCTATCACAAAGTAACAGAGGTCCTGGGGTCTGGGTCAAAATTAGAGTCATGAGGTTATAAGAATCAAAAATTCTATAGCACATGCTTGAAAAGGAAAAAAAAAATAAAAGGATTTTCTTTCTAGAATGAGCCTCATGGTATTATTAAGGAGGGCTGGAAGGAAAGCACAACAGAGCACAGGCCGGTAAGTCTCAGCGTCTGTCCACATGTAAGGCTGCTAAGTGTTCAGATGTGTATATATTTATTTAATTTCCAACCTTTATGACTATAGCAGTGATTCTCAACAAAGGCGTTTTTGTCTTCCCCACTCCTGAGGGGTATTTGGCAATATCTGAAGACATTTTCAGTTGTCACAA
This sequence comes from Mustela lutreola, assembly GCF_030435805.1. Classification (NCBI taxonomy): domain Eukaryota; kingdom Metazoa; phylum Chordata; class Mammalia; order Carnivora; family Mustelidae; genus Mustela; species Mustela lutreola. Next base: position 118,463,244 of record NC_081296.1, on the reverse strand, counting down.
CTTGAGGGGGCGTGCTACTGGCCAGGGATGCTGCTGAGCATCCTACAACGCCCAAGACAGCACCTCACGACAAAGTACCTGCCTGTAATGCAAAAAAGTGTCCAGGCTGAGAAACCCTGGACAACGGGAACAGACTTCAGACAGGCCTGACATCTGGGCCTACAGCGGAAGTGGTGTATCTGGGGAAAATGACTCTAGCTTCACTCATTCAAACAATAAGCATTCAAAAATGTGTAGAGGTGGTTCTGGTCATTCTGTCAATCAGGTGGGCATAGAGTCAGATTCTCAATAACATCTGAGAGTGACCACGTATTTCTAACTCCTCCTGTCTACCCACCAAGAGAATAGAAAAGGGAGCGGATCCTTATCCCTGTTAGGAAAAAAATGTCAGCAGTGGATGCTTTCGTGGGAACTTGAAGGCCAAGAAGTTTTCTGTTTCAACTAGGACTACTGCTATGTGACTTCTGTTCCGGGTAGAAAGTTGTGTTTTTATTTCATACTGAAGAAACTCATAGCCTTTGCGGGGGTAGGTATCTTTCCAATAATCACATCACCATCCCACTGAGACAATGTGCATTGTCACAAAATAAAAAATAATCTTCCTTTCTTTATATTCTCTGAAGTATACGTCCATGAAAATGGCGTGGCCTTCCTTTTCACATTTTCTTTTCTCTGTTTCTTCTAAGCTTTTAGGCAAATATTTATCATACATGATCTGTATTTTTTGGTAATTACTCTCCAGTTATTTCATGTGAGTATTTTGCTCACTAGATTCTGGACCAGGGTAAGATCTGTATCTTCACTCTCCCTGGAAATCCTCTCCACACCTAATATAATTCTGAGCACAAATAGTCATTTAACAGCTTGTTGAACGAACTAACCAATAATATGCACATAAATGAGAGCAGGATAAAACCAACAATAAATATTTCTATGCTGGTATTCCACTGTGTATACAAGGCTGATTGGACCACTCATAAAAACAAATACACAAAGCACATAACATGTAATTATCTGCAACAATTAAACTCAAAGAATGATTATAACATGGTATTGCTTAAATTTAATGTACAGTTTTTTGCTTGGTAGAAATGTAATAGAACTTGAAAAAGAATTACATTTACACTTTATTTTCTATAAAGCAATTGAGTGAGACACAATGCTTAGCATTTAAGCCTCTCAGAATCAGCATATCGATGTGTAGAAGTGGATGGATTCTGGTTGCATACTGACTATACAAAATCAGAAAGTATTTTTTAAAAAAAGATCTTATTTATTTATTTGAGAGAGAAAGAGAGAGCACACCAGCAGGCAGAAGGACAGAGGGGGAGGGAGAGAAAATCTTGAGTAGATCATGTGCTGAGCATGGAACCCTACATGGGGATTGATCTCATGACCCTGACATCATGAGTTGGAAGCTCAACTGACTGAGCCACCCAGGCACCCCTGCAAAATCAGAAAGTATTAAGTAAGTTTACTTACTTGCTATTCTGGTTAAATGCTGTGAACAAGCCATGTAGTTTAAATAATTCCAATAGCTGGCTTTATTGGAGATATATTCAATGATTGCTTGTAAGCAACTAAATACCTAAATACCCATTGTTTTTTGGGGGGAGCGTGTGGAATCTTTCACAGAAGAGATCATCCCCAAATATTAGAAAAATTGCACCTGAATCATGATAATATTAAACGCGCGCGCGCGCACACACACACACACACACACTCATACACACAACCCAAGAACTTCCTGAACTCAATATGACCTAAAAAATATTGGCCATTTAAACATGTCCTGCTATCACTTACCTGGGATGAAAAAGTACACACTAGGAAGTCTGCCTGGGAGAGAAAGTGTATATCCAGGATCACACCCCGAAGTGAATTTTCTGTATATCGATTGTGTAGCCCAGCTGACCAAGAGATAGAGTTATCACTAATAAATTCATAAGTGGGGTACCTGTAAAAAAGAAATAAATTTGTACATGTCATGGAAATCACAGTATTCCATCGGGAGGTTAACATCTTACCAGCAGGAGGAAACCTGCTCTGTTGACCAAAGTTCCTCTTTCTAATAGTAAGGGGAGCTTTATGGCATTTAATAGTTGACGAAGCATCTTTGAATTCATCATGGGGTCGAAAACATTCTATAATGCCTCGTATGTTACATGTTCTTGGCATGTCACATAATATAAACATACATGCATCAAAATGTCCCTTCTTAATTATAAGTGTTGAAGGTTCCTTATTTTCTTTGTAATGAGTGGCCTCTAAGAGGTTTCTTAAGCTAGTTTCCCATTTGGTCACTGAACTTCTCCTTTAGAATATAAACATCATGGTTAAGTTTCATTTAAATTTTTAACTTAGAATTTGTGCTAATTCAGACCAGTCTCCCCTAACCCCCATTCTCGAAGCACTGTCTTATCCAACAACAATAATGAAAAATCAGTTTAATAAATTTATTGAATTTATTCATTATTTATTAAATTCCTTATAGATGTCCACCAAGTAACATTTTGATAGTCTTCAGATAGAATGTGTTTGAAAATACTAAAACAGGGTATCTTTAAAAAGTCTACCATATGTTCAAATGATTTTACTGTGAATTAAGAGGTTTAATTATACTCTAGTACAGAATGAATACATTTTCTCAGTGCATGAGGAAGATCTTCAGAGTTAAGTAGCAAACTTAGGGAGTTACATGAAAATAGGATAATAAGTGTGTCTGCTTTACATAATTCTGTGGGAATTAAATACATTAAGCAATGTAAAGTGCTTAGAAGAACACCTGACATGTAGTAAATGCTCAATAAATATTAGCTGTGATTGTTAAACATTCTTCTGCAGATATCTACTTGGTTTCATTCCTTACTTCCTTTGGATCTCTGCTAAAATATAGCCTTATTAATGAGGACTTCAGTGATTTCTTTTTTACCTGTTTAACTTCATGACTTTTATTATCATAATATATATTGACTGCTATTCACTATCTGTATCCATTCCCCACCTCCATCACCCCTAACTGGAATGTAAGCTCTATAAAGAGGCATTTCATCTTTGTTTCATCTTTCAGGCTTTGTTCACTGTATTATTTTCAGTACCTAGAAGAGAATCTGGAATATAATAAAGGATCAATAAACATATGTTGGAAGGGCAATAGTTCCTATTTGCAAACCCTGAACCATCAGGAGTCCGTTACAAGTCTGTCTCCCACACAGTATTCCCCAAAGGTTGGGACTAGACTTTTATTTTTCTTCACTTCCCAGCACGTAAAACCCCACACAATGCTGTGTGAGTAAATACATGAACCAGTGAGTGCTACCTACGTCTGGGACTTTTTCCCAATTCCCTAACAGCTGCTTCAAAGATTCTTCATTTCACAGCCACCAAGGAGCTTTTTCTTGTTGCCTCTAATGACTGTGACAGCGAAGTCTCTAAGCATTGTTTCAGACTCGTATTCAGTGTTTCGATCCATTTGGCCTCATTATTTTTGACATTTTGCCCTCCTCAGCCCCAAATCAGGGAGATGAAGGAAATGACACATTTGCTCTAAAAACAAAACAACCAAGAGGACTTTTACTATGATTCTTGTGCAGCTGCATACCCAGGCATGGGGCGGAAACAGCAACAAATAAATATGAGAAGGCTGGAGGCCAGAGGACAGAGGGAATCATTAAAACACACCAGTACAGGTTTTCAAGACTGACACTGTCAGCATGGTTTGGGTGCCCAGTAAAAAATAAAGAGTGATCCTTTTCTGAGATGTGACACTTACATGAATGTTCTTCCTAACTTAAAGACCCCTCCCCTGGAATCAAACCAAAAGAACACCTAAATTCCTCAGGCCTTATCGGAGACTGCTTGATGAAGGATACTGAGTTTGGAAAAAAACAAGCATACAGAAACAAAGTAAATAATGGACAAGGTAGATTTTGCATCTCCAATAATAAGCATGGACATTTCTACATAAACATGCTTCTTTCTTGTCTTTTGCAGACAAGTATGTCAGCACAGAAATCCTTTTACTGTGAAATTGTAGAGATTAACCATGATAAAAAAATTTTTTTTCTTCTTCTACCTTATAAAAATTTATTTTTATATCACTCACAAAGGACTAATTAAACTTATAAACTAAGAACACATTTTCTTTTCTGAAATCTTTCTCTAGACTAAAGGAGATACTCCTCTTCATGATTTCACTATAGCTGGTGTACAGCTCCTACAGGACATTCATGAACTACACTACAATGACTTGTTACATGTATATGCCTACCAGTTGGATACTCCTTGAAATAAGGAGCCACATATTATATTTTATTTCTCTTTTTATATCTAGTGCCCTGTAACTGTGTCTAGCATATTATAGTTCCATTAAACAGTGAAAAAATTCACTACTCTTTATTGCTGAGTCATTTCACTGGGCAAACACTTTACAAAAACTTTTAAACATATTTTTCTTGCCTCTATTTATTTAAATGAAACTAATTTTAGGAGAGCTCATCCAGCATTTTTTTTTTTAAGATTATTTATTTATTTATTTGACAGGCAGAGATCACAAGTAGGCAGAGAAGCAGGCAGAGAGAGGGAGGAAGGGAAGCAGGCAATCCGCTGAGCAGAGAGCCTGACGTGGGGCTTGATTCCAGGACCCTAGGATCATGACCTGAGGTGAAGGCAGCGGTTTTTAACCCACCGAGCCACCCAGGCGCCCCCATCCAGCGTTTTTGATGAAGAGCACACTGACTATGTAAGTATTCTGGGAGATTTTTAAAGACCTGTTTCTTCTCCGGTTTCACCCCCGTTTCCAATCTTCATGTCCTAGACAATGATACTGGATTGACAACTTTAACAGTGCTTACTTCTTTGCCAATGATTCTGTGATTAAACACTCTAACAGTGAATTACCTAAGAGATCGCTCCACAATAGCAATGGCTGCCATAGTCAGTGACATACAGGTGCCAAAATCTTACGGATGAACTCGGGCTTAACGTAGAGAAACCTGAGGTGTAATACCAAGCACCAAAGCTTAGATGCCACATATTTAAAGCTAATCTTGACCGCTTTTACAAAAGATAAGCTACACAGAAAGTGGATTCTCCCCTGTGTGGACCCTATGCATCATTTAATTATTCAGCTCTTCACCCTTTTGGAGCACAAAAGTCTCATAATCACCCTGGACACTACATATCTTAATGAGAGATTAATTCATGTTTCTGGTCTCCTAAAACAATGGCAGAGGTTTCAGGGTTTGCTTAGATATCAAAACTAATCCTGACAGGTATAAAGCAGAGTTGATTTAGAGTAGAAAAACAGCTAAGTAAAATAATGAAGGAGAGAAACAGCATTTAAGTTCCTGAGAAAGTTCTCAAAATGACTCAGAAAATTGGGGCGCCTGGCTGGTGTAGTCAGTTAGGCATCCAACTCTTGATTTCGGTTGGCTCAGGTCATGATCTCAGTGTTGTGAGTCCAGAGTCTGCTTGAGATTCTCTCTTCCTTTCCCTCTGCCCCTCCTGCTCATGCTCACTCTTTCTCTCTCTAAAATAAATAAATAAATCTTTATAAAAAATGACTCAGAAAATTAAAATGAAAGGATTTCCAAAGTGGTGGTGGGGGAGGAAGATGCATAAAATGCTGTTGCTACATTTATAACAGAATATGAAAAAAAAACTGCCTCCTGGACTATCACGGGGAGAGGAGTCACTAGCAGCTGACCACAAAAAGAAAATTCAAGTTGTACTATTCCCTGCTGCCAACTGTACTACAAGGGTTGCTTGCTGGGAAAATACGCTGCACTATGGATCAAAGTTGTAAGGTGTGCATATCCCTTTATCTAAATATTTCCAAGTCCAGAAGCCTAGCTTAAGGAAATAATGTGGACAACTTTAGGAATACATCGTAGCATTATTTATAAGAGTAAAAAACTGGAAATAACCAAACTGTACAATCTTAGGGGAAAGAGCAAGCAAGCAACTGCATATGCATCCAGGAGAAAAACAGTCATTAAAAGGGATATTTATGATGATTATTTTTTTAGGGACCTGAGAAAATGGATCCATTATTGTATTAATAAGTAAAAAAGAATTCAAGTTATTATATACAATATGATCAACTACTAAAGGGGTAACTATATAAATGACTAAAGGAAATATGTCAACATTTAAGTAATTGTTGCCACTGAGTAATAGGATCGTGGGTGACATTTTTTCCTTGCCGGTATACTCACCAACTCCCATATCTTTTAATGAGCATGAATTATTTTGTTAATCAGAGAAATAAGAAAAACAGAAAAAGGTTGTGATGCTTCAAGAACAAGTAAAAGAAGAGATAAAATTAATATTTTAACATTTTTTGAACCAAACTACAAATTCAGTCTTGTGTTTTAAAGTGAAGGAGCTTGGTGAACTATTTCTACTTTGTTCCTAATTGGTCTGGATATGAAACTGGAATAGTATCTGTGAGATTTTGTATTGTGCTTTGTGACCAAATGCTCATATAACCCTTAACTATAAGCATATAACTTGGCTTATAGTTGGCCAATGAATTCCATGGTCCTTTGTGTATATGTGTGTGCGAGAGAGTGAGAATGTGAGAGAGACCACCTGATAGAGGGAGCCTTAAAAACAACAACAACGTGCAATTTATATCAGGTTAATTTGGATTTTTAGGAGGGAGAAACAAGATTTAGATTACTATCCAGTGATTTGGATAAACACCCGCATTATAGTCCTCACTTTAAGTTTGTTTTTCTTCCCAATTCCTATTTGTGACATAAAAAATGGACCAAGAAATAAATTAATTAGTCAAATAGCTTAAGTAAGTGATTAACAGCTAATAAAATGTTTTCAAACTGATGGGATTGAAATAAACATAATTCAATAATTACCGGGCAGTTACTAGAGCTAGGGACTGTGTCTAAAGTGCTTATAATCCAGCGAGGGAGACAGAGGTAAGCAAAGGCTAAACACTAAGTCAGGGGAATGCACAGAGGGGGGATGCTTAGGGATTCAGGGACAATTTCTGTAGTAAATGGTGTCTGAGCCAAACTGAGACTATAGATTCTTCTCTTTCATTCCCTACTTTTCACACATTTAATACATACATCCTTTATTTACTAATAGTAAATAAAAGCCAATTCTAGGTTCACCCAGAGCCCGTGACAGATTCCCAATTAGGATCAGTGTACTTTATGTATTTTCCGAACACCCTACTTTAACTCTACAGCAGCACTACTTAGACTGCAGAGAAATTATCTGTTTTCCCACGAGATCAGGAATTCCTTGAGAGTGGAGTATCTTGCATTTCATGGAATCCCTAGTACCTGACACAGTGCCTGAAATGCAGGCATGCTCCATAAATGCTGGTTACTGTTCAGTACATACTAGCAGTGCTTATTCCTCCACTTGTAAGACTTATCTTCTGATTCTTTATTTTCAGTGCCTGAAATGCAGGCATGCTCCATAAATGCTGGTTACTGTTCAGTACATACTAGCAGTGCTTATTCCTCCACTTGTAAGACTTATCTTCTGATTCTTTACTTTCCTTTAATATAATTTCCAAGTTCCAGAATTACTTATGAGATGCAGACTTGTATTTTACATATGTTTCAGTTGCCCATAATTGCTGATGAAGATAGTGAGAGCAAAAAGGTAAGCACCTGGTGTGTTTTATTTCTAGCAGTCCTAGATAGCTGGTTAGTGTGTGGATGAATGTTTTTGTCTTCCTAGAATTCCTGTGTTTGAGCTGTACCTCCCAATGTGACAGTAATTGGAAATGGGGCCTTTGGGAGATGATTAGGATTAAATAAGCATGAGTATGAGAATGGGGCCCTCCTCATGGAACTATGCCTTTACAGGAAGAGACACCAGAAAGCTTGCTCTCTCTCTTCCAAACACACAAAGAGGTCACAGCAAGATGGCAGCTGCCTACACACCAAAAGACTTCAGATACCTTGCCGGCTCCTCAAATATGCTTCAATCATATTAACAGTCACACAAGTACACAGTTGCTTGAATAAAAAACTGCCAATAATCAGTAGTAATATTATAACAAGAATCACAAGTTATGGGAATTAAGGATACCTTCCAACCAAAAAGAATCCCAGTCTAGAATCACTAGCTCATCTAACTCACTTTGTTTTTGCCTCCTTTAATAAAGACGGGTCATCCGTGGCCAAATATACTCTTCTTTTATCCACTTGCATCCTTCGAGCAAGAAGCTGAAAATGTTCTTCAACGTGTACCATGTATTCCTCAATAGGATGGAAGGCTGCTTCTGTTCCCACTTTGTCTGTGCGTCTGACATGGACTCTGGGGGGTAAAGGAAAAAGTCAGATTCTGCTGATAATGTTCTGATCCACTGGATGTTTTTAGGTATTCTACTTTATACCTTTATTTATGGTGGCATCATAGACATTTTAAATTAATTTTTCTTTTATTTTGCCATTAGAAAAAATAAAATACTAAAAAATTCAAACAAATACATTCTATATATATATACATGTTAACACAAGACAAGGAGAATTAGAAAATAAGCTTTTGAAGAATGCTTTCTTGTAAAGTAATTGGCATATCCACAAATAATGGTAAAATAAATGGGAGATTCCAGAGCTACACTCCATATAGGGAGCAAAATACCAACCAGCCTTCCAGAAAAAAGTTGATGTAACTTTTTAAGATTTTTGACAACAGGGGCGCCTGGGTGGCTCAGTGGGTTAAGCCTCTGCCTTCAGCTCAGGTCATGATCCCAGGGTTCTGGGATCGAGCCCCGCATCAGGCTCTCTGCTCAGCAGGGAGTCTGCTTCCCCCTCTCTCTCTGCCTGCCTCTCTGCCTACTTGTGATCTCTGTCTGTAAATAAATAAAATACATCTTAAATAAATAAATAAAATCTTAAAAGAAAAAGATTTTTGACAACAAATGATACAAAAATTCACAGTTGTTATTACAGAATATTAAATATATTTTGTAACATTTTGATGCCAACTTTTCTTTTCCTTCATGATACCCTGTATAGTTACTGTAATTGCCAGCTTGTAGGATTGAAAGTTGTTTGAGGAAAACACAGACCTGCACGGCTTCTTCCTATAGCACGATCAAGGCAGGCAAACCTTTTAAAAATTCTTACTATTTTAAGTTCATGGAAATGTTCTAGCTTTCGTTGGATGCATTATGAATTTCCTTTTGCTGTTTTTCACTCTATCAAACACAAGCAGATACTGATCTCATCTGTCCTATTAAAAAAAAAAAGAGCTCTAAAACTGTAAAACTGGGGACAAAGATTTACATTGAATATGTGCTGACTTCCACAGTCCTTCCTCCCGTCTTACTGCTTTCAAAGTAATTGTAATGAAAATAATAATGGTCAGAGGTTATTTCCATAAATTAAAACTCTCCCTTAATTTGCCTTTCCTGCATCCTCCCTAGCAAATTACTCAACCACTATTCATACGTGGGAAAAAGAAAAAGGTAGATTTGTTTCCCCTTAGGTCACAGTATAGGAGCAAACCTTAGGTCAAGCTGAGGGACAGCTTTTGATTATGAGTCTGGAGTGACGGTCTATTTTCATTGCAGTTAACCTGGTATCTCGGCAGGTATTCTTTCCTTTGCATTCCAGACGATAGCTCAGATGAAATACCATTGTATGAACACCTATCCTATCATCTTTTTCTTCCCACATCCTGCTTAATCACTGCCTCTCTTGTGAAACTGGAATTGCTCACTGTGATCCACAGAGATGAAGTGGGATAGAAAGAACAATTCCGCTGAATTTCAACGAGAAGCTTCATGAGCAGAAGCACGATTTGTTACTCATGATTTCACCATGTAATTTCTTCAGCTCTAACATTTAAAATAGGGGTCAGGGGTGCCTGAGTGGCTCAGGTCATGATCCCAAGGTCCTGAGAGAGAGCCCCAACTTGAGTCGGGCTCCCTCCCCTCCCTGTCCTTTTGCCCCCTCTCGTGCACACTCTCTCTCAAGTGAGTGAATAAATGAAGTCTTTAAAAGTAAATAAAATGGGTATCAGTAACTTCTATCCATATGAAGACTAAGGCAAAAGGGAAGATGTGAGGTAGGAGATACGAGAATGAAAATGAAAACAAAGAAGAGCTGTAATAACAGGACAAATCAAAGGAAGAGGAGCATTTGAGGTCGTGGCAGAGTACTCAATTCTCCAAATACTCCTGAAATTAGGCCCGAACGAAGAATTTCAGAGAGGAGCATAATGGATGGTCTTTATGGAAGAATCAGAATGTTAGGCCTGTGAAAGATATTAGGTCATTTTAGTTTAATATAAGTCTTTCATCAGACAGTTAAGGAAACTGATGGTTCTGAAGACATAAGTGAACAAAAAGACAACATAAGGCAAAGTGAAGCTGGTTTCTGTAACATACATTTCAACCTAATTGTCACGAAAGTAGAAGTTCTTTGTGTACCTGCCTTTCACTACAGTTGCCCCTTCAATAACATGGGTGTGAACTGTGTGGGCCCACTTACACACAGACTTTTTATAGTACAGTACTATAAATGTATTTTCTCTTATGATTTTCTAATAAAATCATAAAATCTTTTCTCTAGCTTACTTTATTATAAGAATATAGTATATTAATAAACATAGCATAAAAATGTGCTAATTGACTTTTTATGTCATGGGTAAGGCTTCCAGCCAACAGCAGGCTATTTATTAGTAATTAAGTTTTGGAGGCGTCAAAAATTATACATGGATTTTCAACTGCATGGGGTGGGGGGGGGTCAGCTCCCTAACCCCGCATTGTTCAACAGTCATCTGTATTAGATATGAAGCTCTTTCATGGCAGGGAATCTGATTTTATTTACTTCCAATAGCACCAAATACAATGAATAAATTAATGAATGTTGGGTTGACACAAAAATCTAATTGTTTAGTACTACATGAATAGAAACCTTAGATACCATCTAACTTAGTTTTTTTTTTTCAGTTTTAAACGAGGAAAGAGTGGCACTCAAGGAAGACCTAGAATGATCAAGTATATTGGCCAAAGTCACAGAATTTTTTAGTGGTAGAAGTTAGATGGTATCCCCAGATTCTTGAATTCTAGTATCCTTCTCTTTCGTTACAGCACCCTACCTCAATGTACAAATAATTATCTGTAGTACTTCAATTTTCTATATTTGGCTAACTCTTAATATGATGAATGGTGCATGGACAATTAGGGTAGCTTTCTGGTATGGTAGAAAGCTTCTAGAAAAATTAAGATGGTCTATGTCCTGGTTTTGCCTTTATGAACTCTGGAACTTTGGGCAGAGATACGCTTTCCTTTAGCTTCCTTACCTGTAAAACAGTTACTTCTGCCCACTTCACAGGACTGTGTTATAGGATCAATGAGATAGTGCAGTTGAAAGTATTTTGATAATTTAATTACTATACTGTTATCTGTTCAAACATTGAATCTATGAAGACTTTCCTGATCCAGATGGAAATACATTTCTTCTTCCCTCAGCACTCATGATACTTTTTATACTGCTCTCAGGTTATATATCACATTCTACCCATATAATGTTCTCTGTATGTCTTTTTTCCGACTGACTGTAATAAGCTAGAAGAGCCACTTAGAAAATTAATCTCAGTAAATGTTCTGCAAATAAGTGAATGAATCAATACATGTATTAATATTAATCAATAGCTGACTGTATTAAAAACAATATAAGCTACAGAATGTCACAGCCTAGCTGACAAGTCTATTTCCAGGAATTACTTTAGCATCAATCTCTCTGAAAGGTAATAATATTTTACAGTACATTTTTTCTACTGAACTAAAATCTTTTTATCCTCCTTATCATATCATCACTTTTAAGGCAGGTATTACCTTCTCTATATACAGATGGAAAAATCATAGCCCAGTACCATTAATAAGTTACTTGGTCCAGAATTAGGAAAAAGCCAGGCATACTGCCCAGGTCATTTAAGTCTCAGTCCAGTACTCTTCTCATTAGGCAAAGGAAATTTTGCCAAGGTATGAAATCTGGCACCAGGACTCAGGAAAATTCCTCTTTCCATAACTTTTTTATTTTTGTGTACAGAAGCACATTCTTATGAGCAAAGATGCTCTTTTTGGATTCTTCTTGGTCCTAGGATTTCCAGATACATCTCCCTGAACATAAGCATGAGACTGATTGCATATGTACATGATAACTCCCAAGTGGGCCAAGAGATAATTTTAAGTAATAATTTTAACATTATCTTACATTATAAATAGTCCTCTTATTCTCAAAAATAGCTTCCAAGACAGAAAAGAAAACAGAACATCAAAAAAATGCAAAATAATCACTAGTGGTAATTAATGAAGCCTAACAAAAAGTACAATAGAAAAGCTATAAATGTGACAGCTTCATCTCATGGCCTTGTTAGGATAAGACATGAGACTTGTGTTAACATTCAAAATACTCTCAATAAAATAAAATTTTGCTAGCTTCCCTAGAAAGACAGCTAATTTCAGAAATATGGGTTTAATATATTTGTTGAATGAATACATAAATAAGTGAACGAGGGTAACAAAGTATGATATCTAAGTGAACAAAGGAAGAATGATCTCTTCATGACCTAGGGGGAACTCTGGAACATCTGTATTTGGGTGGGGCTCTGAAAATTAAACTACATATCATAAAGTTTACAATATAGTATAAAGTATACATATCTCTGCTACCACATATCACTTTATGAGGAATAAGTCAGATTCTTACCCAATAACTGGATGTTTGAAGCCAAGCTTCTTGGTAGCCTCTTCTATTTCCTTTTCTAGCCAAGGTTGTGGGCGGATCAAGTATTTGACAAACTGGGACACCCACCACACTGCAGGATCACCATGGACTCGTACGAGCCGATCTGCAAGGTCTTCTGGTACGGCCAGGGGTAAATACGGTGGACGAGGATGGAGACTGTCCACAATGGGGAGCTCAACCACCTGAACATTTTTGTCCTTGACTTCACCTGCGAAAATATCAGAACGTACCATCACCATACTGCTTTCCTCATACAACTACCATTTAAGAAGAGCTCACTCTGGATGCTTTCATCCTCACAGCCACTCTAAAGCAGTATTAAAATTCTCTCTTTCCAGAGGCAGTTATTGACTTGCCCAAGGTACTAGCACAGAAGTGACAGAGTTAAATTTCACATTTAGGCTGGTCTGCCTCTCAACTCCATGGTGTTTTCTCTTTTTTCCCTGTCATAACATAGCTGCCATATGAATACCTTATACCCCAGATAAGGACGCATCCAGCACTCAAACTATCTAATCAGAGAATAGCCATACAGCTGGTGAACACAGCCAGTGAGGCAAAGTTCTGTTTTTTTTTTAATTGTTTTTGAACTAGACAATAAAGTGTTCTCAAAACTTCCAGATTGTCATTACAGCAAATGGCTCTTGCATTACTTTCATGATATAGGATAAAGATTCTAGAGATACTTAAAGATTATAATTATAAATCAAGCACTTATATCTTTTAAAGAAAAGAAAAAGGTAATTCTGGTCTTTTTTTTTGGCCCAATTGTCTTTATATTTTCAATTATGATAACAATATAATCTATGTTGATTGTTTACCTAGATATTAATTTAAAGTTAGAACAGAGACTAGATGCTAATTTTTGAAGAAGATGAGTAGTTTCAGAATCCAATTTCTACATATCACTACTATTATTGCCATTCTGTCAATTTTATAATGCAATGAGATGAACATCCCAAAATGGGATAAGCCAGTGACTTTAGAGTTGAGTTCACATATTGAAGACCACATAGTAATAACTAGAAGACACAAAGACATCAGGCAGAGAAATTTCACAAATATAAAATGTACTGAATTAACACTTCAATAACAGAAAATATTAACCTGAACATATAAAATAACTCCACTTAAGATGTTATCCTCAGAATCACAGTTAATCACTGGACCATTAAAAAAAGAATGCATTTATAGAGAATAAACCTAGAATATGTTTAAAATGTATTCACTAGAACACAGTCCTCAGATTCTGGGTTTTTTTTTTTGCACATACGTAAAATGTTTAAAGGTAAATTATATGGCCTAGGAAAGTAATCACTTAAACCAAATGCATGATTATTAGAAAACTAGTTGGTCTAACTAAAAAATTTAAAAATGTCTGGTTAATATTCTCTCTCTGATATGTAAGATTCATTTCAGGATTCTTAGAACAAAGCCCTTGAAACATGACATTTGCTGCACGAATAAATGGCAATAAAAGAAATTTACCACCAGTATTGCAATTCATCTAGGGTGTCAGTTAAGAAAGAGATGGGCACACACACAAAAAAGGGGGGGCCGGGGGGGCACCTTATCAGATGAGAAGCTGTAATTAAGGGGAGGGGCACCTGGGTGGTTCAGTGGGTTAAGCCATTGCCTTCAGCTCAGGTCATGATCTCAGGGTCCTGGGATGGAGCCCTGCATGGGGCTCTCTGCTTAGCAGGGAGCCTGTTTCCCCCCCAACCCCCACCATTCTCTCTGTCTGCCTCTCTGCCTACTTGTGATCTCTGTCAAATAAATAAATAAAATCTTGGAAAAAAAAAAAAAAGAATGTATGGGGAAAGAGTGAACTACATTTTAAGTTAAGCTCTAATAATTTCCCTAAGACAAGGGAAACTGGGGTGCTTTCTCTGATATCAGGACATGATAAGAGATGTAGTACATAAATGAGAGGGAAAAAAAAGGAAGAATGGAAAAATCTAGCCTCTCCTATATGATCATAAACAAAAGCAAAATTAATAGGGCTACCTTCCTTTTGTGATTTCTTCCTAACAAGGTTATTCTAAATGCGCTGTGTAACTAGCTCCATCTTTCACTTATATAGAAATATTACCCTGTCTGATTGCCCCAAGGCCTCAGCTTTCTTACAGCTAGTCCTACCGATAGCTTTCAGATATAAATGAAAACTATGCTTATACCTTCAGGACAGAGAATTCAGTTTATTTTTGTTGATTCTTTGTTCATTCATTCATTCATTCATTCAGTTGTTCAAATATTTATTGAACACTGCTATATTCCAAACACTGTATGAGGCAGAGTATACAATGACAACACAGCTCTTACTTTCCAAGATTTCTAGTTCAAAATCCTCTCCCAGAACTGACTGCTTTCAGTAAGAGAAAAATAAACAAAACAAAATACCGTCACCAAAACCCACACTATTAAAATGATATCAATACTCAACTGCCTAGTACAATATTACAAATTTATCATTTTCATATCAATACTATTTTCATTCATATAAAAAATAAAAGTTTAGCTCCCTCAATAATGATATATTTCAAAATAAATGAAAATAACACAGTACATGTTATGTTAGAAGTTTCCTTTTTTAACTTGGTTTACCACCTAACATTTTTTATTCTACTGGTATACATATCCAAAAGAACTTAAATCTGGAACAGATCCTAGAGATAATTTTGTTCAGTGTTTTCTAAACTTCAGTCATTTATGTATGAACTTTATAATATTTTCACCATATCTATGCATTGTCTGTACTGTTTAATGTTTTAAAAATTCATTTTAAAACCTCCATGGTTTTATTTTATAGATGCCAACTTCACTGAAAACAAAACCATAGTATTAAATTCTATATAGATACTATTCCCTATGGAGGGCTCTGAGCCCAAGCCAGATTTCTGTTTAAAAAGGAGATTATCAGTGACATTAAAGGGGTATAATTGCTTTTTCCCTTATATCGCCTAAGAGTTTGAAACCAAATGAAAGACAGAGAAGAATAAAATAGCAATTAAAATACCAGCTTGATTACTAATGAGGATAAACTACAGAATGTGGTTCTTTGTTTTGGATTTTTGGGCTTTTGGGTTTCCTAATAGTTTTTCCCCAGCCTTATGTAGAGTCTGTCAACCATAGCCTCTTACCCAGGGGAGGAGGAGGAACATGCCTTCTGAGAGGGGGCTGTACCACGAGAGAAGCCAGAAATGGCTGTGCCTCACATGTTTGGTTCCTTTTCCTAAACTTACTAGTTGTACACTACTTTCCTTCCAAGTGGAAGGGAAATGAAGTAAACAAAAGAAGCAACTTCAGTACTTTCCCCTTGAAGTAACAGAATTCTTTTTTCTTCTATCGAAACTCTTGAGGAATGGAAGATTCCCAGTACTTGTTCCTACCCATCTCTACCCCTAAACAATTATCCAGTGTTAAAGAACTATTAAAGATATCTTGATACCAAATTGAGAATTTTTCTGACATAATTAGAAAGACTGAAAAAGCAACTTTCTCAACTATGTGATTCAATGTTTATTTTAATCTTTTATCAGGAAATTATCTGAAATACTTTTTAATCTCCAGTAATCTGTGGTAGGTTCATAATTTGGGAAATACATTTTTACTTAAACTCCTTCATTTTACAGAGGATATAAGCTAGAGAGGATAAGTGAATTTCTCAAAGGTAATAAAGCTAACAAAAAGGCCAGGATTAAACTCTAGTGTTTACTACATTACTTACATTACATTCTGCTTTCTGGAACCTATATATATATATTTCATAGCACTTAAGTATGTCCCCTTTTGATCAACCAAATAAGACTTTATTTAGTGTTGGGGGAAAAAAAAAGCAGCACTGCATTAACCTCCTGACATACAAAAGTCAGCACTATGCATTTGGAAAGAATCACAGCAAACTAGCCTAGGTATTAGATAATTGACTGCCTCGTTCAACTTGAACTGATATGGTCATTATTCATTATTTCAGAGACTCATTTTCAAGACTACCTCTTCTTGTTGCTAATTCTGTTTTATAAGGTCATTCTCTTTGCTAAAGGCACGGAAGACTCAATAGGCTTGTTAGTATACTTAGAGCCTTCTGCCAGTAGTAGATTGCTCTTTGACAGGGAACATCTCCACAGCTGCAGGCAAGTATCTCCAGAGAAGCCCTCCTCCCTGCTGCTCAATTCATAGCAACCCTATTTTTAAAAGCATTACTCTGTTATCATTCCATGTACCATAAGACAGAGACACTAGCCCTGGAATTAGCCAATTATAATTATAAATCATTAGTAGATTTAATAGAACGATCTTAACATCTACCATGAACGAACAGATTCTGCTATAGTGAAAAATGTTTCAAAGATTTGGGGTTCTAGTCCATGAGATTTCTTCTCCATTTACTGTTTTCTTTTCTCAGTTGCTACTTAGTGACTGTATCACTCTGACTTGTGAGAGAAACAGAACTTAGAGGAGAAAATCCTCTGAAGACAGAATTCATACAGCCAGGCTGGTCAAAATAAAGAGGTTTGGAATAGGGTTGCCAGATGGAAAAAATCTCCAATAAGACATCACTACCTGGAACTTAAATTTCACTTGGGAGGAGGAGGGGATTATAAGCAACACTTTGGCAATTCTGAACCAAAAAAGCAATCTGCTTTCTGGTCTCAAGACTCCTAAGGCAATTTCCTTCAATGCCCACATATGTCCAGACTTTCCTCAAATAGGTACAGATGGGTAGAATGAGGTTTTAATTCCCTTTCTAGGGGTTGCCTTGAATGGCTATAGCTGGTAAATGCCATCATACCCAAGAGCCTTTCCAAAGACTGTGTCCACTGCTGAGGCTCACAGCCCTCCTTGAGGCTGGGCCAGGGGAGAGACATCAAACAAGTACAGTAAAGCAATTGCCTATTCGCACAGTACCTTCACTATAGTGCATAGTGATTATGAGTATGGGCTTTGGAATGACAAAAATTCATGTTCAAATTCTCACTTAACAGTTGTGTGACTTTGGGTAAGCTACATTTAACTTCACCCCTATTTCTTCCTCTGGAAAACAGCATTGATAATAGTACCTTATTCATCTGTAAAATGGGATTAATTATAGTATCTTATTCATCGAGTTATTTTAAGGATGAGATATTACATGGAGAAAGCTGACCACAATGCCTGACACATAGTAATTCTCAGAAAATGTTACTTCTTTACCCTGGGATCAATTCTGCTGAACAATTCTCAAGAACCTAGCTAGAGTTTGGTCAAGGAAGAGATTATGTGCCAAAATATATTCTTTGAAAAGTAATCAAAGTTCCCAATTTCAGTGAGCCAAAGCTATACTCCCAAATATACTAGGTATAAGGAGATAGAAGATGTACACCCAAAGTAAATCTTATCACACTGTTTATCATAGGCAATAGAGCAATGAGCAGCTTTTAATTTTTCAAAATATTCAACAAATGTTCACTGAAGAGTAGGGACTCTGGCTCTCTGGAAGTTCTGATATCTTATTATCACTAAACTGACTTGACCAAAATTCTGTCCTACACTGAAAGCACAGAATGACAGTAAATTGTCTAAACCAGTAATATGTATCACAGCAGAGAATTTGTATGCTTAAATTATATCTACAAAGACTTTCTGGACTTCTTGGATTTATATTCTTCAACACTTTGTGGCCAAATATGACTGCTTAAATTCTTACTTAACTCTCTGAGACTTGTTATGGAGGTACGAATAAAAGGAGATCAAGGCTGAAAGCTAACTAGCTGTGGTGAGACCTCTAGAGGCACGGGGGAATTTTCTTGATTTTACTTGGGACAGAGTAAGATGGACATTAAAAAAAAAAAAATCACATAAATATGAGGTATATTCTTCGGGATTTTTAACAATGATGACCTTAATAGTTATATCTTCATTTAATGACTGAGCTCTGTTCTCATTTATAATATGGAGGAAAGATACACTATTAAAAAGTGAACAGCTGGGCTACTTTCTTTTTGTTGTTTCAACCACTGCGGCTGATAGAGATTTCTTCTTGAACTTGAATGAGCAACTGTCGCCTGCCATATGAATTCCATCACTGCTCTACTTAAGCAACAACTCAAAAGACTGTTATTACTGCCAGTTTGAAGCCTTCAACAAATTGAGTAAAAGTTCTAAATTCAATCATATGAAACAAAGTGCAGTGTTAGCAACATTCTTCAGAATTAGCATATCACACTATGGGAATGACTGTACAGCATTCTTATGAGGTATTTTCTGCTTTTACTAGTACAGGAATGCCTTGCAGAGGCAACGAGGCTCATGGTTCACCGACCTCAATGTTATTCTGACAGACTGGATATGGGACTAAAAGAATGGCTAATGGAAAATATGTAATATCTTAGTGAGTTATGCAGTTCAGGATAAGGCAGGCAGGATAGTGTCAAAAGAAAAAAGACCAAAGAGATTTTTTGCTTCATGCCATGGAACAGAAGGCTCCCTGCAGTCATTCCGCATGTTTCTGAAACAAATTTAGTCATTTAACTTTTATATACATATATGTTACTTTGCCAAGATTCCAGACAGTCCACAGACAGCTTGCTCATAAATGGGACAGTGCCAATTGTTTCTCTGATGAGTCACACTGCATTGGCCCTATAACTCCATGTAGAGATTTGGAAGAGTGTTCTGGTTTTTTGTTTTTTATTTAAATAATTTAGTACTTTTTCTTAACTTAGAAACTCCTTCTAATCCAAGGGATCCCAAAGAATTTTAGAACAGCTTTTCTCATGGGGAAGAAAACAAGAAAACAAAGGAACGGAAAACAGAAATAAAGATAAGGGTTAATTTCATCAAATTATTAAAGAGCCAAACCCCAAACTCTCTTTCCCCCATTCTCATTAAAAAAAAAAAAAAAGAAAATCACAATTCCACTTTCATATTCCTCTTACACCTTCACTACAAGTCACTCACCTTGAAAGATAAAGGCAGGAGGAACAACCTTCATAATAATAGTATTTTATCCCTTGAGGATTCCTCAAAGAGATGACTGAGTAGAGTCTATTGTTGGGCCACTGGATCTCACAGGATAGCTGTCAGTTGGCATGCTGTGTTCCCTTTTGCTTTGGGGGAATTCTATAGCAGCCTTTGTAATTAACACTTAGTTGGAGTTAAGAATGCAAAGTTTCATGCTGGATTTACAGTTCCTTGTGATTTTTTCTGCTAAATTAGCATTCAAATGTAAAATCAGGAAGGCCTAATTTGAGTTTCCTGATAAAGTATAGGTCAATCCTAATACCCTAAAACGAAAGAATTACAACTAGAAATTCTGGCTATTCCCTGAGGGAAGAAAATGAAAATATAGTCATGTTGGAAGAAGAAAATCCTAACAAAACAGTTAAGATTTTTGTGAGATATTAGGAGAAAGACAACAAAATTGAGCGTAGTATTACCATGCTAAAGCACTCTACAAATTGCTAATCAAACAAACATCTTGTCTACTAAACCATTTCTAAAATAGCCCCTGTCAGCAACTTTAATTAAAGGCTAACATTTATTGAGCACCAACTACATGCCAGGTAATACACTAAATCTTTTCCATATATTATCCCAAATAATCCACAAAGTCTTATGAAGTGAGTACTCCCTTATCCTCAATTTATAGATGAATTTAAATAACTTGCTCAAGGTCACCCAGGTAGCAGTCAAACATTCTGATCCCACAATTTGAAGTTTTATACCACCTTACTCCATTACCTTAAAGTTCCACAGAAAACAAAAGTGACTCTACATGGAATTTTTTTAAAAAGGAGGGAGGGGTGGGGCTCCAGGTATGAGTAAGGTAACAACCAATAGGTAAGGTCCAGATCTCTCTCTACAGCAGGCACTAGATCAAGGAATTTAATATTAAGGACAAGCTTCAGACACCGATCACATGTACACATATAAAGCAGCTAGATCATGGCTAAACAAAACAACTCAATTCATTGTCATTTTGGGTTCATAATGAGATCCCTGAAGAAACAAAAATACCTAAAGACACATTATCTCAAATTTAAATTATTTTTATGAAATAATTAGGATGTTTTTAAGTCAACTTAAAACTCATTGTTAAGGATTATTAATACTTCACAATTTGATTGTAAAGAGAATATGAATTAGTCAATCTTTGACAGTCTCTTTTCCTAATAATTATACATTAGCCCTTTCATGAAAGAGAAACAGCCTACTTCAGAACAAAGAATCTAAAAAAGCAGTTATCATAAAGAGATTTATTAAATAGGTAAAACACTCTTAACATCTATTTACATACTTATTTTCAACTATTAAACATTAAAGCAAAGATATTTTGCAGTCTAAAATATGTCTGTTTTTAAAAAATATTTCGGAAAAAGAGGAATCCTCTTGCACTGTTGGTGGGAATACAAGTTGGCGCAGCCACTTTCGAAAACAGTGTGGAGATTCCTTAAGAAATTAAAAATAGAGCTTCCCTATGACGCTGCAATTGCACTACTGAGCATTTACCCCAAAGATACAGATGTAGTGAAAAGAAGGGTCATCTGAACCCCAATGTTCATAGCAGCAATGGCCACAATATCCAAACTGTGGAAAGAGCCAAGATGCCCTTCAACAGTTGAGTGGATAAAGAAGATATGGTCCATATATACAGTGGAATGTTATGCCTCCATCAGAAAGGATGAAAACCCAACTTTTGTAGCAACATGGACGGGACTGGAAGAGATTATGCTGAGTGAAATAAGTCAAGCAGAGAGTCAATTATCATATGGTTTCACTTACTTGTGGAGCATAAAGAATAACACAGGGGACATCGGGAGATGGAGAAGAGAAGTGAGTTGGGGGAAATCGGAGTGGGAGACAAACCACGGAAGATTGTGGACTCTGAGAAACAAACTGAGGGTTTTGGAGGGGAGGAGTGTGGGGGGTTAGGTGAGCCTGGGGGTTAGGTGGGTATTATGGAGGGCATGTATTGCATGGCCCACTGGGTATGGTGCATAACAATGAGTGCTGGAACACTGAAGAAAAATAAAATAAATAAAATGTAAAAAAATTCCTCCTTTAATTTCTTAAATGGTATATTGATAGATAAATAAAAATGAGCAAATTTCAATTTGCTCCTGAAGACCTTATAAATTGAAGTACCTACATCTGAGGATATCACCCAAAATTCAGGATATAACAGATGCTATCCAAAATGAGTCACAAAGTAAGTACAAATATTTTTTTATTTTTAGAAACAAATTTCAGCCTTGATTATTAAAATAATTAACTTTATTCATATCAGTGGAATTTCTAAAAGATTAAAAAAGACCAGAGAAAGGACTTTTAGAGGTGATACAAGATAA
Source organism: Mustela lutreola (assembly GCF_030435805.1). Taxonomy (NCBI): domain Eukaryota; kingdom Metazoa; phylum Chordata; class Mammalia; order Carnivora; family Mustelidae; genus Mustela; species Mustela lutreola. The sequence continues at coordinate 118,441,169 of NC_081296.1, read as the reverse complement.
TTTTTAAATTAATACAATAGATCATTTAGTTGAACATAAATGAATGGGGACAATCACAACTGTGTTTATGTACTAATAAACTCGCGCAGTTAAACTACTAGATCTCAAGAACAAAGAGAAATAATATTTAGAGGGATAGATTTCTTCCAAGTAACAACATGATGATTCTTATCTATCTGAAAAGAGAACTGAGAGCTCTCTGTTCAAAGTTAGATGTTAAACAAGGTGTTCAAGAACGTGTTCACCAAATCTTAGAATTACGGATCTTTCATTGGTATCTGAAAGAAGTAGTTTAAGAATAAATAAAATAAAGTCTAATTTCAGACAATAGGTAGAATTCTTACAGAACTCCCTACCCCAAGAGAAGGTAACTTAAACCAGAAATGATGTTTGAGGTAAAATATGAATGTTCGTACCATGACACCATGGGTGACAACGATATTTCCTATAAAATGTCATTGAGAACTGCTGTTAAATCAGAGTACTTAACTGGATTAATCAGTGCTATGACACTAGATGCCCTTCTTTTTAAATTTTTGTGTTTTTTCAAGATTTTATTTATGTATTTTTAACACAGAGAGAGGAACAGCAGGAGAGGGAACACAAGCAGGGGAGCGGAAGAGGGAGAAGCAGGCTTTCTGCTGGGCAGGGAGCCAGATGCGGGGCTCAATCCTAGGATCCTGGGATCATGATAAAAACTGAGCCACCCAGGCGCCTCCCAACAAATGCCCTTCTTAGGCTTCAGTGCAGAGGAAATTACATATATCAGATAAGAAGACTATGTTACATTTTGGCTCTAAAGCATGCTTTTTCTTTGTATACCAAAAAACCATTATTTCTTTTCCTTGCACTATGGAGATAAGAGGTAGATATACCACAGAAACAGAAAAGGATGAGAGAAAGAAGAATAGAATATTACTTATGCCCGGTGATAATGATTGTTTGGTTAGTGTAGAATATAAAATTCATAATATAAAGGATATTGGAGTTCTGAAGCTTGTACTACATAGTTGTTTTGTTAGAACAAATCTCGTACAAGACCATTTCCTCTTACCAAAATCAAACAACGAAAAAATTCTTACTGAGAAATGTTTTAGCCAATGATCACTGATTGCAAAGAATAGAAACCCAGTCAAATTAACTCAAGTAAAAAGAAAATTGCCAAAAGAATACAAGGGATTTTGCCAAGAAAAAAAAAGCAGAAAGTACAACTGTATCTCAGGAGGTAGGAAACCTGCAATTCATACCATGTCTTTGTGGTCATGTGGTCTGAGTCAGCCATACCCTCCTTTCTGCAGCCTGATTCCACTCTTGCTCAGGACCCATCTTGTAGACATCAGCCTCAGTCTACAGAATTTAACAACTTAGTCTCACCCTTAGATAAAATAGAGTCTCTGTCTTGTAAAATACTAACATTTACTGAGACCATGTATTAGGTACTGTACATAATGCTTACAAACATTTTATCTTTTAATTATCAAAATGATACCATAGGGCAAGTATACTTATAGATGATTGGTGGAATATAGGAATATTATAGGAATAAAATAATATAATATAATAAAATAATATAATATAGGTATCAGAATCAGAATCAGAATCAGAATCCAGATTCTTCAGACTCCAGAGTGCTCAGCTGTAAGATTAGATCATTTCTCCACAGGGAATCCTACACACCCCCTTAGCACATCCCAACCTAAAGGATTCGTTTCCCAGGGTGAGGTCACCACGTTGGCCTGTACAGCTGTGAGTGTGAATCTGTGTGTGTGTGTGCACATGTACAGGAGATGAGGAGTGATTACATGATAATATACAAGACAGAAAAGGCTATATTCCTTAAATAGGTGATGTTAGATAGGACATGGGGAGTTAATAACTGCTATGTAGTAAAACTTCAGCTTTCAGGAATTTAAAATTTTAGTTTAACTCTTACAACACAGGGTAATCTTAAGAATCATCCATTTACTGCATTTACCAACCTGTTTATAATTGTTTTTATGTGTATCTATCTCCCCCACAAATCTGGAAGAAGGACATAAACCTTAACCTATATACACTGTTGCTACAGCAACTACCACTATCCCAGGTACATAAAAAACACAAAATAAGTGCTTAGTTGAACAATGGAATTGAATTTAATATATAAAGTACTGTACTGTAATATATAAATATATAATTTAATATATAAAGTACTGTAATTAATATAGAGTCTATAGTCTGCTGGAGGAAATAATCACTTAGCTAGTTAAGAGATCATCCCACCATTTAGCACCATAATCTCAATGTTAGGGGGAAATTTTTGAGATTTGAGAATATCACCAGTTTTCTTGCTTTACAATGCAAAATAGTCAATATTACTCATGTGCTGCCTTTATTTAAGAACTTTACCAGTCTTTTAAATAACAAATAGGTGGAGAACTGTATATAAATCCTCGCTAAGCTAAAACTGTATATAAATACTGTATATATAACACCTCTATTCTTGTTGTTTGTAAAGTACTTGAGAAATATATAGACATTCTGCTGTGGATCCACTGCCCATTTCTTAAGTAACCCTACTTAAAAAGGACATGGTAAGAAGAATATTCTTGCTTTTGTTATTCTGTTATGATTACATGTATACTCTTTCAGGAAGTTGAATCTAATTCCTTGGACCTAAAGTATTATCTTTGAGAGTGACATATACTATAGTTATTATTTAGTTATTAAATAATATTAGCATTTGTAGTTAATTTTGACATGATGAGAAGAGCCTGATGGAGCTGGTAATTGTGCTCAGGCACATTTTAGGTATGTTTTATTGTTTGAACAAAGTCTGTTCCTTCATTCAGAACTGTGTGGGCTTCACATTGTATAATTAACTTGAATTAGATAATGAAATTAATTTATAAAAATCTCACTTAAAATATTTATATCATAGCAGAAAATATACAAATTAAATATTACATTTAAAGCTAACATCGTCATATCTCTTGTTAATGCTATTTGTGATCATTACTATCATTCTAATAAGACATAGTTGTACTTTTTTCACTTTCAGAGAATTTTCACATATTAATTTACTTGCAGCAAGCTTTCTGTTCTCCCTGAGGCCTGCCTTCAAGGGAAACTATTATACCAGAACTTAACCTATTGAGGTTTTACCAAAGACTAACCAACCTGGGGGACAGGAAATAGCTATCTCAGGTACATTAAAAAACAGATCTAATCCTAAAACTACAGAATGTGCCTTTCCCATACAACACTACCACATCAATAGGGCTACTGAATAATAACAAAGGAGTAGAGGTAAAAGACCTGCCTATTTAAGGAGTCTCTAAGAACATCTAATAACAGCAGGGGAGACAAAAAACAAAAGTAGTAAAGGAAATTCAGCATCTGATACATAGCTACAGCTAAGAGTAAACATGTCCTCACTCCTAGTTGGATAAACACAAAACCTCACACTAAAGGCCTATTTACTTCAGTTCCTTTTTACCTGACACATCATGTCCAGCTTTCAACAAAAAATTACAAGACATGCTAAGAGGCAAAAAGTACAGACTGAAGGGACAAAGCAACCATCAGTTCCAGACTCATACATGGCAGAGATTTTGGAATTATCAGACCAGAAATTTAAAATGAGTATGATTAATATGCTAGGGACTCTAATTGTAAAAGTGGACAATATGCAAGACAAGTATCTGAGCAAAGAGATGGAAACTCTATGATAAAGAATCAGAAGGAAATGTTAGAAATCAAAAACACTGTAACAGAAATCAAGAATGCCTTTGATGGGCCCATCAGTAGACTGGACATGAGCAAGGAAAGAATCAGTGACTATGAAAACATGGCAATATCAACTTACAAAACTGACTGGAAAGAGAAAAAAGAATGAAAAGGATGAAACAGAATATCCAAAAACTGTAAGACAATTACAAAATGTGAATATACATGTATTGGGAATACCACAGGAAAAACAGAGGAAGAGAAGAAATATTTGAAGTAATAATGGCTGAAAATTTAACAAAATTAATGACAGTTACCAAACCACAGATATATGAAGTTAAAACAATAGGATAAATGCTTTAAAAAATCTATATTTAGGAATATTATAATCAAACTGCACAAAATCAAAGACAAAGTCTTAAAAGAAGTCAGGTAGATGGGGGTAGGGATCTTATCACTGGAGGAAGTAGGATAAGAATCACATCAATTGGAGTGCGTGGGTGGCTCAGTTGTTAAGTATCTACCTTCTGCTCAGATCATGATCCCAGGATCCTTAGATAGAGTCCTACATCAGGCTCCCTCCTCAGTGGGAAGCCTGTTTCTCCTTCTGTAGCTCCCCCTGCCTGTGTTCCCTCTCTCACTGTGTCTCTCTCTGTCAAATAAATAAATTAAAAAAAAAAAAATCACATCAACCTTCTCTTCAGAAACCACGTAAACAAGAAGAGGGTAGAGTTTTGAAAGGTACAGTTCAGAAGTTTTGAAAAAATACAACCATCTACTTAGAATTCTGTATTCAGTGAAATTATCCTTCAAAAGTGAAGAAGAAATAAAGATTTTCTCAGACAAATAAAAATCGGGGGAATGTGTTGCCAGCTTCAGAGAGAATGAAAAATGATATAGGTCAGAAACACTATATATGAGTGTTAGAAAAGGAATAAATAAAAGGAAAATAAAATCTTGCCTTTTCTTATTCCTAATTAATCTAACAGATAACAGTTTGTTCAAAGTAATAATAGCCAACAAAATATGTGGTGATCATAGCTTATGGATAAGTGGAATAAATGACAACAATGCTATAAGGGATGAGAGGGAGGATTTGAAATTATTATGATTATTTTTTAAAGATTTTATTTATTTATTTGACAGAGAGAGAGATCACAAGTAGGCAGAGAGGCAGGCAGAGAGTCAGGAGAAAGCAGGCTTCCTGCTGAGCAGAGAGCCTGATGGGGGGCTCAATCCCAGGAACCTGAGATCATGACCTGAGCTGAAGGCAGAGGCTTAACCCACTGAGCCACGCAGGCGCCCCTGGGATTATTTTTTAACAAGGTGTTTGCAGTTCCCATGAAGTGATACAGTATTCCTTGAAAGTAGACTTGTATTACTTGTAAATTTGTAGTACAAACTCTCAGGCAACCACTAAAAAAAAAAAACAAGTTGTAATTTCTATGCTAAGACAGAAGAGAAAACGGGATATACAATGATAATTAAAATGGGAGAATGCAGACGAATCAAGGAAGTTAAAGTAAGAACAAGGTCAACGAATAGAGTCACAAATATGGTTTACATTAATCAACTATATCAATACTCACTTTACATTAAGTGGTCTAAAATATACTAATTAGAAGACAGGGACTGTTGGAGTGTATAAAAAAAGCAAGACAACTACATGGTCTTTATAAGAAACCCACTTTAAATATGAAAACACAGATAGATTAAAAATAAAGGGAAGAGAAAAATATATCAATGTTAACACTAATCAAAAGAGAGTTGGTGTAGCTCTAAGAATTTCAGACAATGCAGATTTCAGAGCAAGGAAAATTATTAGCAATAAAGGGAGAAATTACATTGTGCTAGAAGGTCAATTCATCAAGAAGCTGTAACTATCCTTAATATGCACGAACATAACAACAGAACATAAAAATACATGGGGTAAACATCTGATAGAATTGCAAGCATAAGTACAGAGATTATAGATCTCTTTATGTCAGAACCAGCAGTCAGAAAATCAGTAAAAATACAGTTGAACAGGACAGTATCATCAACAACTGTATCTAAGTGACATGGAATACTTCATCCAACAATAGCAGAATGTATATTCTCAAGCTCACAGGGAATATTCACCAAAATAGACCATATTCTGGGCCATAATACATACCTTAACAAATTTAAAAGAATAGGCATCATATAAAGTATGCTCTTCAAACACAATGAAATTAAATGAAAAAATATTAACAGAAGGATAGCTAGAAAATCCAAAAATATTTGGAGATTAAACAACACACTTTTAAATAATACAATAATTAAAGAAGTCTTGAGAAATTAAAATTTGAACTAAATGAAAATGAAAAAAACAAAAATTTGTGGGATATAGCGAGAGTAGTAGAGGGAACAGTACAGAGCTATACTGAAAAAAGAAAAGCTGACACCCATATTCCAACTTAGAAAAACAGGGCATATATAACTGTAAGAAACTTGATGTCTTTTCCCTAAAATTAGGAACAAGGCAAGGATGTCCCCTCTCACCACTTCAATGCAACATTGTATTGAAGTTCTGGCTAATTCATTAAGACAAGAAAAGGAAATAAAAGTTACACAGATTGGGAAAAAAAAGACATAAAACTCTCATTATCTTTGTTCCCAGATGACAGGATCATCTGTGTAGAAAATCCCACAGAACTGAAATAAGAACTGCTGGAACTAATAAGCAATTATACTGAAGTTGCAGGAAACAAGGCAAATATATAAAAGTCAATGAATTTTCTATATACCACCAATGAGCAATTAGAATTTAAAATTAAAAACATACAACAACTTACATTACATTACATTAGAACCAATGTATCAAAAGTGAGAAAGACATTTAAATCAAAATATGTATATCTGTAAGATAATATCTATAAGAAAAAAACTGTAAAACTCTGAATAACTGAAAGAAGATGATAGGAAAACAGTCCAAATTCATAAACAGGAAGACACAACATTGTTAAGATGTCAATTTTCCACAACTTCATTTATAGATGCAATATAATCTCAATGAAAATCCCAGCAAATAACTTAGTGAATATCAATAAAATGATTCTAAAGTTTATATGGTGAGGTAAAAGACCAAGAATAGCCATTACCATATTGAAGAAAAAGGACATATTCAGAGGACTGACACTACTTGACTTCTAGAAAATGAATATGAACTCACTGAAAAGCAGCAGCAATCAAGAATGTGATATTGGTGAAAGAATAGACAAATAGATTAATGGAATAGGACAGAGAGCCCAGAAATAAACACACACAAATGTAGTCAACTGATCTTTGACAAAGAAACAAAGTCAATCCAATAAAGAAAGAAGAAGAGTCTTTTAACAAATGGTGCTAGAAAAACTGCACGTCCACAGGCAAAAGAGAGAGAGAGAGAAAGAAATAAAAGAGAAAAAAGAAAAGAAAAAAAGAATCTAGACACTGACCTTGTATCTCTCACAAAAATTAACTCAACATGGAACATAGACCAAATGTAAAACTCAAAACTGTAACAACTTTAGAAAACAAATACAGGAGAAAATATAGGTGACCTTGGGTTGGCCCTGAGTTTTTACATACAGCACCAAAAGCACAATCCATAAAAGAAGAATCCATTAAAATTGAAAAATTTGGCTCTGTGAAAGACATTAAAAGAAGCAAACGAAAAGCCACAGAAGGGAGGAAATATCTGTTAACAGACTTACATCCAAAAAAGAGCTCCTCAAACTCAACAAGAAGACAAACTACTCTAACAAAAAAATGGGCAAAAGATCAGAACAGACACCTCATTAAAGATGAAGAATAAACTCATGAAATGATGCACAACATTACCGATCATTAGTGCATTGTAAATTAAAACAGGATTCCACTACATGCCTATTAGAATGGCTAAAATTTAACAGTGACAACACCAAGTGCAGGTAAGGACGGGGAGCAACACAAACTTTCTTTTCTTTTTTTTTTTTTTTTAAGTTTATCTCTTTTTTTAAAGATTTTTATTTATTTGACAGATGGAGATCACAAGTAGGCAGAGAGAGACGTGGAAATAGGCTCCCTGCTGAGCAGAGAGCCAGATGAGGGGCTGGATCCCAGGACCCTGGGATCATGACCTGAGCTAAAGGCAGAGGCTTTTACCCACCCAGGTGCCTGGTAACACAAACTTTGATTCACTGCTGCTGATAATGCAAAATGCTAATTGCTGCTAATGTTTGTGTCCTCCCCAAATTCATGTGTTGAAGTCTTATCCCAATGTGATGGGGTAAGTTAAAGAGGTGGAGGGGGATTGTCTTTGGGATGTAATTAGGCTTAGATGTGGCGGTGAAGGTAAGTCCTTTCAGTTGGGATTAATGCCTTTATAAAAAGAGGAAAAGTCACTTTATCTTCACTCTTTATCCTATGAGATTACAGCAGGAGAGTAGCTCCCTGCAAGCCAGGAGGGTTCTCGCCAAGAACCAGTATGCTGGCGCTCTGATTTTGGATTTTTCAGCCTCTAGAACTACGAAAAATAATGTCTGTTGTTTAAACCACCCAGTCTGTGGTATTTTGTTACAGCAGCCCAAGCAGACTAAGACAGCCGTTTTGGAAGATAGTTTTTGCCATTTCTTATAAAGCTACGTAGTCTTAACCATTCAACCAAGCAAGCACTCCGTTAAGTATTTACCCAAATACTTTGAAAGCTTACGGAATGTTTATACTAGCTTTATTCATTAATTACCCCGAACTGGAAGCAACCAAAATGTCCCTCAATAAGTGAATACCCCAACTGTAGTGCATCCATACCATTCAATATCATTCAGCAAAAAGAAATGAACGATCAAGCTACAAAAAGACACAGAGGAACTTTTTGAAAAAGAAGGCAGTCAGAAAAGCCTTTCTAATGTATGATTCCAGCTATATGAAAGTCTAGAAAAGGCGAAATTACAGACAGAAAAAGAAAATCAGTGCTTGCCAGAGGTTGGAGGAAGGGAGTGGGGATGAACTGGAGTTTTTTAGGCCAGTGAAAGTACTACATAGGTTTATGTAATGGTGGATACATAACATTATGCATTTGGCAAAACCCATAGAACTATACAACACAAAGACTGAACCCTAAAGTAAGTTATGGGCTTCAAAAATAATATAGCAATACTGGTTCAATGACTATAACAAGTGTACCACACCAAGGTGCTTTCTAACGAATTTTTCTATAAACATATAATTGCTCTAAGAAACAAAATCTATTAATTAAAAAAAATGCATTCAAAAAAGACTAAAAGATCTGCCTGCCTCTCTGCCTACTTGAAATCTCTGTCAAATAAATAAATAAAATCTTAAAAAAAAAAAAAAAGACTAGAAGAATACACACACACATATTTATGTATTTTTATTTTCTTTGTTACATTTTCTATACTTTCTGGGTTTTTCAACAATGGGTGTTCATTGCTATATATTTTAAAAATTTATTTTAAAATGTGCCAAATGGAATGAATAAATTTGGCATTAAAACAGAACAACAGTCTGATCCAGATGAAATTAAATCCAGAAAGTTCTGATTCCTGACACTGTTGTGCAGTTCACATAATCTCTGATCCTTCTTTTTCTTTTCATGTATTAATTAAAAATCACGTTACCTCCCCTTAATTGTTTTCTCGAGAAGACAAAATGAGGAAAGCTCTTTAAAAATAATTTTTAAAAAAGGGTATCAAAGAAAGTGCTAAAAATGATTAATTATAGGAAAAGATAAGGTGTTTCCTTTGATTGAAGAGGGAGATAGGTCTGGAAAGAGTTCAGTGAAACCTCTACCCAACTAACAAAGGCTAAATTTATCATAAATTAGAAATATAAAGAGAGCATTCTATTAAACCAACGGCTTTCTCAGTCCAACTATAAGACTATATGGAGGAATAGCTTAAATTCAGTATGAGGTACGGTTTAACTGAAACCTCTGCCCTGGAAAGAAACTTGTCCTATCTGAATGTATTTAATTTCTACCTCAGTGTAGATGTTTTCAGTTCACAACTGTAGGAATTTTCTGGTCAATAGTGATCTGAAGGCTATAATTTGAGATAAATGAAAATACAGTGCTTCCTAAGTCCTCTTTCTTTTATGGCAAACAGCTACCTAAAATTTGTCCATACATATAATAGTTTCTTACTCTTTCTTAAATGACGGAATTTTAAGGCTTACAAGAAATCAAAGCGATATATAATCAAACCCCTTTCCCTATTTATTGTCTTCAGACTGTTGTTAACAAAACAAAAACAAAACAACTCTTAAAATTAACAACATTAATCCTTTACTGAAATGGCTTTGGTATAATAATATCTCATATCCATTAACAGGTCTCAACCACTCACTTAAGCCCATCTAAGTAGCTTGATCTGGTTCCATTATAACAATTTATGCTTTTTTTAATTCTAGCATGATGCAGCACAGAGATTTATTTCACACTGAAATGTTCTGAATTAAAAAAAAAAAAAAAGAAAGGATTCAAGAACAGGTGTCTCAGGCTAGATTTGGGACTGCATAAGTGAGCTTTGTGTTAGGGGATGATAAGAATACATTTAAAATTTTAATTGAAGGCCATGCACCAGAGGCAAATAGCATGCAATTTTATTTTAATGTTAAAATCAGCCAGCTGCCAGAAAGGGCAAGCTAGCTGATGGTTACAGCTGTTCACCATCATGCAACAAAAACACAAAAGCTTTCTATTTCTTGAGGTATGTCTTACCCACATGGTGGACTATGGCTTCTACATATCATTTCTGTACCCTGGTGTTAAGTTACCCCAGCATGGCACAAAACTATTCAAAATGAAGGAAAAATGACTTTCTGACTATACTATTTTAAATGATGTACAGTTACATCGTGTTTAGTTAATTCAGGAGAGAGTTGATTGCATCATTCTTACTGTTTTCTTTAACAGTCACTGAGAGAAAGTGAATTCTTCCACGCAGTACTGCTAGGAAAAAAATGTGTCCGAATCTCTTTTTTGAATTGGGAAACTGAGTGGAAGACTGCAAAAAAATGTGTTGTCTCACATTCCAATGACAAAAGAGATTGTAAAATGTCAAGCAAGGGGGGAAAAAAAGTCTGAGCTTTTACCTTTTCCTTATTTCTGGTAGTCACTAACCTACCAGGACAGGAGAAAGAACAATGTGCCTTTTTAAAAATCCACAGATCGAACAGTCTTTTCCTGTAAGTATTTCTTATCTGTGATTCCTGATACAAAATAGCATTTGATTAAACTAAACTGATTAAACATAAAACTGGATAACAACATACTATGTTTTACTAAAAAAGCAATAGCTTTAAAATGCTAGCTTGCCCCTGACAACAAACAATTCAATCCATCAACATACTGCTGTGGAAACATTGCTTTCCCTCCTCTTTCTAAATAATGACACAGCTAGACAGAGGGTTCAGACTATTTTTTAGTGACAATGCAAAGACTTCATTCAAAACTCCTCCAAATGATTCTTTTCCCTCTCTTTTACTTTAATCTTCTCAGCATACTCTAAAGACCCAGGAAATTCATTTCAATGGGACAGAATTGCAAAATGATCTTTAAGAAGTGGATGACAAATGCAATAATTTGCAGAAGTGTTTTCTTATGCATCTGTGGCCACTCCTGTTTTTAGTCAATTATATAGATAATTTCACTAGTAGAATAGAGAGGAATACATATAAGTAAGTACTTAGGGGCATGCTAATAGTTGTTATAGTAAAACATGTATCAGTCTTTTCTTGAACAACTAAAAATGCCACGAAATACACATTTTTATATAAAATTAATGCTAAACAAAATACCTGCCCCAACAATAGAACACAGAAACCAAAATTGCCTCTTGTCACTAATACATATTTCTTTTCAGGCTAAGAAAAGTGTTCAGAAAAGAGATTTCATTTAATCAAATGAGAAACATTTAAATTACATATCCACAACAGACTAGGGAACAGTGACTTGTCCATATATACATTAATTAGTTCAATAATTACATATTAATATTAATGATATTCAGAAAAAGTAGCTTGAAGCTAGTGTCAGATGTTTTTACATGTCATGAATATGGACATCACATATATCACTCACACAATGGATGGCAGTCTACACAAACTACAAAATTAAAGAAGCTTTATGCCTCCCCCTGACTTTATTTTTTTGTGTTTGGAATATTGTTCAATTGGCATGGGGTAATTTATCTTTATCTCTCTTTTTGAGAAAAATCCCTCTGTATCTAACCATTTGATTAATTATTTAACTTTCATATTATAAATTATGCTAGCAGAAAATGCATCTCCTGATATAGCTTAATACTTTCTTGTGTGCTTAATTTAGAAAGCACACAAATCTTCCAAAGTGACATTCATTGTTTATATCCTTGCCATGCTTTACAACAAAGGTCTGAGTAATAAGAATAAAGCCAATCCTGTCATTTCCTCAATTTAATTAAAAAATTTCCTAACAAGCAATTCTCTATTAACTTGACTGCTTTTGCTGATATTCTTCAAAAGCATAGCTGCATTAATTTATTGCTTTTCAAAATGATTGTTAATGTTATAAAATTACATGTTGAATTCCCATACATAAGAAACCTACCATAAAAACTGCAATTACTGTGAATGTAAACACTGGCTTTCAGTTTCACCTCTTCAATGACTGTTAAGAATGAATACAAAATGCAAGGTTTATTTAACTAAAGCACTATCATTTTTATACTTTTACAGCTGAGTAAATACTTGTATCTAAGTACCCTCTATCAGATTTGTTTTGGTGTCCCTTGAGAAATACAGTGTAAGTGCTATCGGGTCAATTTTTTAGTCACATTCTCCTAAAGGATAAACTGAGAAGCAGATGGTTTAATGCTCGCTTCCACATACCTGAGCAAAGGAAAGGCAGAAGGAAAAATAATGCCCAGGAGTTCTGATACTTTGGCATTATTCTAAGTAAGATATAACCATAAGAGATTCTTAATCTCACAAAACAAACTGAGGGTTGTCAGGGGATGGGTGGTAGGGAGAAGGTGGTTGGGTTATAGACATTGGGGAGGGTATGTGCTATGGTGAGTGCTGTGAAATGTGTAAACCTGGTGATTCAGAGACATGTACCTCTGGGGCAAATAATATATGTTAATAAAAAAAAAAGATATAACAGGCACAACTGGCATTTTTATCATCATCTGAAAAGCAATCCAGTCTGCAGAATTCTGTATCTAAGATTTCTGGTTATTTTACAATTTATTAAAGACCAGTTCAGGGATGTTTGGGTGGCTCAGTCGTAGTGGATCCGGAAGTCCTGGGATCAGGCCCCACATTGAGCTCCTTGCTCAGCAGGGAGCCCATTTCTCCCTCTGCCTGCAGCTCCCCTGCTTGTGTACTTTCCCTCTCTATCTCTTTCTCTTGACAAATAAATAAATAAAATCTTGAAGAAAAAAAAAAAAAAAGACAGTGCAAAAGCCATTTCCTTCTCAGTTTTCTGGCAAGAATGACAATATTTTCCAATCCCTTAGGGCCTTGTCTATATCTTTATAACATCACTAACTATATTTTGTCTCATGAGATCAATTTTTTAAATGATTGTGTTAATCTACTATTTAGATTGGGGGCTTCTTGAGAACAGGAGCTCTGTCTTAAAAATCTATAATGTGACTGGCAAACTAAGGATTTCTTTTTACTTCGAGCAAATTACTCATCTACATAAAATATGGCAATACCTACCATATAGATTAATTGTCAATATTAAACGAAATAACATATGCAAAGTTTTAAGCACTTTAAAGTTTTAAGCACTTTTAAGCACTTGTAAGCACTGTTACATAATAATAAGATTCACTAAATGTTAGCTATTGCTATATGTAGCATTACTTTCATAGTGCCTAAACTGAGAAGTATTCAATAAATGTTTACTGAGCTGAAGATACCCAAAGAGACAGACATACACATACAAAGAATTTGTACAGAAAAATGTCATCTTTAGTCCATAAAGTACACTTAAATTTAGCTATTTTTTAACTTAGTATTTTTCAATGTTAAGTATTTTCTTAGTTATTTTCAGTTTTACTTAACATATTTTTAAATTTTACTAAAAATATTAGGAGTAAAAATTTTAAAAGTCTTTTATTAGTAGTATTATTTTAACTAATATACAAGTATGCCAAGGTGAAATTTTATCACAATAAAATTTATAAGACATCAAGAGGGTTCAATTCTATTCGGATTTTGTTATAAGCCACGATAAGGCCATCGTATTTTTAAAAAACTTTTTTCAAATATTTCCATGTATTAGTAAAATAAAATGAAAAATTATGTTCTTTAACAAAAAAACAAACCAACCTTTTCTCACGCCTGTTGCCTCATTTACTCCCTATCAGAAACCCGTGAATCACATAGATTAGGCTACGTTTCCTTCATTTGGTAGATTTGGAAAAGGAGCCTAAAATTTTTAGTGATCATTTTGCTTAGAGGCAATTTAATCAAAAAACAAATGAGGGACACCTGGGTGGCTCAGTTGGTTAAGCAGCTGCCTTCGGCTCAGGTCATGATCCCAGCGTCCTGGGATCAAGTCCCACATCAGGCTCCTTGCTTGGCAGGGAGCCTGCTTCTTCCTCTGCCTCTGCCTGTCACTCTGTCTGCCTGTGCTTGCTCTCGCTTCTCTCTCTATGACAAATAAATAAATAAAATCTTAAAAAAAAAAAAAAAAAAAAAACAAATGAACAAAAAACTACGAATGACTGAGTAACAAGTATTGGCCAATACTATTAGGCAAAAATGAGACAAAAATAAATCAGATAAGCATCTCAAAGAAAACAAACCATTTAAATATAGTATATTTATAAGTGAGAACATGGAGTCAATTGGGAGAGAAATATCACAAAACAAATGATGCTAAGAGATAAATAGGATTTCATGTGATGAAATGGAGTAAAGACATTCTAGAAAGAAATAACATGTTCCCAGCATAGAAATAAAAGTGCACATAACTTTAAAGATTTTATTTACTTGACAAAAGAGTGAGAGAAAGAGTACAAGTAGGGCAGCAGAGGGAGAGGGAGAAGTAGCTCCCTGCTGGGCAGGGACCCTGACATGGGGCTTGATCCCAGGACCTAACGATCATGACGAAGGCAGACACTCAGGTAACTGAGCCAACCAGGTGCCCCAGAAATGTACATAACATTAAAGAAATAAATCAGTAGCTGGACTGGTGAGATCAGGAGTACTGGGCACATTTTGAGAAGTGGCTTATTTCCTATATGCTAAGTAAGGTGTTTACATATACCTCTCTAGACACTGAGCAGCTATGGAAGATTTTAAGAAACAAAGTCATATTTGATTTTGGAAATACTATTCTGATGGCAGTGTGGAGAACTGATTAAAAGGAGATGGATTCTGAAAGCAAAAGGGACAGTTAGGAGATTACTGACATAGTTGTCCCACAGAGAGATCAGGCATATGTAGACAAAATAAAGATTTGTACAGTCTACTACGGCCTAGCATTATACTACACTTCTAGGCATAAGTAGCTTTCCAATCAACATGCTGCAAAGTATTTGGTGGCAGGAAAAATTTAAGGTGCAAGGACAGACATAAATGAAGCAGTTAACAGAGTGGAGATCAGAAATAGGTCCAGATGTGGTCAACTGATTGTTGACAAAAGCACCAAGGCAATTTAACAGGGAAAGACAAATTTTTCAGCAGATAAAGCTGGACTGACTGGATAAACATATGGAAAACAATGAACTTCAACCCATGTTTACCTCCCACTGTACACAAAAAACAGTATCAGTGGATTATAGACATAAATCTAAAAGCCAAACCAATAAGGCTTTCAGAAGAAATAATAGTAACTTTATGATCTTAGGATAGGCAAAAATTTCACAGGACACAAAAAGCACTAACTTTTATAGTACTAGAACAAAAACTGATAAACTGGACTTCAACAAAATTAAAAAATTGTGATCTTCAAAACACAGTTAAGAAAATGAAAAGACAAGCCACAGACTGAGAGAAAATACTTACAAATCATGTTTTTTAATTTTAATTTTTCTTATTATTTTTTAAAAATATTTTTATTTATTTATTTGACAGACAGAGATCACAAGTAGGCAGAGAGAGAGGAAAGGAAGCAGGCTCCCTGCTGAGCAGATGACCAGAGCCGAAGGCGGAGGCTTTAACCCACTGAGCCACCCAGGCGCCCCACAAATCATGTTTATGATAAAAGCTCATATCCAGAAACACACACACACACACACACACACACACACACACACACACTCCTCCTATAAATTAAAAATAAAAAGATAAACAGCCCAATTTTAAAAACTAATTTAAGACTTGGATAAGGGTGTTAGTTATACTATCAAAACTCACTGAATTACACAATTAAGATCTGTTATTTCACCGGAAATTACTTTTACCTCATATTAATAAGTACATGAGATCAAATTTTTTAAAAAGTTTGAGATCAAATT
Source organism: Mustela lutreola (assembly GCF_030435805.1). Taxonomy (NCBI): domain Eukaryota; kingdom Metazoa; phylum Chordata; class Mammalia; order Carnivora; family Mustelidae; genus Mustela; species Mustela lutreola. Next base: position 118,425,003 of record NC_081296.1, on the reverse strand, counting down.
TTTAAAAAGAGATCAAATTTTTAAAAAAGTATTCACAAATTTACAATGGTTGAAGCTGTATTTATTTGGTAATTATTATTTTAGAGTAGGAGTCAGCAAACTTTTTTTTAGTAAAAAGCCAGATGGTAAATATTTTAGCTCTGCAGGCCATAAGTCTCTGTTGCAACTATTCAACTCTGCCACCATAGTATGAAAGCAGCCATAGATACTATGTTAACAAATGGGCATGGGTGTGTTCTAGTAAAACTACCAAAAATAGTGGGGACCTGAGTTTGCCTGAGGACTACAGTTTGCCTACCCCTTCATTAGAGCATAAGATTTTATCTGTAACACACTGCCATAGAAGTCTCTGTAGCTTTGCCATATACCACCACCTCCCAGGTGATAATATGGGCAGGGAAGACATATTTTAACATATGGTAAGATGTGAAAAACTGAAACACACTGCACTAGAGAAACTAACACATATGTACAAGGAAACACGCACAAAGATATTCATTAACCATTATATATAATGGCAAAAATTTGAAATAATTTAAACGTCCATCAATGAGGGAATACACAAGTTATGACATACAATAAAAATAAATGTTCACCTACGGATACAACTAGTGTTATATTAGTTTTAGGGATATAATATAGTGATTCAAGAATTCCATACATCACCCAGTGCTCATGCTAAATGCCCTCCTCAATCCCCATCATTTAACCCACCCCTCCCTACCACCCCTTTGGTAACCATCAGTTTGCTCTCTATAGTTAAGTGTCTCTTGGTTTCTCATTTTCCCTTTGCTCATTTGTTTTATTCCTTAAATTTCACATATGAGTGAAATAGTATGGTATTTGTCTTTCTCTGAGTTATTTGGTTTACCATTATATTCTCTAGCTCCATCCATGTCACTGCAAATGGCAAAATTTCATTCTTTTTATGGCTGAACAATATTCCATTGTACTTATACCATATCTTCTTTATCTATGTACATACACCATATCTTCTTCTTTTTTTTTTTTTTAAGATTTTATTTATTTATTTGACAGAGAGAAATCACAAGTAGTCGGAGAGGCAGGCAGAGAGAGAGAGAGGGAAGCAGGCTCCCTGCTGAGCAGAGAGCCCGATGCGGGACTCGATCCCAGGACCCTGAGATCATGACCTGAGCCGAAGGCAGTCATCCAACCAACTGAGCCACCCAGGCGCCCCTACACCATATCTTCTTTATCCATCAATTCACCCTTGCACTGCTTCCATAATTTGGATATTGTAAGCAATGCTACAATAAACACAGGGTCTATGTGTCCCTGTAAATTAGTGTTTTTATATCTTTTGCATAAATTCCCAATAGTGTGATTACTGGATTATAGAGTAGTTCTATTTTTAACTTTTTGAGGAACCCCATACTGATGTCCATAGTGGCTGCACCAGCTTGCATTCCCACCAACAGTGCAAAAGGATTCCTTTCTCCCCACATCCTCACTAACACTTGTTTCTACCATAAGATAATCTTTCCTCTGAAATAGAAATAACACATTACTTTTAAAATACAGGTATCATATTCTTCAAAGCTTATTGTTGTTTTCATAAAGCTAAAGTGCTAATAAAAAGAAACAAGGTGAAGGGCGCCTGGGTGACTCAGTGGATTAGGGCCTCTGCCTTTGGCTCAGATCATGATCCCAGGGTCCTGGGATCAAGCCCAGAGTTGAGTCGGGCTCTCTGCTCAGCGGGGAGCCTGCTTCCCTTCCTCTCTCTGCCTGCCTCTCTGCCTACTTGTGATCTCTGTCAAATAAATAAATAAAATCTTTAAAACAAACAAACAAACAAACAAACAGGATGGTTTAAAATATATAAAGCCTTGTCAAATACGTTATCACTTTGAATCCTCATAACTCTATAAGGTACATAGGACAGGTATTAATGACCATATCCATGCCCAGTGCAGATCCCAGCACTGGGTTTGATCTCTCAACCCTGAGATCATGACTGGAGTTGAAATCAGGAGTCGGATACCCAACCTGAGTGCCCCTTTAGTTTTTTTTTTTTTTTTTTTTAAAGTAATCTCTACACCCAATGTGGGACTTGAATTTACAATCCCGAGATCAAGAGTCACAAGCTCTACAGACTGAGTCAGCCCAGGTGCTCCAGACACACAATTTTTGAGTAAGAATTATAATAATCCTAATTATAGTATTATACCTTTTGGCAAAATCCATTTGACTTATAGCATTACTATCTGCAATTTCTTGCTTCTAGGAAATACAATCTGCATTGTATAAAGGCTTCTTATATTAGATTAAACTTTAGATTAATCTTTAATTGAATGAAAAGGAATACCTCTTTTTGAAAAGGTAGGGAACTCAGGTCTAATCTTTTCCAATACTGTCAGTAATATTTTTATTCCTAGCTTTCTTGGAAACAAAACAGGAGAAAGAATACTGAACCATAAAGTACCAGCTAGGGCTGTTTATAATTCTGCAATCTGCTTTTGACCTTCTGCCAAAGGCAAAGAAAATGTGTGAGAAGGAAAGTCTATTATCTAAATTACATATATATATAATAAATTTTATATTGTTATCTAATGTATAAATCTCTACCGAGTCTTCTTACTCAGCAACATCCTTTTGGAAGGATAAAAAGGATATGTATAATTCCACTAAAGATCATGGACTATTATCTTTTCCTATTCCTTGGAATTAACTTATAATTTATATAACCTTGAGGAAAAACGATAAGGAAATTCTAGATTTATATCATACTCAGAACTCTTGCATATAAAACTAGCCAAAAGAGTTAGGAGGCATTCTTAACTTTCTTTATCATTTCAACAGTTATCTTATTTGTAGAATCATTTCTAAACTTGAATGTGATCTACATGTTTTAAACAAACAGAACTCTTACCAAAATGCTACTGAAGGACTGCATTCGTCCTTTTATATACTTTGATGTTTGAATCAAAAGCTAAATATGAGCCTCAAAGACTTACATAGATGAAGCCAAACATTTGAAGAAGGAAGGAAGGAAGGAAGGAAAGATACAAGGAAGGAAGGAAGGAAAAACAATTGATGAATCTGAGGGCTACTAGATCATATTAGAAGAAAGGTTCTTTACTTTAGGAAAGGATTTCCTTTGGGAATCCTTTATATAGCTCTGCTAAAATACTTAAAATATGACTTGGATTTATAATAATTCAATTTATAGCAAATTTTCCTGTTTTAAAAAGATTTTATTTACTTGAGAGAGAGCGAGCACAAGCAGGGGGAGTTGGAGAGGGAGAAGCAGGCTCCCCACTGAGCAGGGAGAACTCCATGGGACTCAATCTCAGGACCCCAGGATCATGACCTGAGTGGAAGGCAGATGCCCAATTGACTGAGCTACCCAGGTGCCCCTAACCAAATCTTTAAGAAACACACTTGTAACATAAAAATATACCTGTATTTATAAAACCACTGATAATTTCTGAGACTGGTATCATGGCTATCTATGTGGCCCAGACACTGCACAGGGAATAAGAGTACCTGGATTCTATTTCTAGCTCCAGCAACCTTGGATAGGTTCTAACTAGATGTAAGAGGACTTTTCAAAAACTTCCCCAATGAAATTGTTTCTACTCCACTTTAATGCTTATTATGTATTGCTACTTCCTAAAACATACCTCTTTTTTATCTCTGAACTCATTCTGCCAGAACCTTGTCTAAAAAGCCCAGAATATATTTCTAAAAAGATTCATTCTTGGAGATAAGCTATCTTTTAAAAAAACATAATTTACAATTTGGTAAAAGTGTTTCATACAGCTTTGCAGGGTAATAGTTTGAAATTTGGACCACGATGCAGGAGAGGTAGGTTTGTAGGTTTCTCTTGTTGCATTTATTATGTTCTGATCAAGTGCTTGGACCTGTGTAAATAACCAAAAAGAACTAGGCCCTATTGCCCTCTAGAGTTTCCTCTTGAGGATAAAATAAACTAAAATTCCAAATATAGAATGATGCTTCTTAAAGTTTTCCAGCAAAATGCTCCCAATAGCAAAGGAGGGTAAACTTACACTACTTGTGAATCTTAATCTAAACCAAGGGGCTGAAGTTTGATGTTTCATCAAATTTTTCATTTTACACCATTATAATATCCTGTTTGTTTTATTATTTGAAAATGACTGAACTTATGTACCAGTAACTAAAATTAATAGCCTTGGAAAATGTACCATGTTTATCCTGGCAGTTTGTAAGCCTCTGACTCACTTTCCCCAGGTTTACTTATAATTCAACTTGAAAAGCACTTGTAGGAATAAATTTGGAAATAAGCCTCTATGTGGGCTCACTCCGGGCAAGGCTGTGTGTAGACAAAGCTTCAGCTCCCTAATCTTTTATTTCATAACTATAAATGAGATATCAAAGGCTTCTTTTTATGTCTTTCAGTGGGAAGCTGAAGATAAAGGAAATGTCATAGTGAAAAGTAGTTTGAGTTCTTCTGAGACATACTTGTAATCTGGTATTTTATATTCTTGAAATAAAAATCTTTCTTTCTTTTATGGAACATGAATAGCAAAACAAAAGTCATACAGGTTGAAACAAAAGTCCTTATGTATCGGCAATGATACTTGCTTAGGTCAGTAATTCTTAGAGGAGTGGGGTATAGGACAGAGAGAGTCATTGGAATCTTGAAGCACAGACAGCTTGCTTTTCATCGATTTATGGCACCAACTCAATCTCCAAGCCCAGTACCACCACCACTTACCCCCCCCAAACTCAGCCACTTTAAAAATCACTAACTACAGTGAGCCACTGTTAGGGGTGGGAATAAATCTTGTACCTCAGATGTGTTGGTACAGGAAAAATACTGAGATGCAAGCTTAAGGTAGCTGCAGGGGAGACTCTTTGGTCTAGAATTTTATTATGATTCCATAGAGGGTTTATTAAACAAAAGATATTTTTTTTTTTTAAAGATTTTATTTATTTATTTGACAGAGAGAAATCACAAGTAGGCAGAGAGGCAGGCAGAGAGAGAGAGAGAGAAGGAAGCAGGCTCCCTGCTGAGCAGAGAGCCCGACGCGGGACTCGATCCCAGGACCCTGAGATCATGACCTGAGCCGAAGGCAGCGGCTTAACCACTGAGCCACCCAGGCGCCCCAAACAAAAGATATTTTAATGTCTAGAGGTTATTATCAGAAGTTATCTTTCCTCTCTGCATCTCTTTCAATTTTTTAATGTTATAGTTCAACAGGTTCTAGAAACCATCCTTCTTTTACGTGGATTCTAAGGCCTAGTAGACACCAGCTGATTTATCCAGAATTATGCATCTTATAAATAACAGAACTGTGGTTGGCACATTGACTTCCACCTCCCTTCCACCTACATCCTTCCCAGTTCATTCACGCCCAACACCTTACCCATTACAACCGTGGTAGGCATAGAGACTGTCCTGAATATCTAGGACCTAAATAAAATTACTAATTTATTTCCTCCCCCTGCCCTGTAACTTTTTTCAAACCTTCCATATAATTTCCACTGAAGAGTTATCTGTGGTATTTTCTTCTCAGTCATTTGCAGTCCCTAATTAAAGAAGTCATTTTATCATGGTAGAACAGAATTACGATTTTAATTTATAGATCTTTCCCTTATCACTACAGGTATTATATAAAATCATATACATAAATGCTACAATTTTAAAAAGGAAAAATTATATGACACTCTTTTAAAAGCTCAATCTTCATCTAAGAATAAAAAGATAACTTTTCTGTTGTTGCAGGTTATAATCTAATAATATATTCCATTATCATGTTTGTATTTTAAAATCTGGGACCAAACATACACGATGAAAATAAACTGTACATGAAAATGACCTTATACCTGTTATAGTTCTTAATCATTTTTCCTTGAGATTACAGCCCTACTAAAGTGGACAGAGAGGAAGGTCTTGAGTATCACGAGCTTTTTGTACAGCCAAACAGAGGTTCAGAAGCTATAATTAAAGGATAAAAACAACAGAAGTGAGATCAGATGTGGTCAAACTCAGGGCCCATATTTTCTCCTCTTCCTCCCATTACCTAAACAGAGAAATCAAGATGTCTTTGCAGCATGAGGGATCTAAAATATATACATTTATTTTAAGTTTCTATTAATCAATCACCAAAGGTTGAAAATATTACTGTAAAAATGTCACATAGCATATCCATAGCCTATCCTAATAGGTCTAGTATGCCTATAGACTCTTATTCACTTCATTGGTTTATCAATCAGTCTATGTGAGTTTAGCCATTATTTAGGATACAAACTAGCTGGATCATTTAGATGATTCGACATCTTAGTAGTTCTTTAAATGTTAAAAATATCAGTTTCACAGGAAAACTTGAAGTATAATTTAATTTGTGCTTTGTTTGCTAAAGATTTTCCTTTTGTGGTATCTGGGTGGCTCAGTCGGTTAAATGTCTGCCTTTGGCTCAGGTCATGGTCCCAAGGTCCTGGGATGGAGCCCTACATTGGGCTCCCTGCTAGGCTAGGGGCCTGCTTCTCCCTCTCCCACTCCCTCTGCTTGCGTTCACTTTCTCTTTCTCTGTCAAATAAATAAAATCTTAAAAAAAAAGAAAGATTTTCCTTTTGACCTAAGTGACAGATAATTTGCTTAAGGAGTTTAGTGGTAGAACTACCATATGATTGAGCAATTCCACTTCTGGGTATATATCCAAAAGAAATGAAATCACTGCTTCAGAGAGGTATTTGTACCCTCATTTTCACTGAGTTTCACCTTATTCACAATAGCCAAGACACAGAAACAGATTGGCTGGAGAAGGGCAGAGGTAGAGGAAAAGGGTGAAGGTGGTCAAATGGTACCAACTTCCAGTTAAGACATAAATTAGGCTGGGGATATAATGTACCATAACAGCTATAATTAACAAGGCTATACTGTGTATTTGAGAGTTGCTAAAAGAATAAATCTTAAAAGTCCTTGTAAGTATACGAAGTGATGGATGTTAACTATTATCTTGTACACTTTAAACTAATTCAATGTTATATGATAATTATATCTCAATAAAACTGGAAAAATAATTTGATCAATCAAGCTAGAAGGCTGAATTACCTTTCTATTCCTTCTATACAAAATGATAGTGCAAATTGTTATCATACAAAAATTATTCAATTTCAAAATGCAGGGAAAATAGCACTATGTAACTGTTTTAGACAATTAACAACAATATTTTGTTTTTTTTTTTTTCTGAATTTAGTGTTATTTGTCAGCTTTTTAAAAAATTTACCAAGAATAAATTCTAAAGGGTATTAAAAATGAAACAAAAAATTTTTAATTAAAAAAAAGTTCAGTGGTACTTGGATAACACCAAGAGCCAGCTGAAAGCCAATTAATTTCTAACATTGCCCATCTCTGAAGAAAAATAAAACAAAGGGCTCTGAATCTTGAACTAAAACCTGTTGGTTTCAGGGAGGAACAAAATCGTACAACCACCCAAACAGAAACCCAATAAATGACACATGTTTTTGGAACAAAACTTCAGTCTCTCAATAACCAAACTTTATAAGGAACTACGTCTAGTATCCCCAATGATTCCATGCTCTCTTGCCTCTCTTTTCACATGTTGTGCCCAATGACAGAAAATTCTACCATATCTCTATCTGGCTGACTCCTACTCATACTTTGGGACTCATTTTAAAAATCACTTCTTCCAGAAGAATCCCAAACATGTGTTAGATACATGTTTCAGAGTCCTATCAACTTACCCATATCACAATATATTTTCATGTCCATTCAGTTGTCTGCCTTTCCCCCTAGGCTGCCCCTGACAGGATAGAGACCGTGTTTGTTTTCTTCGTGTAGTCCAGCATGGTGCCTGGCATGGAGCAGGGGCCTTGTTAAATTACTTTTATTTTAAGATTGCCTCCATATAAGGATGACAAATAAAACTCTGACCAAAATCTTTTTGAAATGAGGTATGGAGAGAAGGTAACCATCCAATTTAGGTAACTAAATATAGCAAATGTGAATCTACCTAAAGATGTATTTAAATCAGGCACCTCTAGGACATTAAATTTTTATCATATTTAGAAACACTTTTTGTTACTAGTCATTATCTTCATTTAAAAGAAAGTTTTCCAATTAGACCTATCAAATTAAGTCGGTTTAATTTATTACATATTAAGATAGTGGGAAAAGACAAGAGAAGGGAATACAAAATAGTCAAAGTGGTTTAACTGCTAATCTGAATAAATGTTCAATTTTTAGGACAGAAAGAAGAGTGGAGAATTGAGTTTAAATCGTTGAGGTTCTTTTTTTTTTTTTTTTTTTTTTTTTTTTTTTTTAATTTTTTATAAACATATATTTTTTATATACATATATTTTTATCCCCAGGTCTGTGAATCACCAGGTTTACACACTTCACAGCACTCACCAAATCACATACCCTCCCCAATGTCCATAATCCCACCCCCTTCTCCCCAACCCCCTCCCCCCGGCAACCCTCAGTTTGAGAGTCTTTGTTGCTAAATCATCTATTCAAGACTATTTATATCAACTAGATAAGCATTTTGGAAGCTGGCCATCATAATAGCTCCAAACAGTTAATGTATATTAAAAATCAAATCTATTAACTGTTGATACTTCAAACCATTAAACACCAAGATTCCATTCTGAATTATCATAAGGAATATATTTGGAAGAATGAGTCTTATTATATGTAGTTAGTTCAGGTTTAGGAAACAGTTTGTATATATAGAAAAATAAATTGTATATACAGAAAAATAAATTGTCCATTTTATCATCAACTTTAGAATAGACATGACATCTATCGGTGATGGGAAAGTATTATTATTATTTTAACTGGAAGCATAATTTTGAACATTTTGCTTCACTTAATGAAATTATTTAGTACAAAGGATATGATTTCATAAATAACAAAGGAGAAAAACAGAACACAACAAGGTATGCTTTAGCTACTGAAATGATCAGATGTGCATACTAATTCCTGTACTGGTGACAGATTTCAATAGAAATCACTAAATTCCACCAGCAGGCACATCATGTCAAGTGTGTATAAACAATAATAATTTCATGGCAGTGGTGCCAGGGGAAATATCCCAAGATTCTTTATATAAGTCAGTACAATAACAGATGTAGTAGTTGATTTATGGCTAACTGAAGAATTAATATTAAAGAGCTTATTAAAATTCATTCTGTTTCCTCTTATTCTAGAAATGGGTTAGTTTCTCCAAAAGGTATATATTCAGATAATGAATATAAACAGAAACAGAAGTGGAGAGGTACCACAGCTTTTATAAAAATAAAATATTCTAAGCTCAAAACATAAATCTCTTCCTTCTTTTAGATAAATGATTAGCATCTAAATTATTTTAGTTACAATGAGTTCTGTAAGCATACTGAAAATAATCACCGATTTAATTAATTAAAGGTGTCCAAAAGGCACAGTTTAATTCATTAGCACAAAGAAAAGTATATGATTTTATACAATACCTGTAGTGATAAGGGAAAGATCTATAAATTAAAATCGTAATTCTGTTCTACCATGATAAAATGACTTCTTTAATTAGGGACTGCAAATGACTGAGAAGAAAATACCACAGATAACTCTTCAGTGGAAATTATATGGAAGGTTTGAAAAAAGTTACAGGGCAGGAGGAGGAAATAAATTAGTAATTTTATTTAGGTCCTAGATATTCAGGACAGTCTCTATGCCTACCACGGTTGTAATGGGTAAGGTGTTGGGCGTGAATGAACTGGGAAGGATGTAGGTGGAAGGGAGGTGGAAGTCAATGTGCCAACCACAGTTCTGTTATTTATAAGATGCATAATTCTGGATAAATCAGCTGGTGTCTACTAGGCCTTAGAATCCACGTAAAAGAAGGATGGTTTCTAGAACCTGTTGAACTATAACATTAAGAAATTCAGAAATTCTGCATGTTTCAAATTCAAGCATGTTTAGCCTTCAAATGCTATAGTTGCCAATACAGACTATAAAATGTATGAGCAAGGACCAAAAATCAAACCAAACAACTAGTTGTAGCTTTTAGGCAAGGCAAAACTATATACTAAATTTGGTAAGTCTAGTGAGGCCAACTTCTTACTTTTCTATTAACATAAGAACCTTGCCCTACTCTGGCTTCATACTTCACAAGCAAAGAGGGTTGAAACTAAACTAAGTTCACAAAATGAAAAAGCTAGCTACCATGAATCTGACAGAACTGCTTTTCCTGTATCTTCCTAACCTTGACACCTAATCTGTTTGCCCCAGCTGTAAACTACAGAGCAGATCAATGGGAGATGTTACCTCAAATCAAAGCTTAGCTAAGGTTCTAGATTAAGAGGTTCTTTTAAAACTTAAAGTTACAAAGAAAAAATATGTTGATATAAACAATAGGGCTCCTAAATCATCCAAAGGAAGGCAAAACTCACATCACAAAATAATACTTTAAATCCATATAGAACTGGGGCACCTGAGTGGCTCAGTCAGTTAAAGTGTCTGCCTTTGGCTCAGGTCCTGGGATTGAGCCCTGCCTTGCGCTCCATGCTCAGCAGGAAGCCTCCTTCTCCCGCTTCTACTCATCCTCCTCCTGCTTGTGTGCTTGCTCTCTTTCTCTCTCTCAAGTAAATAAATAAAATCTTTAAAAAATAAAAAGTAAATCATATAGAAAATTTTATAGCACAACTTAAAGCATTTTATAAAAATTACCCAATTAACTTTTCTGTCGCTTCTGTGAAGAGTCAGGTAGTATATGATATTTTCCAAAGGAAGTAAAAAGAGACAAAAGAACTAAAGTTACTCACTTTGGCAATGAAAGAGCTACTTAATTCCACATCTACTGTTAAATTTGTGAAAAAAGATGCTCCGCTCCATGAGAAATTATATTAACATAAATGCCTCAGCCTGTTGAAAAATTTCTGACTTCCCACAAGATCTAAGTGCAGAGATGGTGTATTGTCTTGTTTAGCATTTTACCTAATCACTTAGTTCAGTATCTGCTACACTGTAGGTACTCACTGTATATCTACCCAATGAATAAAGCTATTAACAGTAGTTAATAATTACTAGAATTCATGTATCAAGTACTATGCTAAGTGCGTTACATATATTGTTTCACTTAATCCTACCAGCAACTCAAAGTAAATTACTACTCCCCATTTTACTGATGAGAGAACTATCATAACTTGCCCAAGATTACCAACTGATAAAACCAGGATTTTCACAGGGGTAGCCCAACTTTAGACCTTGTTTAAAGATCACCATGGTGTAGAAAGAACAATAGATAAGCAGTAAGAAACTCTTATTTTATTTTCTTTATCACTAAATTCTTGGAAATAATGTCTAGCACAGTACCTTATTCATATTTTTCCTCATCAAATGTTTCCTGAATAAAATTAAAATTGAACAAGCAAATTAGGTTTCACTGTCCTGAACTATAAAATGGAGGTAAAGATGCCTGCATGGTTTGCCTCAGTGATTCTCAAAGTGTCGTCCCTGGATCTGGAAAATTTGTTAGACATGCAAATTCTCAGCACCCCTCCCAAACCTACTGAATCAGAAGCCAGTGTTTTTACATGCCTTCCAACTGATTCTAACACATGGTGAAGATTCTCATTTATCAGTCTATTTTATGAAATAATTATGAATATCATAATGATATTCAATATCATTATGAGTTCAATAATATCAAAGTACCCTAAAAAATGAATCGTGTATTATCATTAAAAGAGTAAATTACATTCCTTAAAAAAACTTAGTGGTTTTGCTACAGCCAGATAAAAATGAACATTAGAAATGAAATAGGTCATAAAGCACTTTTAAAACAAAGAATCATTCTAAATTTTACCTTGGTAATGTAGAAGAGTCATGGATCCAGAGAAAAAGATGACCATGAGCCATAAAACTGAGCCTAGAAAATCTGATAATGTGGAACGTGGCAGTTCAACCCAGAAATGTGAAATACTGTACAGCCTTCTTACCTGACCAGTGTCCAGTGGAGGTGCCAGATCTGTCTGTACATGTCTCACTTACAGGTCTAAACACAGTTTCCCAACCTCCAGTAGCATAGCGCCAATTCTGAGATTCCAAGATAAGTGTTCGCTGAGTACCATATGCAATCATGAAGCAGTAGACCACGTGATGGAGTTGACAGCCATAGCCACAGCCTTTGTTGATATTACATACCAGCTTCTTGGCTTTGCTGCAATCCTTGGGATTCTGTCAGGGAGAAAGACAAACAAAGGTAAAGAGAGGTCATCTTCTCTTTATAAGTGACAAGTGTCAAAAATCATATAATTAGCCAGGACTGATCTAGCGTATCTTTTTTTTTTTTTTTTTGAAGATTTTATTTATCCATTAGAGAGAGAGTGAGAGAGAGCAGGAGAGGGGAGAAGGTCAGAGAGAGAAACAAACTCCCTGTGGAGCCGGGAGCCTGATGCTGGACATAGTCCTGGGATTCTGGGATCACGACCTGAGCCGAAGGCAGATGCTTTACCAACTGAGCCACCCAGTGCCCTGATCCAGTGTATCTTACTAAACAAAAAAACCAGCTTTAGGAATTGAATTTCAAAGAATCCAGTGAAAGTTTATTTTAAAGAGATAGCAAGGAGAAGGAACAACTGCTTTGGAAACATCACTGAAAAAATATAAAACGAAGCATTACATTGAAAAATTACTCTTTCACTTCTCTATCACTCAGAATATGCAAGTACGATCATCTCTGAACTCAGAGTTGCATAGATTAAGATTTTTATGAAAGAAGTAAAATAGTTTTATTTATTTATTTATTCCAGCTCTATTTCAGCATGTTGTGCCTACCTTTTCAGCTGAAACTCAAATAATCTTAAATGCAAAACTATAATTTAATTTATAACTTAATTCCATCTATCTTCAGAGTTCTAGATGTCACAAACAAAATGTATTTTTTCATTATGGAAGTAAAACCACTGAATAAAAAAAAATGAGTTCAGGACTTAAAAAAAAACTAATCTTGGTGATAGCTACTAGTTATTTCATAATAAAAAGTAGAATATGTTCTATATCATGCCAATTTTTTAGTCATTGAAGTATAATTAACGCAAGTGTTATGTTAGTTTTTGGTGTACAACATGATTCAACAATCCTATACAGTCCTCATGCTCATCATAAGTGTAGTCACCATCTGTCACCAAACATTATTATAATATTATTGACTATATTCCCTATGCTGTACTTTTCATCTCCTTGACTATTTTCTATTTCATACCTAACTGCCCACCTAGGGTTATGCCAATTTTTAATCAGGAGGTCCATTTTTCTATTTGTATTCCCTGCTATAAGATGAATAGTAAGTGGTTAAAACAATATTATCTAACAGTGGGTGCAACAGAGTTAGTTAATGAGAGATGTCCTTTTTATTCTAAAGCTTTGACTCTGCTATAATTCATATGGGCTATTGTTAAATATCCTTAGGCATCTTAGTCTTCAAATAAAAATTTGTTTTGACAGGGACTCCTTAGCCTAGGAAGTTTTAAGCTGCTTTGTCTGCAAGGTTTAAAGAAAGGATGGGTGCCTTCAGGAACAGAATCTTTTCTCCCACAAAGTGAGAAGCAAAGTAACCAGTTCTCAATTTATATGAGCCCTGAGAAAAAGCAACTGCCAAACTACAAATCTACAACTATTTCCCAGGTAAAGCAGAGCCTTAGAAACAAAAGCTAGGAAGGTGAAGGTATAAAATTATTCTGAAGGAAAAGTTGAGAAGGGAAAATGCAACACAGTTGTGCCACAGCAGACTGGTCTTCTTAGATAAAACTGAACCCAATACCAAGAGCCTTCTTTAAAAAAAAAAAACAAAAACACATTTATTTGAGAGGGAGAGAGAGCAAGCAAGAGCACAAGAAAAGGGGGTTAAAAGAAGCAGACACCCTGCCCTGTTGAGCAGGGAGCCCTAAGTGGGGCTCTATCTAAGGACACTGGGATCATGACCTAAGCTGACCTAAACCACTGAGCCATGCAGGTGCCCCATCAGGAACCTTCTGAAAAGTTAAGAGTCCTTATGAATCTGAGAGAATCCAGATAAAACTCAGCAAGATTTGGTTAATACTGTTTCCCTAATCAAGTACTAGAATTGCTGCTTCTTTTCATTTTGAGACTTTGAAATCTAGTTGGTTTAGCCATAAAAGATTTGAGAGGAACAGAAGGGTATGTGATGTGTTATTGGAAGCCCAGTATCACTTATTTTCTATCCGCTATAATGTAAGAATCTTGGGAATAAATAACATTCTCAATCTGATCCAAAGCTTTATTATTAACTCAACAGTTTATCTAAAGGGTAAATAAAGAACACTGAAATTTGTCAGATTTTTCATGATTTGTAAGAAATATAGCATTTGAGTATCTCTAAAATTCATATGAATGAAAAAGCAAATGTCCCTTATATATTTTTCAAGACTTTTTCTTTTAGAACAGATTTTAGATACACAGAATTATTGCAAAGATAGTACAGAGATCTCATATACCTCACATCCAGTTTCCCCTATTATGTCTAACATTAATCTTCATATTTTTTAATGAAAAAAAAAGAGTGAGGGAACATAATAATTAAACATATGAAACCACAAACTGTTTTTTTTTAATAAAAAAGAAGACACATCTGCATTAAGACAAACACATCTATTGTGTTTCCTGAGTTTAATTAGAATGCAATGCTTTGAGCACAAGAATTGAGTCCTAAGAGAAAGAAACGGACAGTTTTTGAAAAGAAGCTTAAATCAAGATTTTTAGCGCTCCTCAAACCAAGCTAAATCAAGAATATATTAAATCTTTCTGTTAAGCCATGGACAACATAGAGAAAGGAAAATTTGGTTCTGGAATGATAAAGGTCTACGTATATACAGAGTAACCAACAGAAGATTCAAAGGCAGAGGCTAGCAGTAAGAGAAGAGAAAATGAATGACTAGAATGAGAACAGTCAATAAAGTACTGAAGAAGCTCAGAGCCACAGCCCAATTTTTTCATAAAAATATTTAAAAGTCTGAAAAATTCAAAACATCTTGTTCATCAAAAGCCAGAGAGAGTGAGAAATAGGAAAAAAAAAAATGTGTGTCTCTAACATAAGATTAGGCTCACCAGAATAAATATCTAGAAAAAAACAAGCAACAAACAGATTTACAGGAATCTATAAATTGTTGTTACACACACACACACACACACACACACACGCATGTGTGCATATATATGTATGCATAATCTTCAAATTTCTTACCAAATAGGCTTTGTCAATTGCCGTTGATCCTGGTTTTACACTTTCTGTCTTCAAAAAGCTTGCTGGTATGTCTCATCCATAAGCAAGCATATATAGAAGGGTCTCATTACTAAAAGCTTTAATTATGCTAACGCTTTAACAGGGTAGCTATATCTGATGATAAAATCTGTTTTTCTGGGGCGCCTTGGGTGGCTCAGTGGGTTAAAGCCTCTGCCTTCCGCTCAGGTCATGATCCCAGGGTGTGGGATTGAGCCCCACATCAGGCTCTCTGCTCTGCGGGGAGCCTGCTTCCTCCTCCTCTCTCTCTGTCTCTGCCTACCTCTCTGCCTACTTGTGATCTCTGTCTGTCAAGTAAATAAATAAAATCTTAAAAAAAAAATCTGTTTTTCAATAACTTCTATATGTGCCTAATGTATTTCCTTCTATATCTATCAGTTATGCAAGAATGCAGGCATATTGTTTTGTTCTATATTGTGATTCTTTTGATTCTTCTCCTCTCTCCCCTTTTATGACACTCTCCACTCATCACACATACACACACCTGACGTGTGTGCGTGGAATAGGATACACTCTCAGGACTCTCAGTCCTACCAGGAAGTACTTCTCATCTGAGAATGGAAGATGGGGAAATACAGATTGAAAATGCACCTCTTAGGTCCTCTGGGAGTGGGTTTCACTTCTCTCTGCCTTGAGTATCACTCACCAACCAAGTAGAGGTGAACTTTTGTTCATTAAGTAAGTATTTATTAAGCCCTTAATATATATAAAAAAACTCAGGAGATGAACAATCCAATAGAATAAGAAATTATACATAAATAATAACAGACAACTTATATGTAATAAGACTGTGATGAACAAGAAATTAAGGACTAGAAGAGGGAAAAATCACTTTCAGCTGAACTAGAAAGCATTATAAATAAAAATTGTATTTAAACTAAACCTTAAAAGATAAAATTTATTGTCTTTATGAAATGGTAAGTAGAAGTATTTTTTTCATTAGTAAATGAGTATCCATATTGTAAAGAATGATAGTTAAGAGCAAAGTAAAATTATAAACTCTCTAAATTATACTTATAATGTGGGATTTTTTACATATAGGGTCTTCTTGGAAGTCAAAGGCATTAATAGACACATACATTCTTCTTCCTTGCAATGACGAGGATTATTCAAGTTTCAGAAACAGGAGGTAATTTTGTCAAAATTACTTGAGACACATGCTCTAGTTAAAGAACTTTGCATAGAGAGCCTTAAGATACAATTTTGTTCTAATTCAGGCTCTGTTATGAATTAAGTTGTATGATTTTGATTCATTTTCTTAATTTAAAATTGTGACAAATATCTCTTTCTGCTTATCCATCCTTCCTTCTCAGAAATACTATGAAGCTAAATGACATGGTAAATGTTCAAAGCTAATTCAAACATACTCTCTCATTTATCCTCATAATCTCAAGAGATACTATTTCACACTGGATAAATGCAGTATTTCTTGTATTTAGTGCACAAGGTAGCCCAATTATGGACCTTTATAAGCTAACAATATTATGTAACATTATAGTTACAATAGTTAATATAATATATTCTAATATATATAATATAACTATAATAATATATAGTTATAATTCAACATTATAGTTATAATTCTCCAGCAATGCTATCGCTGTAGTACAGACAAACCACAAAAAAAGGACTTAAGGAAAACAGCATTCTTCTGTATTTAGTTTCCTTTTCTTCCTTTTTTTTAAAAAAAAAAACAAAACACTATCTGAGGCATTTGTTCTGACACTGCTAGTTTCCAAGAGTGACCCTTGATCACTAGAACCAAAAGCTGTATTTGTTCTCATTATCCTATAAATAAAAATTGAGACATATGTTAAAATCAATATGCCTCTAGGATGGTACATTAAGAGAGGCAGCATCTCTTAAACCTAAATGATTACTAATTCACTAAAGGCATCATCATAATGCTGAAATATTTTAGACCTTTTTACTTTGGTTAAAATATGAATATAGTTACTATCAAACATATTTCAAATTAGGAAGCGTGTTTAATTTCTACTTTGCTAAAAACAAGTAATTTTGAATCAACTAGTAAACCAGAATTATTCTTATATTATGTAGGCTCTGCTAAGATTTAGAAGTTCGCATGGTAAATTAGTAGTAATTGTGAATTAATGATGTAACATTATAAAACAATACTGATTCCATGACTTTTAAATTAAATCAGAGACAAAGTGTTTTGCCATGACTATTTAGATTTCCAATACACACAAGTAAAAGCCTCTTCAGAGGAAAATTTTCCAGCCACCATGTAATTTTCCTCACTTATCTGCCTAGATTTACTACAGACCAAAAATATTGTGTTAAAAGGCTAAATTAACAAGAAACAAAAAAAACTTAGTCAATATAAACTGAACATAGTATCTCCAGGCAACTCCTGTAAAGAGTAAATGCTCAATAACAATTAGTTCAATTGAATTCCACGTAGGGAGAGAAAGGTGATGTCAAGCTGACAGTGACCAAAATAAATTAATTGGTGACAAGCCAGAATTTAGAATTCAGCTCTCTCAATCTACTGTTCAATGCTCTTATGTATCCTCCTGTGAGGTCTTTAATCTATGATTCAACAAGAAGTACAGGCTCAGAGGACTTATCTGGTCACTCTCCTAGCTTTATAGATAAATGCACACTTGACAATAAGAATTTCATATATTTAAAGTGTACAACATGTTGATATATATACATATATATACATACCTACATACATACAATATGAAATGATTACCACAATCAAGCTAATTAACATATCCATCACTTCATATCATTACAATTTACTTTTGGTAGTGAGAACACTTGAAATCAACTCTCATAGCAAATTTCAAGTATATAACGCCAGTATTATTAATTATAGTCATTATGCTGTATATTAGATCTCTAGAACTTACTCATCCCACATAAGTGAACTTCTGTACCTTCGATCAACATCTCTCCATTTCCCCCATCTCCTTGTTTCTAGTTACTACTGTACTACTCTCTGCTTTTATAAATTTGACATTTTTAGATTGCACATATGAGATCATGCAATATTTATCTTCCTGTGTCTTATCCATCTTGCAAAAGCAGATTTTCTTATTTTTGTGGCTGAATAACATTCCATTTTACACACACACACACACACACACACATCCATTTATCCACTGATAGACACATAGGTTGTTTCCATATTTTAACTCTTGTGAATAATGCTGCAGTGAACAAGGGGTACAGTATCTCTTTGAGATAGATTTTTTTAATTTCCTTTAGATATGTATACCAAGAAGTGGGACTGTTGTATCATTAGTAGTTCTATTTTTAACTTTTTGAGGAATCTATATACTGTTTTCCATAATGGCTATTCCAACTTACATTCCCACCAATGGTGTCCAAGGGTTCCCTTTTCTCCACATCCTTAACAAAACTTGTTATTTTTCATCTTTATGATAATAGCCAGTCTAACAGGTAAGAGGTGATAATTTCATTGTTTCCCTGATTAGTGATCTCTTGACCATTCACAGGCTTTCTTCCGAGAAATGTCAGTTCAGATCCTCAGTCTATATTTTAATTATGTTATTTGTTTTTTGCTATTGAGTTGAATTCCCTATACATCTGGATGTTAACTCCTTATGAGATAAATGACTTACAAATATTTTCTCCCATTCTGCAGGTTGTCTTTTCATTTTGTTTATCATTTCATTTCCTATGCAGAAGACTTTTAATTTGCTGCAGTCACTTGCTGATTTTTATTGTTGATTGTGCTTTTGTTGTCATATCCAAAAACTCTTTGTCAAGAGCAATGTCCAAGAAGCTTTCCCTCTAAGTTTTCTTCTAGTACTTCTATGGTTTCAGGTCTTACATTTAAGGACCAAGACTCAGAACCCTGAGGATTCTTCCAGTAACTCTCTAATAGCATTTCTTCTCTAAGGAGGAGTTAAGCCATAGACAGCTTCTATTTCCAAAGAAGAGAGGTCAGAAAAACCAAAGGAATGAGCCAGGTAAGTCAAATTTTATTGTACTCTTTGTCTCCTCTAATCACAAGACTGAATAGTCTTTAATTTGTTTGTTTAAGAAGATCTGCAACATCTAGCTTTCTGTTGGTAATGAAGAAAAGATTCATTAATAGTGTGGTGAAAGCATTTCATTGTATTGGAAACAGTCTGATTTTATTTCTCTAAAATTATTTTCAGAGCCAAAGCAGAGAAGGTAATGAAGCAAATAAGAGAACTGGAGTACTGCATTGTGGTAATTAAAATGAAAACTCTGGGCATAGTTAATAACCATGAAAGAGAAAATTAAAAAGCATTCTCATTTTTAAAAACCAGGCCTGGAAATTATTGTCTTTTAACCCATTAAACATGAATATTTTCACAGCAAAGTTAAGATAGTACAGAGGTGTTCTTTCTACCCCTCCAACAAAGAACAATTTGTTGCAAGTAGTACGAACAACTCAATAGCTTAGGCACAAGTAGGCTACCCAATACTGCAGGAAATCAATTTCCCTTTAGGTATTTTATAAACTTTTAAGTGTGGAAACTTGATAACAAGATATCAAGATACATATACCCTAAACAAAGGCATATGGTCACTATACAGCTACAGGAGAGGAAAGATCTTGGTAAGTAGTGCAACAAACAACTAACTTACTTTAAACACATTTGAACTATTTTTGCTCTGCCTAGAAGGCTCTATTGAATATTCTAAAGCCATTTTTTAAAAAGATGGAAATTCTACAAATCCAGTCGAAAGCAACAAATATGATGGGGCATTTCTTCTATGGAGGGTCTTTGAGACAGCAGTCCTTCATCTCTGGATATCCCAGGTGGTCTCCACAAAATCTCTACTTCAGGCTCAAGAGATGAGTACATTAGAGCAACCTCGGTAACATTTTCTGCTACTATAAAAGCCACAAAGGAAAGGCAGAGAAAGAATGAAATGCATCCAAATCCAACTTTTCTCATTCAGGAATCCAATGTAAATAAGGCTGGTGAAGAAAATCTAAGTAACTTGAGAGGCCAGATTCTGCTAATCCTACACAAATATACAGAAGATGTATAACCTCAAGCACCTTCAATTTTTCTCCAGAGGTTTAGAGTCTGATTTCTAGATGTCAGAACCAACTAACTGCTCAGTTTAAAAATAACATACTTTTGGGCACCTGGGTGGCTCAGTGGGTTAAGCCTCTGCCTTTGGCTCAGGTCATGATCTCAAGGTCCTAGGATGGAGTACCGCATTGGGCTCTCTGTTCAGCAGAGAGCCTGCTTCCCCCTCTCTCTCTACTTGCCTCTCTGTCTACTTGTAATGTCTCTCTCCATGTGTCAAATAAATAAAATCTTTTTTTAAAAAAAGTTTAAAAAATAACATACTTTCAAAATTAAAGTTGAATTTCAGAAATGTCCTCCACTATTTTACTTAACAGAACTCATTCAGCTTTCTTTCCTTAAACTGAAATTCAGAGAGGACATGGCAGGTACTCTTAAAAAGATGAGGAAGGGAAAAGAATAGGGAAAGGACAGAGGGAAAGGGAAGAAAGGCGGAAGAGGGAAGAAAGTGGGAGGAAAGGGGGAAAGGGAAGAAGTGTGGAGGGAAAGAGTGGGGCTGGGGTGGGAGAGGGAGAAAAGTAAAAGCAAGCTGGGAATGGTTAGTCCAGATCAAAACATGATGTAAAAAGAAAAAAAAGGATAAAGTAGACGGCAGATACAAAAGAGAAACATTAGTTGAAACTCTGTTCTGTGCAAAGGCTGCTGCAAATGTTTAGTTTTGTTGTAAATAAATGAGTAACTTAAACTGTTTGTCAGCTCTTCCATTCTGCAAAGTGCCATTCATCCCAGGAGCACTGGTACTTGCAGCACTTGTCTGTCTACTCACTGGCTTTTATTTATTTATTTATTTATTTATTTATTTTTAAAAGATTTTATTTATATATTTGATAGAGAGAAATCACAAGTAGATGGAGAGGCAGGCAGAGAGAGAGAGAGGGAAGCAGGCTCCCTGCTGAGCAGAGAGCCCCATGCGGGACTCGATCCCAGGACCCTGAGATCTTGACCTGAGCCAAAGGCAGCGGCTTAACCCACTGAGCCACCCAGGTGCCCCCTCACTGGCTTTTAAATCAAACCATCAACAATATCTAAACCAGAGATCAAATCCTGCTGCCTCTTCCCTGGACAGAGGCACTGTTCTATTTCTCCATGCAGCTATCCATGCACTAAGAATCCTCCGCTAGCTGGCTTAAATTTCTTGGAAATTCCTAGTTATTATTATCACTTTTAATTAAATATAAAACATTCTTAAGATAATTTTCCTCAATGCCTCAGTTTAACGGCCATCTAACTGAATCAGGTTATTTACTTTTTGAAATCTTTAACACTGAGTTTTTTGCTGTTTATTTTTAAGTAATAAATTGATTTTATTAATTAATTTATTTAAAAAATAAATTAAAGCCCACAATAAATTACAAAAACAGTAGAGAGTTACCATGTATACCTTCCACAGAGCTTTCCCAATGAGAACATCTTACTTAACCACAGCTCATTATCATTATCAGGAAACTGACATTACATAACATAATTAACTAATATATAGACCTTCTTTGGATTTCACCAGGTTTTATATGCATTGTTTTTTGGAGGTGTGTGTGTATAGTATATCCAATTTTATAACATGTACAGACTCATGTAACTAGTACTACAATCAGGATATAAACTGTTACATCAAAACAAAGAAATTCTCTTATACTACTCCCTTTAAGAGTCACACCCTTCCCCAAATGTTAATCTCTGAATCTCTGACAACTACTGATCATTCTCCATGACTAAATAATTTAGTAATTTGGGGAGTGTTATCAATGAAATCAGACAGTATGTAGCCCTTTCAGTTTGGCCTTTTTAAAAAATCACTTAGCATAATGCTGTTAAGATCCATCCAAGCTACTGTATGTATCAATAGTTCAGTTCCTTTTATTACCAACTTCCAGTCTGTTACGCCACAACCTGTTCACCCACTGAAGGGCATTTGGGCTGTTTTCAGGTTTAGGGTATTACAAATTAAGTTGCTATGCATGCAAATGTACAGATTATTGTGTGCATATGAATTTTTATTTCTCTAGGATAAATATACAAACACAATTGTGAATCAAAGTGCCAAATTGTTTCATTAGTTAAATGCATGTGATGTTCAGAGGTCTGCATAGGATTTCAAACACAGATTTGAAAAATCCTGTTCTCTAACTCCCTCTTCTCTATAACCCTCCATCCACTCTAGTGGTGGTGAGAATAGGAACTGCCTCATTATTGCAGTGTGATGATGGCAGACAGGTTTTGTCCAATGGCTCTGAGGTTGTAACACCAGCCGGGAGAGGCAGGGGTGCCCTCATTACTGAAAGGCAGGTATGGTGGACAGGGCTAGGTACTCAAGCTCCACAGCAATGGGACTGCGAAGGGCAGGGGGCAACTGCTTTCATGACGTTTGCCTGGAACAGGATAGATGTAATAAAAAATGAGACCTTTTTTATGTTTTATCCATTAGTATTTTTTGGTTGGAGGAGGAGTCTCTAGCACGTCCAACTGGGATATATAGGAATAAAACAAGCAAATAAACAAATATAGAAGATCCACATTGTACAGGATTCTTTTTCTTGGTACTTAGCAGGAGGAATAGGGTATAATGTGTTTACTCTATCTTATCCAGAAACAGAAGCCTATATTTTAGCCCAACATAGTCTCATTTAATGCACATTTAACTTACTTCTATAATGCTACTTATTTATTGGAAAACTAATGACTTGGTGGCTCCAGAGGCATTTGCTCATTTAAGTTTCTTTTAAAAATGACAAACCAACCTTTTTTTCAATATAATTTGAATCTTGAGAACACTGTGGTACTGTATCTTCTTATGTAAAAGGAAAATATAACAACTGTTTGAAGAAAAGACCTCTAATACTGAACATTTAAAAGATTATTCAAAGCCTTTATGGGATGCAGGCTTTGAACACAGGCAAAACTCCTTATATTTAAAAGCTTTTTCTTAGAGCACAGCTTTATTTCCTTTTTCACCCATTCTACACGTAAAAAGGGCAGGGCACTAGGTCTTTTGGTTGCAAGTCAAACATAGTATCTATCTTCCCCCTAACCCTTTAATCATAAGCAGCTCTCTCATTGGGTTTCTGAAAACCAACTCTCTTGATTTCTGACAATACCTGCAGCTTCAAGGTATGGTCTCCTCTACTAGCCCTGACACTTTCCAAACCCAGCAAGTACAGCCACTTTAATCACTCCAGGGGAAGAGGATTTATACCAAAATTCAAAATAAAACAAATAATTGAAAAACCTGTCCACACAAGCAAACAAACAAAAAACCACCAACCTCTGAGCAAAGGAAATGTCCAAAGAGCTACAGGGCTATTTTACTGGTGGAATAGTAACCAGAATTCTTCCAACAATCCCAGATAATCTCTGATATGCTTCAATTTGATAAAAGAAATGATGAGGTGTACACATATAAAAGTGTTGGTTTTTATAGATGGTTGGTTTTTATATATCTTGCCTTATAATAAACAATGGTTATACCAATGAAAAGAAAGAGGAATTAAAAAGAAGGTGCCATAGCTCTGGGGAAGATATGAAACAGTTCAGAGAAAACAGTAACAAGCAATGGTAAAAATTAAGACCTGTCTTTATCCATTCAGATGCAGTCAGTGACTCCCTACTTTTCCACATTGAAATCTCTAAGTGCTTCTTTTTCTACCTGCATCACTTTTTTTTAAGAGGGAGAGTGCACGCAAGGAGGGGAAGGGAGAAGCGGCAGAGGGGGCAGGCTCCATGCCCAGTGCGAAGCTCTGCAGGGCTCCATGCCCAGTGCAGAGCTCTGCGGAGCTCCATGCAGGGCTTGCACTCATGACCCTGAGATCATGACCTAAACCAAAATCAAGAGTCAGAGGCTTAACCCACTGAACCACCCAGGCGCCCCTATCTGCCTCTTAGTCTTTCTGGCTATTACAGCCTCTTGTGATAGCATGACAACAAAATCCGAAATATACCAGAAGAACTTTGGTATAGAGGTAAGACAGAAGAAAATTATGAACTTAGAAAAAAAAAAATGCTACTAACTCTCATTCCTTCCTACCTCGAACATATACGAAATCAAAGATAAAGTAAAATAAAAAGCTTAGATACTTCAATGGCTCTCTAGTAGAACCTGAGATCATTCAGAATAAATCAAGATGTGGCCCCAATATTTAAGCAGACATCATTTTGCATCTGAAAGCTTCACAATCATTAACAGTGTTCCTTACTATATCTTAAGGAGATCACTGTGCTCTTAATGATCTAAAGTGACTGCTTCTCAGCCTTTTGGCTAATAATGATCGAAAGTGAACATGGCCAAGGTCTTTAACAGAGTAGAGTATATTCTTGCAAACCTATGTATACTTCATATCTAGTTCCATGATCTAACCAGTAAAAACCCTTCAACTCATTCATAAATGGAAAAAATAACCAATTGGAGTAGGAACTTCAGTATGGGGAAGACAAAGGCACATGCCCAGAAAGCTGGTATCTC
The DNA here is from genome assembly GCF_030435805.1 of Mustela lutreola. Lineage (NCBI taxonomy): Eukaryota > Metazoa > Chordata > Mammalia > Carnivora > Mustelidae > Mustela > Mustela lutreola. The sequence continues at coordinate 118,400,208 of NC_081296.1, read as the reverse complement.
AAATACAGATTAGGAGCTCATATATAGCTCATGGAACAGGAAAAGGAAGCAAAGGAAAATAGAAGCAAAACATTTAAGAATTATTTCTATTACGATCTAGGCTACAATTAACAAACTTTTCCTATAAAGGACCATACAGTAAATAGGTTTAGCTTTGCAGGCCAGATAATCTGCCACAATTATTTAAATTTGTCACACAGCCTGAAAATAACCATAGACAATATTTTAAAAAAATATGCATGGCTTTTTTCCAATAAAATTTTACAAAAACAGCTGAGCTGGATTTGGCCTGAGGTGGTAGTTTGTTGACTTCTGGTCTAGGCCAGTAAAATCTGTAAAAACAGGCTGGCAAAAGGAAAGACATTAGACCAGATGGATAGGAATACATGTTCCTTAAGAATATTGGAACCTATGTCTTATTCTGTTTTGTATTCTGATTTGCTGCAAATTATGACATCTTTTACCATTAATGGGATACACAGATTTAGTTCTTCAATAAACCTAGGATCCAATGCCCACATTACTTTCTACTTAAACTACTAGTGGTATTTTCCTAATGTCTCAGCTGCTAAAATCTTGACTCCTCTTTCTGAAGAGAACATTTACCTCATCCATAGGTAAACTTGAAGGATACCTCTACTGTATATGGAACAACTAGATAGGAACAAGTAATATTCATTTTTTTTTAAAAGATTTTATTTATTTATTTGACAGACAGAGATCACATGTAGGCAGAGAGGCAGGCAGAGAGAGAAGAGGAAGCAGCCTCCCTGCTGAGCAGAGAGCCCGATGTGGGCTCAGAATATGTTTAACATTTCTTCTGTGAAAAATCAGGCTTTCTATTTACACATCTATCTGAATTTTAATCTACTTAGCATATCATTCTACATTCTAACAGCATTAAGTTAAACTTCCTATAGTCCAAAGAAAGAAAATCACTCCTCATGACTTCTGTTACAATTAAAGACAAAGATAATGACTTTTTGAACATACTTTCCATAGGATTTCCATATTATAATATTACGTCTCTCTCTTTTCTCTTCAGACTTGTTCATTACTGAAAAAAGTCTACATTCTCTACTGACTTTTGCAAATTTCTTTTTTTTTTTTTTTTTTAAAGATTATTTATTTATTTATTTGACAGAGAGAAATCACAAGTAGGCAGAGAGGCAGGCAGAGAGAGGAGAGGAGGAAGCAGGCTCCCTGCTGAGCAGAGAGCCCAATGTGGGACTCGATCCCAGGACCCTGAGATCATGACCTGAGCTGAAGGCAGCGGCTTAACCCACTGAGCCACCCAGGCGCCCACTTTTGCAAATTTCTAAGTGTTTTCACAACTGAAAATCTCTTATAATGACAAAGAAGTCATCTTAAGAGGTAGAAACAATATATATAGGCAAAGCCACTTCTAGAAACTTCGTATTTTATGGTTCTACTCATTCAGTTATTTAAAAGTTATATTCATTTTCCTCTGTTTACTAGGTACATGAGAAATCTAATTGTTTAAGATTTCTGGGGGCACCTGGGTGGCTCAGTGGGTTAAGCCTCTGCCTTCGGCTCGGGTCATGATCCCAGGGTCCTGGGATCGAGCCCCGCATCGGGCTCTCTGCTCGGCGGGAAGCCTGCTTCCTCCTCTCTCTCTGCCTGCCTCTCTGCCTACTTGTGATCTCTGTCAAATGAATAAATAAAATCTTTAAAAAAAAAAAAAAAGATTTCTGCAGCAAGGTCTTATGTTGCTAATGATGGGCAGATGCGAAAGAGGATGTGGCTTCCCCAGCCCAGCCAATATTAAAAGCAGCCCTAAAGCTTATATTCAGTTAGTCACCTTCAACAAAGCACTGGGAAAATAAAACAAAACAAAAATAAACAAAATATTGGCACCTCAAAGCACTTGTTAATGGTGACTCTAACGACTTGCAGTTAAGACTCTGCCTCTTCCCCTTACCATTTACTAGGCAAGTTACACAAACTTCTCTAGGCCTCAATTTATTCTCCTACATATTGAATATAACAACACCTGCCTCCTAAGAGTTTTGCTTACAACCTAGCAGTACAGAAAGTGTATAGAAGGGGCAGCTTACAGACATTATTCATCCTCACAACTTCCTTTTATGTAGCATATGATTAAGAAGAAATATCTCTTCCCTTTCACCTTCCAATTAAATGACTTGGATGAGACCTCGAGCTATTTGGATGTTTTATTATCTATTTTCAAATGACTGATCCAGACCTTGAGCCCAGTATAACACCAATGTAATGACCTAAATGTCTCAATTCTCCATAGAGAAAATAAAATCAGTACTAACCTTTCTCAGATGGGTTTTTAAAGTGCTATGAGCTGCACAAATCACACAGTATTTATCCCCCTGATAAATATTTATCACAACTGGCATTTTTGGCTTAGGTAGGTCCCATATATGATGGCATTCCATACAGACAATTCAAGCAGTGTTTAATACAGCTACTACAGTACTGTAAGCAATATGAGAACACACCATTTTCTAGTGTCAGAGCATATCTATATATTTTAATTGATTGCAGAGACATAGTTGTATGCTTTTATGACTTTTTACTGACTCATATCTAAGACTTATCTGGTCTTAGATTCTTAGTCAGTATTCTGCCCTGAGTTAAGCAATGGGCGAGGAGGGGTGGCGGTGGGAGCACAAGAAGAGTGGGTAGTGAGGCTTACTGAACAGATACCGTTATTGTCTATAGTAACCAGGACTTAACGCCTAGAGCATGGCAGTCTTACACAAAGGCTGTTGGCAGTGAACAGCAGCTGATAATCAATTATAGTTTGGTCAGTTTGAGAAAGTGCTGCATACTTGAGGGATTGAAGGACAGGGAAGGTCCTAGTCAGAAAGCTGCTTTATAAATAGGGTGAAATTTTAACTGGAGGCAACCTAGTTTTTCTTTGTTATCTATGTCCTTGAGACAGAACCCACTCAATCTTAAATTCTCAGCATCTATACTTTTCATCTAATTTTGCCATATGTCTTTCTCTATTTCAAGCTTCCTAATTACAGTGGTTCTTAGGTAATCTTATGTCTAAAGGAAATAAAATTCCCTTCTAGTTCAGTGAAAAGGGCTTCCTTAGGGGCAGAGTGGGTTTACTGAAATGTAAGCTGAAGGGACCCTCATTTGAACAGGTCTCTTCAAAGGCCCTGGGAGGAGGAGGGGTTATGTAATGCGTTCACCTGGCCATAAATTTTTGTAAAAATTATAAACTTTGACCACAATGAGTTAAGATGGTTGTCTTGTCCCACTTGGAATTCCCTTCCATCTCATTTTCCTGGTGTTGGTGTCAGTATTAAGTGGCAATGAGGTAACTTTCAGCATTTCTGGGATCCTGTTTGGGAAAATTAAGCTGGGGATTCATTTAGTCTAGATCTACAGGGATATATTTATGTGGTTCAGGATTACTTTGGTGCAGTTATTTTTGTAACATAGTAGATACAGGGCAAGGGTATATACTACAATTCGATAGGTCCTATTGCACCCAGCATAGGAAGTGTCAGGGAATCAGAGAATTGGGAGTCAGTTCTCAATAATGCCTAGTCAATACAGAAGTTCTCTTCTGTCATTAATATCCTCAAAAATGTAGTGTATGCAATTCAAAATATAGCTAAACAATTATATGTATTATTCTTTTTTTCCTTTTATGGTATCACATGAAATAGAATTTATATGAACTCCTTTGTTTGTATGGCACAAGCTTATAATAGTACCACAGATATGAAATATGCAAAGTTGCAAACTTTAAGTTACAAATAACAACAAATAAAAAACAACTTTTTTTAGGTCCCTGGGTGGCTCAGTCGGTTAAGCATCTCTGGCTCAGGTCATGATCCTGGGGTCCTGGGATGAAGTCTCACATCAGGCTCTCTGCTTAGTGGGGAGCTTGCTTCTCCCTCTCCTCCCCAGTGGTGCTCTCTTCCGCTATCTGTCTCTCTCTCTCAAATAAATAAATAAATAAAATATATTTTTGGGGGCACCTGGGTGGCTCAGTGGGTTGAGCCGCTGCCTTCGGCTCAGGTCATGATCTCGGGGTCCTAGGATCGAGTCCCGCATCGGGTTCTCTGCTCCACGGGGAGCCTGCTTCCTCCTCTCTCTCTCTCTCTGCCTGCCTCTCTGCCTACTTGTGATCTCTCTGTGTCAATGAATAAATAAAATCTTTTAAAAAAAAATAAATAAAAATAAAATATATTTTTTAAAAAAACCTCCAAAATAAAAAACAACTTTTTGCATCGACCATGTTAGAGAAAGATAGATTCAATCTTTCCATTCCCTTTACGGAAAATATTACAAAATCATTGTAAATTCACTTTATAGAAAATCTTATAAATCATAAAGAGTATGAAGCTAAGACACATGGGGAAACAGTATTATAAACAGTGCCAGGCAATTAATAAGACTTCCAATATTTCTGGAGTATTGTTGTCATAGTATACGTTAACCTTACAAAATACGTAATTTGTTGGTATTTCTTTTCTTCGTTATAATTAAGTGATCCTCACTAGTCATATGTTCCATATTTGCAAATTTGCCTACTAGCTAAAATTTGCTTGCAATCTCAAAATCAATACTTGAGGTGTTCTCAGGGTCACTTGTGGGCACATGCAATGCAGTGAAAATATGAGCTGCCCAAAGCACACAGTTCTCAGCTGAGGTCAAACAAGGTAGCATTTTGTCTTCTTGTTTTAGCTGTCATACTATGAAAAAGCATCCTTTTTGCAGTCTATACAATGCCATGTTTTTTGCATTTTTGTGCATTTGTGCACAACTTGGCTGTTTAAAATCTCCCCTAAGCATAGTGCTGAAGTGCTGTCTGCATTCTTAAGCACAGGAAAGCTGTGATATCCCTCACTGAAAAAATATGTGTGTTACATAAGCTTCATTCAAGTCTGACTTGTAGTGCTTTAAGTCATGAGTTAAATGTTAATGAATCAACAACATGTATTATACAAAATATTTTTAAACAGAAACATACATAACACAAGATCATATATTAATTGGTTGACAAAAAGTTCTGACCAGAGAGATTCACAGGCACCCAGGAGCAGAGGTTCACTAATTTAGTGTTTTTGGTGACTTTATAGAACATAATTGATGCAAATAATGAGAATCTCAACTGTCATTATTTACTTTCATATTTAAGTGTATTTGTATTCCTTTTTATAAAAAGTGTCAAAAACTGTAGAGGTTTCAAGTCCAGCCCCCAAATCTGAATCCAGTTCTGGTCAGTAGCCTCCCTCTTCCTTTCATGGGAACGTTGCTACTCCCCAGTTCTTGCCTTGCTGGAATTGAGACCAAGACTATGGAAAATGAACCTCTGGCCTGGGAGTTGGTAGTTGGGGTCAAAATCCCCAATTATAACACTATACCTATGTGGAAACCATACCTGTTTTAAGATTTGGAAAATTGTTTCTATAACAACACTGTGTATGTTATAACCTAGAGCAGAGTCAAACTATAGTGAAATTTGCCATTTCTTAGGGAAAACAGAGGCATATATTTCCAGAAGTAGAAAACCACTGAGGAAATGGAATAATGTTCAAAAAAAGTAGGTGCTAGACTGATATACCTAAATCAAACAAAATCTAATTTAAGTCCAACTTATATTAAAAAAAGTAAGGAGGATAAAATCTTTATTAGGTGTTTCTATCCTCAAAGATCAAATGGTTTGGGGCAGCAGCATCTAGAATGTCATCAGTTGCTTAGTTTTTTCTAGGTAATAGATGGTAAGAACCTCACATGCATTCTCTTACATACCTCAACTAAGGAGTGATGTTTTAAAAAATCTTTCTCAAATTAATATGACACCTATGTTAACTAACTAGAGCTTTTTTATACTACACCATAAGCCCTTCAACTCGAAAGAGAAAATAATTTTAACTAAGACAACCATGGAACTTTGTCCCATTGATGTCTAGTTGACGTATGTATATTTTTACTTTCTAGTAGCTTTCATGAAATTGCTTCTCCCAAGTAAAACCAAGGTATAGAATAAATGAACGAAAATCTAAAACTGAGACTAAATTTGACTAGGCTACATGACTAAGTCAAGCATGATTTTCAGGAGACATAATAATATTTGCTCAACTCAAAGGTTTGAAGAGTTGCAAAAAGGTTTAGACTTAAAATGAAATTTACTGTACATTAAGACAAGGGTTTAATCCAGGTTGTTTTCTTTGACCAGGTCTTGCATTATACCTTAAATAAATCAGAGTTTAGAAAACTGCTTATTGGTGATAATGAGAACTGATAATAAATTTCATCAGAATGAGTAAAAATCTAGCAAAGCTGAAAATGTTTTCAACTGTCCAAAGCAATCACTGAAATTATAAAATCATCTGATTTATTTATTGGGAATACAATAAGATATTTAAGTGACTAAAATCTCCTGAATAGATTTAAACTATTAAAAACATTTTCTTTATTTTATCTTTCCCCTCCTAGTTAGCTACACATTATTATCATTCTTTATACAACTGCTGCCTGAGAGGCCAAAGTAGGAATGTCTTCTAAAATCTCCATTAAGTTATATGAACTGCTTATTTTTATGTAGACTATAGGTATCAAAGGTCAAAGAATTTTTTCCTTTATCTCCCTTTACAGATTTATTTTCTAGTATACTACTCTAAGCCTGCTGAAGTCTTTCAGAATTTAAGTTACTTAAATAGCCTTTTTACAATATTTCACTTAAAGTAATGGTTTGGGAACAGCAATACATTTGCATACCAAGAAAAGTTGTAACAGGAAAGAAATGTAATCACTTTTATAAAAATGAGTATAAATAGCTCACCTCATGATTACACTCTCTAATCCATTTAGTTAGACCAGTAACAAATCATTCTTTTTAAAGTAGCTTGTGATTTTCTAAGCTGAGAATAGAAGTTCCAGTTGGAGAAAGCATTCCTTACAAAAATATGTGTTTAATTTTGTTGGAATGGGAGTAAAGACTCTTAGTCACCTCCATCCAAAGAAGGTAAAGAGTAAATGACTAGCATTATTTATCTCTAACAAATAATATGTTAAAAATATAATTCCTGACTTCAAAGAACTTTTGGACTAAATGGCAAAAAACATGAATACATTAAATAATTAAAGAAAACTATTTTTCTGAAATATGTTTTTCCTACTGAGATTTTCCTCATCCCTTGAATTTTCAAAACCACTTCTTTTTCAGTGGAAAAAAAAAAAGAAAAGGAGGGAAGTAAGCATCTGTTAAACAGCAATATTTGAAACTGAAAGTAAGGTCCAACTGAAATACTGTTGTGCTATAGTTTAAAAGACTGAAAAAGTCAACATGGTTTTAAATTATTAGCATGATTTACAAGTGAAATTCTTAACACAGAACCACAAAACTAGCACACAGAGGATCAAATCTGCAGTATAAGTAAAAGCACTTGGCCAAGAGGAAAAAATTAAACTAAAGCAGGTGGCAGGTACTTGTTATAGTATGTGGAGCTGAACTATGACCAAATCATAGTTTAAATATAACATTTGTTGAGTAAAAATCTAATGAATATGTGGAAATGGAAGAAACTCAGGAACTGTAGTTATTTCCATTTTAAATGAGGTTGATAGTTCTGCACCACCAGCTGTTTATAGTTCACCTAATGAGGTTCTAGTTGATAGGAGATAATTACCTCTTCCCCACAGGAGGCAAGGGTTTCTCATTCTGCAGACACCTCTGATGAATGGTCATGGGAGTATGAGACCAAGATAGCATGCCAAAATCAGTTTGGTTTTTAATGATCTCTTTAAACACTTGATTTTCTATTTTTTCCTATTTAAGTGTAGGAAAATGTGCACCTTGAAATATAGAGAAGTAGGTCACTGGCTATTATTTTGCTTTTGTTACAAGACACTTAAACCTTAGAAGGAAAGCAGAGTGACTATACAGAAAGTATACCAGCAATAGTATTAGAAAAGGATGGGCATGGTTTTCAACTTGCAGCATTTTGAAGTTACTTGCACTAATTCATTGCTTATCCCAAGGCTATTCTTTCTTTAAGTTCCCTGTCAGATAACAATGCACCTATAATCCTGTCACTTCAGCTCTTGCACACACTTGGAAAGGCCTATCAGTTCTACTTCCCAGTCTCAACTTTGTCTCTTCACTTCTGATGCAAACTGCCACATACCTCCGTATTTCTCACCTGCGGGGTGGTCCTCACCTCCTAAATGGTCTCTTTGTTTCTATTCTCTTCCAATACTAATCCAGTGCAGCCAAAATAATATTCACAGATTAACAGCAGCATCCTCATCATGCTGCTCTTAGGTGTAAAAATCTTTCAAAAGCAGGTTGTGACTCCAAAATGGAAAAAAGCTTAGGGCATATTAAGCAAAAAAAACAAAATTTAAAAAGTAAATTAATTGTAACAAATATGTAAGATTGGGTATGCATATTAAAAAGAGCTAGAAGAAAACCCAAAAAGTGAAGAGAATAGATTTAAAAGGGCCTGGGACTTGTGGCTGTTTTTTGTTATAATGATGCTTATGAAACAAAATCTTTTAGCAATCACTTGCTGCTTATGCACCAAAAACCTTAACCTGCACCCAAGGACCTCTGCAACCTGGCTCCCAAAACTACCTTTTCTAGCTTATTTTATACTACCTGTTTACGCAAACCAAAACTCCAGACAAGTTAAAATATCCCATTATTCAATGGGTTTCTGTCCTGTTCTTTCCCAACTATGGACCATTATTCATACTGATGAGGGAGCAGAAGGCTGGCTGAGGACAAAGCAAAAGCTGGCACCTTGCACCCCCTCTCCACCCGCTCCCCCTCAGTAATATGTGTAGCATTCCTCAGGCACCCCTGACTGCCATAAAGGAGAAACCAATAGTTAACTTGCAGAGATCACAATCCTGCAAGACAGGAGTGTCCCTTGGCTTACAAATATCCTAAATCTCACTAACAAAGACGATTGATATCAGGACTGTGACATCCCACCAAAAAGTCTCCCAACTATCTTGATGTTAATGGCTGGTCTAAAGACAACATTGATCAAGCTGCAAGGGCTCTGGTAACCAGGCAGGTGCCTTGTAGGCCCTCTTTAGCATATGAAAACTCCATTGAAACCTCCCTTCCCCTCACCTTCCCCCAAAGGCAAGGTACATAACCTGCCATCTCTCACAACCCTGGGCAGCAGCTCTTCCTCCCCATGGGTCCTGTCCCCGTGCTTTAATAAACCACCATTTTGCACCAAAGATGTCTCAAGAATTCTTTCTTGGTCATTGGCTCCGGACCTAAGCCCACCGAACCTCACCTAGGTTCTAGAACTTCATCAATACCACATGCTCCAGTTAGTACACTCCTTTCAATTTCTATGTGTCTAAATCCTACCCAACTGTCCTTTTCAGCTCAATTCAAATACCTTTTCCACAAAGCTATCTCTGACATCTTCCTCCAATGAGCATTTCATCTGTATGTCTCACATAAAATGTACCACTACCTACTTTGCATTGTGGGGTGTGTGTGTGTGTGTGTGTGTGTGTGTGTGTGTAAGACGTAGCTCCTTTAAGGCAGGGGCTTTGTTTTAGCCATCTTTGTATTGCACTGAAGACATAACATAGGATCTTTCTGAATAAATACGTAAAATGAGTAAATACTTCAGGAAAATAAAAATGGCCAGAAAGACGAAAACCAACAGCAACTCTTAGTCTTATTATGATTTTATTTCTTTACCTAATTTTCTCACCTGAAGATATGTTATTCTCCGCTGGACCAGCTCTGTCAGATCTTTGGCCTCTTTTTCCCGCCAATCACCCGCTCCATCTGTTTGACTGAGGTAGTATAGATCTGTCATTATAGACCTATAAAACAAACATTTGGAAATCAAACTTATTTGTACTTCATTATAGGATTACACAAAATTATAAGACGAGAATCAAATTCTTCATGAAGATTGATGTTCACACTGATACTGGTTCTCATCCTTTATTTTCCTTCTTTTTTTTTTTTTGGTTCTTTTAATTTTTTAAATAATTTCTGTCCATGTTCTCAGTTTGATGAAACATTTTCATCATAGCTTCCTTTACATCTTAAAGTATGTTTGGCTTTTGTTCTTAAAACATATTTATAAAGGCAAATTTGACGTCATTGTTACATTTTATATCTATCTCGCAGATTTTTCTCTTTTCTTTTTCTTTGCTTTTCTTTTCTTTTTTTTTGAAATTCAACAATTAGTCTGTAACATTCAAGACTCATTCCTACAGTAAATTTTCACTGTTGACAGAAACATATTGTTTTCCCCCAGGCCAGTCAGCTGTACTTATTTTCCAACAAAGAGCACTATAGACTTCAGGGGAAGTAGAAACTCATAGCAAAGAAACAGGTAAAGTACCATAAGGGAGAGAAATAAGTTGGTGCCAGTACTTGGATACTACATTTTTGTTCTGTCATTTCTTTGCCCCTCCTAAATTATCTCTTCATACATAAACACTATGTTGGAATAAAAGATGAGAGGAAAATTCTGACGTAACTGTTAAACAATGGTCCAAAGCAAAGTTCAGCAAACATTTTTCCGTAAAGGGCCAGAGAGTAAATGTTTCAGGATCTGTGGGCCTCTTTTGCTGTTGTCGCAGGAAAGCTGCCATAGACAATAAGTAAATGAATGCATGTACCTATTTTCTAATAAAACTTTATTCACAAATATGGACTATGCCACAAAGTTGGATCTTTGGGAGATGCTTAGGTCATGAGGGTAGAACGCTTATGAATGGGATTAGTGCTCTTATAAAAGACCCCACAGAACTCCCTAGCCCCTTCTACCATGTGAGGACACAGTGAGAGGCGCTGTCCATGATAAAGAAAGCGGGTTCTCACCAGACACCAAATCTGGACTTGATCTTGGACTTCCCTGGCTCCATAACTGTGAGAAATGTTTCTGTTGTTTACAAGCTATGCCATCTTAGGTATTTTGTCATAGCAGCCTGAACAGACTAGACATTACTATTTACACTACAATGCCTCAGAGCTGTTTTACCTTGTGTATGAAGAGTATCTACATCCCAGTTTAAAATAAGTCTCAATCAGGTCACATCTCAAAGAACTTAAGGTCTTCCTTCATTCCTTTTTGCGTATATGTGTGTGTGTGTGTGCATGAAATAAAAAACAAAGAACAGCTTTGAAGGTTTATAAAACTTTTCAAGAATGAAAATATCAACTCCTTGACCATTCAAAGACTAGTGGCATCTACCCTATAAAGTGAGTGAAAACACAAGCTATTGTGCTATAATAGCTATGATCAGCAATTCTGATCAAATAAATCTATAAGCTATTAACCTACTAATCTTCCCTATAACCAGATATTTCACCCCTTATCTGCGTCGAAGTCCTTTCCTTTGCTACACAATCCCCTATACACAGCATCAGTCAATCAGCACAATTAGCTATAAGTATCATTTATCATTGGGAAACACTTCATGTCAGTCTTACCAAAGCTGCTTTATATATATTACTGATAATGAGATGATGCAGACCAGGCCCAAGCAATGAGATTGCTGCTTCACCAGATGATTTCTTAATAATTTCAGTGAACTGAATTGAGGAAGAGTCCCTCAGCCCTGTAAACCCTCCTTCTCCTTCAGTTTGAAGATTAATAATTGCTATAATCTACAATCAGAAAGAAGTAGCTCCAGGAACTATTTCATAAACACTGGTGTCTGGCAATATATAAGAAATGCAAAAAGAACCAAAGCAACAGTGATTAAGTTAAGTATGTCTCTGGGCAACTTAAGATGATGCTAAGGCAGAATTTTCCATGCTATCCCCAGAGGTTGAGGGAAAGATATGTATAGTAAGAAGGCCAAGCACTGAACCTACACTACTACACATATAATAAAATCACTATGACAAAAATAATCACTCTTAACTTAATCTCCTTCTCACTATTTCAAAGAGGCCACAATCAACTCATGCTCAATGATGTCAAAAGCAGCAGGTAAATTTGACTGTATTACTATGAAGTGTGGTAATATGCAATTGCTAGAATGAAATCATCACTTGAAAATCTAATAGTATCTAATAGTATCTTATAAATTAAAGAGACACTCAACATATGACTCACAAAGCCTGCTCTAGATATTTAATCCAAAAGCAATGAAAACATGTTTCTGCAAAAACATGCATGTTAATGTTTATAGTGGCTTTACACATAATCACCAGAAACAAGTAAACAACCCATATGTCCTTCAAATAGTGAACGGATAAACTATCAGTGGTATATCTATACAGTGGGATATTACTCAGCAATAAAAAGAATGAACTATGAATATACAAAACAACATGGGTGACTCTCAGACACATAAGCCGAGTGAAAGAAACCACACTCAAAAGCTACATAACATAATGATTGCATTTACACAAAGTTCTAGAAATGGCAAAATTATAGGTACAGGAAACAGCCCTAATGACTGACAAGGACTGGGGTTGGGAAGGTGACATTTTTGTTTTTAGTGAAATATTACTATTATTTAACTGATACTAAAAGGTAGTATCAGGAATCATAACATATTTAAAATAAAATTCAATTTACCAAAAATTTAACATTCATTTAATTCAACTTTGGGCCCAATACTTCTTACATTTATACATATTTTTCCATTTCTACATAGTCACAAAATATATGCACAAAATAATTCTTTAAATAATAATTTTAATGAAAAGATCTGAAGATTAAATTTTCAAGTACTTTAATCATTCAAACTTTAAAATTAAACACTAAGAATTCAAAATTCTCCTTTAAATACCACATAGTCTAGCCAACTCAAATCCTCTTCAGATCTACATTTTCCTCAATAAGCAAAGCACAGAAGCATATACAGCTCCAATTAGCAGAATCATGATGCCCAGAATTGTAGAGAAGAAATAAGGAAGGAATTAGTCAGCACTTGGTCTAATGGTCTAAGTATGGCTAAAACTTTCAAAGGGACTGCTGAATACCTCTTGAAATTTATGCTTACTTCTGTAGATTAATGCTAAAATGATTCCAATAAACCGATGCATTTTATTTGTAATTTCACTTAAAACAGCAAAACAGTATTTCAAAATTCATACAGTATTGCTAATGATGTTAATATATATGAATCTTTTGGTTGTGGAGTCATTCTTTTCTTCTTCACAGTGGTAGGTTGTGTTAATACAACAATTTTTCTTTTACTGTTCACTAATGAGACAGTAATTGCCATCAGAATCCTACTGGGAATATAGACTTGTATATATAATAGGCCTAAGGACAGATTTCATTTTATTTATAATGATTCTCAGATACATTGTGTTCTGCATGAATACACCAGTACCAAAATGTTTTCTTTTCTATGGAAGAGAAACTGCATATTTTGAGGAATGTGTAAACAGGAGAAGTAAATTTAACAGGAAATTTCAGATTCTTCTTTCTAGCAACTAAGTAGAAAAATAATTAAAAGATTGTAAACTTTTATCAAAAACCTGTTAACCTTTAATTAGAAATCCTAAAAAGGTGCTATTTTAAAGTTTTTAATGTTTGAATTAGAAACCTAACTGCCAGCCTCAGTATGAGTTCTAATGTACTGTAATGTAAAAACTACATACTCCAATTATTTATTGTGTATCAAGGAAATTCATAGGAAGATATTTTAATGTATTATTGGCTGACACTCTACCTTCAGAGTTTACTTAGGGTTTACATAAAGATTTCTAGAAATACATTTTAAATCTTTTCCAGTGATATGTTTTAGTCGATGAAGTACATTTGGGAATTACTGTCCTTGAAACCTCAGGTACTCTTCTCCTAACTATGGTAGAGAAATTAACAAAAGTCCCAGTTTATATTCTTAGATTATAATCTTTATCAAAGCCCAAATTAAATGTAAAAAAAGAACAGCACCTTTCGTGATGTCCCAAATCTGACAGAAATTCATCTGCATGTCTTTGGAGTACACTTCCTTCTAAATTCTTTAATTTCTTCAATTCACTCTGTAGAAAAAACCAGAGCTCTTTAGCTCCATTTTCAATCCTCCTCCTTAGGATTTCATGATCTTTCCCCAGACCTGCAGTCAAAGAATAAATAGTATCAATATTCCCAACATTTTGATAAAGAAAATTTTTAATTGTGGTAATATCAATATATTAAAGAGGAAAAATGCCGTATCATCACCTACCATTTCTAGTTTGCTTCTTATAATTTTCAATCTGTTCTTTGGCCTTCAAAAGTTGTTCTTCTAAAGCACGAACCCTTCCTGAAGCTGGCCCCTGATCAACGGGACCTTCTGGTATCCTGTAGTTAGAAAAAGAAAATGTAAATATTTAGCTTATAAATAATGCAACAAGATTAATGCTTACTTTGCTATAACATACTTATCAGTAACTCTAAAAGTCAGAAACCATAGATTAGAAGTACAAAATAAAATTTTCTCTCCAAAGGTGTAGGATAAGGCATAAATAATGGAATGATACTGAACAAAAACAGAAAAAAATAATCCAGCGCAGAGATCTAAGATCTTCTAGGAATAAAGGAATCTTTAGAACTGTGTCCTCTTACTGATTTGTTCTATCACATTGATTGATTTGTAAATGTTGAACCACACTTGCATCCCAGGGATAAATCCCACCTGGTCATGGTAGATAATCTTTTTAATGTACTGTTGGATTCTCCTATTAGCTAGGATCTTGTTGAGAATCTTGGTATCCATACTCATCAGGGATATCTGAAATTCTCCTTTTTGATGGGTCTTTGCCTGGTTGGGGATCAGGGTAATGCTGGCTTCACAGAAAGAGTCTGAAAGTTTTCCTTCTCTTTCCATTTTATGAAACAGCTTCAGGAGAATAGGTATTATTAAATATAGAAAGGGAAATCAGTTCCATTTATGACAGCACCAAGAACCATAAGATACTTGGGAATAAACCTAACCAAACAGGTATGGGATCTGTACTCAAGGAACTACAGAACACTCATGAAAGAAAGAAATTCATGAGAACACTCATGAAACAAAAAGATGGAAAAGTATTCCATGCTCATGGATCGGAAGAATAAACATTGTTAAAATGTCTATACTGCCTAAAGCAATCTATACTTTCAAAGCCATCCCAATCAAAATTCCACCAATAGTTTTCAAAGAGCTAGAACAAACAATCCTAAAATTTGTATGAAACCAGAAGAGACCCCAAATTGCTAAGGAAATGTTGAAAAAGAAAAACAAAACTGGGGGCATCATGTTGCCTGATTTCAAGCTTTACTACAAAGCTGTGATCATCAAGATAGCATGGTACTTGCACAAAAACAGACACATTGACCAGTGGAACAGAGTAGAGAGCCCAGATATTGACCTGCAACTCTATGGTCAACTAATCTTTGACAAAGCAGGAGAAAATATACAGTGGAAAAAAGACAGTCTTCTTCAATAAATGGTGCTGGGAAAATTGGGACAGCTATGTATAGAAGAATGAAACTTGACCATTCTCTTACACCATACACAAAGATAAACTCAAAATGGATAAAAGATTTCAACATGAGGCATCTATCAAAATCTTAGAGGAGAACACAGTAACCTCTTTGACATCGGCCACAGCAACTTCTTTCAAGATACGTCTCCAAAGGCAAAGGAAACAAAAGCAAAAATGAACGTCTGGGGCATCATCAAGATCAAAAGCTTCTGCACAGCAAAGGAAACAGTCAGCAAAACAAAGAGGCAACCCACAGAATGGGAGAAGGTATTTGCAAATGACACTAGAGACAAAGGGCTGATATCCAAGATCTATAAAGAAGTCCTCAAATTCAACACACACAAAACAGATAATCATGTCAAAAAATGGGCAGAAGACATGAAAAGACACTTCTCCAATGAACACATACAAATGGCTAACAGACACATGAAAACATGTTCATCATCATTAGTCACAAGGGAGATTCAAATCAAAACCACATTGAGATACCACCTTATACCAGTTAGAATTGCCCAAATCAACAAGACAGGAACAACAAGTGTTGGAGAGGATATGGAGAAAAGGGAACCCTCTTAGACTATTGGTGGGAATGCAAGTTGGTGAAGCCACTTTGGAAAACAATGCAAAGATTCCTTAAGAGATTAAAAATAGAGCTACCCTATGACCCTGCAATTGCACTACTGGGTATTTACCCCAAAGATAAAGATATAGTGCAAAGAAGGGCCAACTGTACACCAATGTTCATACAGTCGCTAACCTGTAGAAAGAGGCAAGATGCCCTTCAACAGATGAATAGATAAAGAAAATATGGTCCATGTATTCAATGGAGTATTATGCCTCCATCAGAAAGGATGAATTATACAACTTTCGTATCAATATGGATGGGACTGGAGGAGATTATGCTGAGTGAAATAGGTCAAGCAGAGAGAGTCAATTATCATATGGTTTCAGTTACTTGTGGAGCATAAGGAATAACATGGAGGACATTGGGAGAAGGAGAGGAGAAGTGAGTTGGGGGAAATTGGAGGGGGGGCCAAATCACGAGAGATTGTGAACTCTGAGAAACAAACTGAAGGGTTTAGAGGGGAGGAGGGTGGTGGGATCGGTGAGCCTGATGGTGGGTATTATGGAGGGCACACATTGCATTGAGCACTGGGTGTGGTACATAAGTAATGAAGCTTGGAACACTGAAAAAAAAATTAAAAAAAAAAAAAAAAAAAAAAGAACTGTGTCCTAAAAACTCTCATCATATTACTTAGAAAAACACCACCAGTAGCAAAGTGATCAGTTCTTCATTAGTGTCAAGAGCAGTAAAGGTGAAGGTAAGGCTGACAAAAAGGCTGAAGGGAAACAAGAAAGCATGTATCTGAACATGTGCCTGTGTTCAAATAGCAAATACAAATTACTTCTGAATTAATCACAATATTAGGCTATGTACATCGATGTTCTAATTCATGAACTTATGACCTTAGATTACTAAGTATTGGTTTTATAGAATAGTAGACAAGACTAGGAGATGAAGTATATTGGGGGGAAAAGCTGAAGATTAATGTCCTGTTTGTTTCTATCAGAAATAAAAAATATCAGTCAATAAAATAAAATGTTGGAACATAGCACAGGAACTCTGTACAACTTCCAAACAAGACTTGTTTCTAACATGTTTTATTTTTATATGACTTTGGCAATATTCTGTACTCCATTATGGCCATAAAAGACATTTACATCCCAATCCTGGAACCTATAAATGCTACCTTATATGGCAAAAGAAACTTTAAATATGTGATTAATTAGGTTAAGGATATTGAGATGAGGGAGATAGTATTGGATTAGCCAGGTGGGCCCTAACTGTAATCACAAAGGTTCTTATAAGCGGGAGGCAGAGGGAAATTCTACTGCAGAAGAGACGATGGTGTGGCTATTAGCTTTAAAGATGGAGGATGGGGTCATGAGCAACACATACAAGGAATGCAACTTTAGAAGCTGGAAAAAGCAAGAAAACAGATTCTCCCCTAGGGCTTCCTAGAGGAAATATGGCCCTGCTGACATTTTGGTTTGGGCTTAGTAAAACTCATTTCAGATTTCTGTCTCCCTAACTGTAAGAGAATAAATCACTATTGTTCTGAACCATAAAGATTGTGGTATTTGCTATAGCAGCAATAGAAAACTAACACACATACACATATCCATCTATCCATCCATCCTTCTGTATCTATACATTTGCATAATTATTGTGAAGATTCAACAATGGCTGTTTTCTTACAAAATCTATAAAAGTACTTAGCATAATTTTGGCAGTACACTATCAGGACTATTGTATCTGCGCTCAGTCATTTTAGAGATGAGCTGTAATTTCAAAATATCTGGGGTTATCCTTATCACAATCATTTTAAGGAAATAATTTTTATTTTTATTTACTTTATCTTTTTTAAAAGATTTTATTTGTTTTATTTGTCAGAGAGAGAGAGAGAGGCAGAGGGAGAAGTAGGCTCCCCACTGAGCAGGGAGCCTGATGTAGGTCTTCATCTCAGAACCCTGGGATCATGACCTGAGCTGAAGGCAGACAATTAACCACCTGAGCCACCCAGGTGTCCCAAAGGAAACAATTTTTAAAATATACTTGGCAGCACTTAAATTCAGATGTCAATTCAGTCCTTTGATGCAAAGCCTCCAATAGAGATTTTTTATACCTTTTTGAACACTTTTTATATAGTAGAGGAAATCAAATTAACTATTACTTACCTATACCACTTCAGAATACCTGTTTAGTAAAGAAACTCTTGGTACAGCACTACCAGAGTAAATGAGGTATTCTGTAATTGTATGCATTAACATTGAACAACAGCATGAAAAATAACCATTCTCTAATCATGAGTATCCCAGGCTACAAAATTTGAATTACAAAGCCTTCATTTGTATACATACAAAGTGAATAATGATAAAATAAATAGAGTTGTTAGGTGCACAATTACACCATTCATAAGCTCAAATGTGCATACATTCATAAATGAGGCATTTCCTGGTATGTAGTTTTTAAAATTTGGCTCTTTATCTCTTTCTGAATTAGATGGCTGAATTCTAGGAAATAATTTGAAAACAGAATAAAACTACTACCTCTTGGGATTTATTCTGACAGCAATATGCCATAGGACAAGAATGTCCTTTTCCAGAACATATCTTAATGACAGAAAATTTCAGACAATACAAAGATAAGTCTAGGTTCTCCTTTTCATCTCATTTCTCCATATATTGATGGAGAAGTATTAGTGTAAAATAGGCAAGAAAAAGGAGCATAAAATCATTTCAGCAGATTTCCATTAAGTACTAAATCCAATCTAATTTTAATAAAACATACATGAACTAGTAATTTATATAACACTATAATATGCAATAATGTAATCCAACTGTGGATAAACTGTAGATAAAAGCAACGGAGAAGCCAATGTAAAAAAAATTACACAATAAGGACTATTCTTTCCAAAACCCATCCAGAAAAGAGTCAGTCTACAAGGACATTATCTGAATATTTGGGATTTGAGGGGTTTTTTTTTTTTTTGTTTGTTTGTTTCAAATCATACTTACTATGCAAAAGATAGAGAACATATTCTGGCCAAGATGAATTAACAAAGAGATTAAATTTACCATAAGGCCTGAAACAACTGAAAACCCAGAAAAAAAACATGACACAATGGTTTAATAAGACTGGAATCAGGAGACAGACACTAGAGAGATGGCAAAATAGGTGGTTCCCAACTTTAGTCCCCTTCAGGGAAAGGGCAACTAACAACTATCTATAGACAAGATATTTGTGAAGATCCCAATTGGCCCACAAAAACTGAGAAAAACCTCATTAGAATAAGGTAAGAGGAGCAGTTTCACTTTGACTGCATTGCTCCTCCTCCAAGACAGAGCAATGTTACACAAGGGGCTTCCCCGGTCCTACAGTTTCTCCAGTGAGAAAAGGAAGAATGCGAGGTGGACATCAAGCTTCCCTAGCATCCCTGATGTCTCCTGGGAGCTCCACTTAAGAAATGCCTCACAGAGGGCAGCCTGGGTGGCTCAGAGGGTTGAGCCTCTGCCTTCAGCTCAGGTTATGATCTCAGGGTCCTGGGACCAAGTCCCACATCGGGCGCTCTGCTAGCGGGGGGAGACTGCTTCCTCTTCTCTTCTCTTCTCTCTCTCTCTCTCTGCTTGCCTCTCTGCCTACTTGTGATCTCTCTCTGTCAAATAAATAAAAACTTAAAAAAAAAAAAAAGAAATGCCTCATGGAGACTACTGGGAGAATCAGTCACAGATAGAAGCCACTCATAGCAACAAGTGTACAGATCTTGGCCAACTGTATTCCTGTTAGTTGTGGGGCCTGAACAGATTCCTGATCCTGGATCCAATTATGTGCGGAGCTGAGTCAGTGCCTTCAACTGGCCAGGGAGCTTCAATGGCAGTTCTGCTTTGTTTGGGTCCCCAGTGAAAGGGATACGTCAGTGAGGAGCCCCACCTACACAAGAAGGAAGTCAGCAGCCCTGATCAAATGCTGAGCATAGCCTCCAGCCCCACTGCAGGAAGCCTGCCCTAAGCTGCTAGGCCTATGCAGCACATCCTATCGCCCACTGTACTAGCGAAACAAGTCACTGGCCACACCTAACTGCTGGGCATAGTCTCCAGCCCCACCCAACAGGGAAGCCTGACCAAAGATACCAGGTAGCCCTGGGTAGCATACACATTCTTTGGCCTGCCTATGCAGTGAAGCAAGTCAGTATCCCGTCAAACTGCTAAGTAGAGCCTCCACAGCTTCCAGCAGCTCCTGACTGGGAATCCTGGCCAGTGATTTCAGGCACCACAGAACCCATTCTACAGTTCCGTTCAGGTAGGGTGCCAACCCCAGTAGCAGCACCCCCTGCTGTCGAGCATAGCTTCCAGCCCTGCCTCACAGGCTTGCCCAGCCAGAGCCCCTGGTCAGTTCTGGAGCTCAACCTGACAGCTCTATCCAGCAGCACAGACAGCCTATAGTCCCATCCAGCTGCTGGGAATAGCTTGTAGACTCACCCAGACAGAATGCATAGCCAGTCACCCCACCTAATCACAATATAGCCTGTCTCTACCAGATCAGTGAGGCCAGAAGGTAACCCTGCCTGACCATGGAGCACAGCCTCTAGTCCCATCCAACTGTGGGGTACTGCTGGCAGTCCTTCCCAACTAGGAAGCCCAGCAAGAGGCACTAATAGCAAAGCACAGCCAGTAGCCTCCTCAATCATAGAGCCTAGCCAGCAGCCTCACCCAGCTTGGGGTACAGCCTACAGCCCCATCTGATCAAGAAGCACAGCCTGAGTTCCCATCTGTTTGCAAAGCCCTGTGAATGGCCTTAATTGGATGTAGAGTCCCAGCCAGTGGCACCATCAAGCCACGGGGTGCAGATTGGAGACTCCAATCGACTAGAGGCAAATTCGGAGTTCAGCATGTGGCCTTGCCCAATCGCAGAGTGCACCAGCAATACCACCCTGCCAGGAAACATAAACTGCAACCTCCAACCATGTGCGACTGCAAAGCCCAGCAAGTAGCTCTGCCTGGATACAGATACAAACCAGTGGTTATGCTTGAATGCAAAGTCCAGCCATCAGACCCACCTGACTACAAAACAGTGGCAGTTACCCTAACCAATGTCAGAGCACAGACATTGGCCCCACCCAACTAGAGACCCTCAGAGCAAGCACTGTTTGCCAGAAACTGCTAGCAGCTGCCTACAGAACCCTCCCCTGAGCTCCATGGTGAAGATCTTTCTTTCCCTGCCAAAGCAAACCTACAGAGGCTGGAAAAGAAACTGCTTCCTCAAATGAGCAAATTACCAACATATGAATATGAGGATTATGAAGAATCAAGTAAACATGACACCACCAAAACAAACTAATAAAGCTCTAAAAAACAAACCTTTAGAAATAAAGATCTAAAAAAAATAAAAAATTTTAAACAGGATCATTAACTATTTAAGAAAGAATTCAGAACAATCCTTTTAAAGGACTTTGGTAACTACTGGATAATACAGATAGGCAACTAAACAAAATTAGGAAAACAATATATGAACAAAAGCAGGAGGTTCAACAATGAAAAAGAAACCATAAAAAAAAAAAAGAAAGAAAAGAAAAGCAATTCTAGAGCTGGAAAATACAATAACTAAACTGAAGAATTCAACAGAGAGCTTCAACAATAGATCTGACCAAGTAGCAGAAAAAATTAGTGAATCTGAAGCAGGTCATTTGAAATTATTCAAAGGAGCAAGAAGAAAAATTTTAGAAAGTGAAAAAGACTATGAATTATGGGATTCCATAAGAGGAACAATCTATAATTATTGGAGTCCCAGAAGGATAAGAGGAGAAAGGGGCAGAAAACTTATTTAAAGATATGACTTCCCAAATCTGGTGAGAGATGTGGACATCTAAGTTCATGCAGCCTGAAAGTCCCTGAAAAGTTTCAATCTCCCACCAAATCTTCTCTAAGGCACATTATAATAAAACTATCTAAAATCAAAGACAGAAAATTTTACAAGCAGCAAGAGAAAAAAAAAATCTTACATACAAGGGAACCTCCATGAGGCTATCAGTGCTTTCTCAGGAGAAATCTTACAAGTCAGAATAATATATTCAAAGTGCTGTAAGAAAAATACTACCAACCAAGAACACTTTATCAGACAAAGCTGTCCTTCAAAAATGAAGTAGAGATAAATAATTTCCAAGAGCACCAGAAGTTGAGGGAGGACATCACCACCAGAACAGCCTTATAAGAAATGCTTAAAGAAATTTCTTTAAGTTGAAATGAAAAGATACTATTTAGTAACATGAAAACATATAAAAAATATAAAACATAGTAGTAAAGTATATAACCAAATTCAGAATACTACAGTACTGTAATATGGTAGTGTTTTAATCATTTCATTCTGGTATTAAAGTTAAAAGACAAACTATAATTACAATTATTTGTTAACCCCTATACAACATAAAAAGATATAATTGTGACATCAAAACATAAAATGTGCGGAGAGGGTAAAAGGGTAGAGGTTTATTTGAATGATCCAAGTTAGGATGTAATCAGCTTAAAATAGACTGTTATAAGTTATTTCATGTAACTCTCACGGTAACCACAAAACAAGAACCAACAGTAGATGCACAAAAGATAAAGAGAACAGAAATCAAAGAATACTACCAAGTAAAATCATCAATTACAAAGGAATATAGCAAGAGAGGAAGAAAGAGGGGGAAAAACTACAAAACATCCATAAAATAATATGACATTAGTGCTTACCCTACCAATAAGTACTTTAAATGTAAATGGAGGGGGCGCCTGAGTGGCTCAGTTGTTAAGCATCCGCCTTCTGCTTAGGTCATGGTCCCACGATCCTGGGACTGAGTCCCACGTCAGGCTCCCATCAGGCTCTCTGCTCGGCTCCCTGCTTCTGCCTCTCACACTCCCCCTGCTTGTGTTCCCTCTCTCTCTCATTGTCTCTCTCCACCAAATAAATAAATAAAATTTAAAAAATTGTAAATGGATTAAATTCTCCCAAAAGGAACAGAAAGGCTGAACGGCTAAAAAAATAAGATCTGGGTATATAATGCTTGTAATAGTTACATCAGCTTTAAGAACACTTAAATAGGCTTCCAGTGAAAGGATGAAAAATGATATTCCAAGAAAATGGTATCCAAAAGAGAGCAGGAGTAACTATTCTTATATCTGACAAAATAGACTTTAAGTCAAAAACTGTAACAAAAGACAAAAGAAGTTCATTATAGAATGATAAAGACATCAGTCTTCAAAGAATATATATCAATTTTAAACATGTATGTACCTCACATTAGAGCACCTAAATATATTAACCAATTATTATCAGATCTGAAGGAAGAAACAGACAATAATAGCAGGTTCCACTACTATTATGGGGATCCCACCTCCAACAATGGACTGATCATCCAAACATAAAATTAATAAGGAAATACTGGATTTGAACTATACTTTAGACAAAAATGACCTTGTAGACACATATAGAACATTCCAACCAACAGCAGCAGAATACACATTCAAGTAGATATGGAAGATTCTCCAGGACAGATCATATATTTTAGGTCACAAGAAATGTCTTAGCAAATTTAGAAGACTATAATCAGACCAAGTCTCTTTTTTGACCAAATGGTATGGAACCAGAACTGGGTAACAGGAGCAAAAAATGGAAAATCCACAAATATGTAGAAATAAAAACAAAGCAAAGACACACTCCTGAGCAAAAAATGAGCCAAAGAAAAAAATCAAAAAGGAAATTAAAAAAATATCTTGAAACAAATGAAAATGGGAAACCAACATACCAAAACATAGAGGATACAGAAAAGCAGATCTAAGACAGAAGTTGACAGTGATAAATACTTATATTAAGAAATGAGACATTCGAATAAACAATCTAAATTTATATTTTAAGGAAATGGAAAAAGAACACACAAATTCCAAATAAGCAGAAGGAAGGAAATAAAAATACGAGCAAAAAGAAAATGAAATGGATTAGAGGAAAATAATAAGACAGCTTAATGAAACTAAAAGTTGGTTTTTTGAAAAGATAAACAAAACTGGTAAATCTTTAGCTAGATTTACCAAGAAAAAAAAGACAAAAAAAAAAAAATTAGAGGTTTTTTTAGGGCTCTTTGCAAGGGGACTTAGCACGAAGTTGTAGCAAACCAATAGCTGCAGTTTCCATTTTGTCTTCTGCTTCATGATGTTTCCCACATGCTCTAAAATGTCTCTAAGTTGTCTCCAATTTCAAAGCACTCAGCAAACAATGGCAAGATAGAGCTACCAGAAAGGGACACTTGATTTCCACACCAAATGTGTCAATGCTGTATTAGCTAGTAGAGCCACTTTCTGTGTTACCAAACAGGCATATACAGCAACACAAATTGGAATAGAATGGAACCTGTCTCCTGTTGGCACATTCAACCCAAAGGAATGATCAGTAATCACCCCAGCTGGTATAATATGGAATTGTTTTAAAATCAACTCATAATTGATGACAAGTAAAAGTACTGTGGGCCAATTAAAATACGGCATGACTGAAGAAATAAACTACATCTGAAACCTTAAAAACAATCAGAGATGAAAGAGAAGACAGTACAACTGGTACCATAGAAATGCAAAGAATTTTAAGAGACTATTAGGAATAATTATATGCCAACGAATTGGACAACCTAGGAGAAATGAGTAAATTCCTAAAAACATACAATCTATCAAGAAATAAAAAAATCTGAAAAACAGTCTGAGGGTTTTGCAGGGACAAGGAGTGGGAGGTTGGGGGAACCAGGTGGTGGGTATTATGAAGGGCACATATTGCATGGAGCACTGGGTGTGGTGCATAAACAATGAATTCTGTTATGCTGAAAAGAAATTTTTAAAAAAAAGAAGAAAAAATCTGAATATACTAATAATGATTAAGAAGATTGAGCAAGCAACCAAAAATCTCCCAAGAAAGAAAAGTTCAGTACCAAATGGCTTTAAGGCCAAATTCTAAAAAACATTGAAAAAAAAAAAAATTAATGCCAATCCTTTTCAAACTGTTCCAGAAAACTGAAGGGAACACTTCCAAATTCATTTTGCAAGGCCAGCATTACCCTGCTACCAGAGCCAGATAAGGATACTATAAGCCAATATCCCTGATGTATACAGATGAAAAAATTTTCAACAAAATACTAGCAAACCAAATTAAACAGCAAATTATGAGGATCATATACCATGATCAAGTGGAATTCATTTCTAGGATACAAGGATGGTTCAATAATGTGATTAAATCTGATACATCACATTAATAGAACAAGATATAATCATATGATTATCTCGATACTGAAGAAGTATTTGATAAATTCAACATTCTTTCATGTTAAGATGTCTCAACCAAATGGGTATGAAAAGGAATGTACCTCTACATAAGAGGCCAAATATGACAAGCCTATAGCTAACATACCCAATGGTAAAATGTTGAAAGCTTCTCCTCTTAAGATCAGGAAAAACACAAGAGAGCCCACTCTCCCGACTCCTATTAAACATAGTACTGGAACTCACAGCCAGAACAATCAGGCAAGAAAAAGAAATAAAAAGCACCCAAATCAGAAAGGAAAGTAAAACTGTCTTTGTTTGCAGATGATATAACCTTGTATATAAAAAATGCTAAAGACTTCACCAAAAAAATTATTAGAACTAATCAATAAATTCAGTAAAGCAGCAGGATACAAAAGAAACATAGAAAAATCAATTACATCTCTATACACTAATAATGAAACATCTGAAAAAGAAATTTTTAAAAGTCCATTCACAATAGCACCAAAAAAATAAATAAATAAAATACTTAGGAATAAAAAGGGAGGTGAAAGATTTGTACACTGAAAACTATGACTTTGATGAAAGAAGATATAAATAGAAAAATATTCATGTTCTTAAAGCAGTAACATTGTAAGATATCCATACTACCCAAGCTATCTATAGATACAACACAATCCTTGCCATAATTCTAATGATATTTTTCATAGAAATAAAAAAAAAATCCTAAAATTCGTATGGCAACAGAAAAGACACTGAATAGACAAAGCAATATTAAGAAAGAACAAAGTTGGAGGCATCACACTTCCTCATTTCAAACTCTATTACAAAGCTGTAGAACATAAAGCAGTATGGCATGATATTAAAAAAAAAAACAGATTTTTTTTTACAGACCA
Organism: Mustela lutreola; assembly: GCF_030435805.1. Lineage (NCBI taxonomy): Eukaryota > Metazoa > Chordata > Mammalia > Carnivora > Mustelidae > Mustela > Mustela lutreola. Next base: position 118,374,048 of record NC_081296.1, on the reverse strand, counting down.
ATGAAACAGAATCAAGAGCTCAGAAATAAGGTCTTGCACATGGAGTCAACTAATATTTAACAAGGGAGCCAGGAATACTCAAGAAGGAAAGGATCGTTCTCTTCAAGAAATGATGCTAGGAAAACTGGATAACCGTATGCAAAAGGATAAAACTGGACCCCCATCGTACCACTACTCATACACTTTAACTCAAAATGGATTAAAAACTTAAATGAAAGACCTGAAACCATAAAACTCTAGAAGAAAACATAGGGAAAAACTTGACACTGGTCTTAGCAATGATTTTTTTTTTCCTAACAGCAAAAGCATTAGCAACAAAAGCAAAACCAACAACTGGGACTACATCAGATTAAAAGGCTTTTGCACAGCAATCAAAATATCAACAGAATGAAAAGGCAATCTATTGAATGGGAGGAAATATTTGGAGACCATGTATCTGATAAAGGGCTAATACCAAGCAACTATAAAATACTCATGTAACTTCGTAGCAAAAACGAAAATCTGAAAAAAAAAAATCATCTGATTAAAAAAATAGTAAAGGGCCCGAATGCACATTTTTCCAAAGTCAATATATAAATGGCTAACATTTGCAAAGCTACATGCAAAATAATCAGCATCACTAATCATCATGAAAATGGAAATAAAACCACAATGAGATACCACCTCACACCTGTTGGAATGATTGTCATCAAATAGACAAGAAATAACAAGTGCCAGTAAGGATGTGGAGAAAAGGAAACTTTTACATTGCTGGTAGGAATATAAATTGATTCAGTCTATATGGAAAACAGTATGGACATTGCTTACAAATTTAAAAATAGGACTATCATATGATCTAGTAATCCTACTGGGTCTATATCCAAAGGAAATAAAATCAGTATCTCTAAGAAATATCTGCATTTCCATGTTTAATGCATCAATATTTATAATACCCAAGGCATGGGAAAAACCTAGCTGTCTGCTGAAGGTTGAATAGATAAAGAATATATGGTATAAATTTTATGTGTGTGTGTGTGTGTGTGTGTATGTTGGCATTGAGTGTACACACACACACACACACACACACAGCTATATTATTCAGCCCTAACAAAGGTGGAAATCCTGCCATCTGCAACAATACACACAAACCTTGAGGGCATTATGTTAAATGAACTGTAAGTCAGACAGAAAAAGACAAATGCTGTACAGTCTTATTTTTATGTGAAATAGAAAAATCAGAAACTCACAGAAATGGGGAGTAGACTATTATTGCCAAGGCCTGAGGGGTGAAGAAAATGGGGAGATACTGGTCAAAAGGTATAAACTTAATTTTCTAAGATGAATAAATTCTGGAGAATTTAATGTACAGCATAGTGACTATGGTTAACAATACTGTATTATATACTTGAAAATTTCAAAGACAGTAGACGTTCAATTATTCTCCCTACAAAAAAAATGGTAATTATGTGTTGAGATGGTTGTGTTAACTAACCTTTTAGTAGTAATCATCTCATAATATAGATATGTATAAACCATGCTGTACAACCCAACTTTATGTCATGTATTAATCACATCCCAAGAAAGTTGAAAAAATACTGGAATCAGACAACAAAGGGCAGTGACTCCCAGAGAAGGAATATAAATGATGATTGCCCTTCTACTGCCCCAGTTTACTGCCTTGAGAGATTTCTGACTACATAGAAGGAGAATTCAGGTGGAACCGGATACATGTTCTAAAGTGATAAAGCTGTGTCTAAAAAACCGAGATAGCTAGAGTTTGGATGACCAAAGTACCACAGAAGAGAGAGCTGAACAAGGAGAAAATTCCAGAGATATGCATAGTACTACTTGACAATCAGTGCATGTACGTAAAGAATCTACTGAAGGCTGAGAAAATAATTCTCTCAAAGAATGAATGAAATCAATGCCTGGCATTCATTCAAGGTTGGGAACAGTTCCTGATCTTACCAGTTAAACTGGAAAACCTCATAGTTCATGGGGCATTGGGTATAATGTTCAGAGAATCTGGTATCAGTTGGTGGGGGAATTAGCCACAGACTAAACATTACTTGGATCATGCCTAACATTTCTTAGAGGGAATATCCCAAAGGATCAAACTATTACCAAGTAACTCAACTTAACCCAGAACAAAGCTTAAGAATATTTGGAAAAACACAAATATATCTAGTAAGCAACAGGGCAAAGGTAATAATCTCTGAAATCCAACAAAAAGTTAACAGACATGCAAAGAAACAGGAAAATATAATCCATAATAAGGGGGGAAAAATCAATCAAGCAAAACTGACATGTTAAAACTAGCAGATAAGGAACAGTTGTTATGACATTTCATCTCTTCAATAGTTAAGCAGAGAGAAAGAGGATATAAAAAACATACTATATGGACATTGGGGAAGGTATGTGCTATGGTGAGTGCTGTGAAGTATAAACCTGGCAATTCACAGACCTGTACCCCTGGGGCTAATAATACATTATATGTTAATAATAAAAAAAATACTAAACATAAAAAAAGATCCAAGTTGAACTTTGGGAAACGAAAGTTAACAATACCTAAACTGAAAAATACAACCAATGGGATTTATTACAAATTATATGTTGTAGCTTCTACCTTAAGGACCTAGGAAAAAAGAGCAAATGAAACCTGAATTAAGTAGAAAAGGGGAAATAATAAAGATCAGAGATGAAATCAATGAAATGGAAATAAGAAAAGAATAAGAGAAAAATCAATGAAACTAAAAGCTGATTCTTTAGAAAAAATTGAAAATGCAAAAACCTAAAATAGCCTAAACAAATCTGAACAAGACTAAGAAAACTGAAAGACTTACACCATCTGATATTAAGATCTACCATAAAGCTATAATAATCAAGACATTCATTTGCTAGAAATAAAGACAGACAACGAGATTTATTGAAACAGAAGACGAGTCCAGGAAGAGGTTTCCACGTACATGTAAAGGTGATTTCTCAAAGTCACAAAGGCAATCTACCTGAAAAAGGATAGCTTTTACAACAATCAAACTTCTGTAAGAAAATAAGAAATTACCTTTGTGATCCTCAGTTAGGCAAAATTTTCTTAGATATGACACAAGATTTGTAAAAGAAGAAAATGGATAAATTGGACTTTGCTGAAATTAAAAACTCTTTTAGAAAAACATTAGTAAAATGATGAAAAAACAAAACAGAGACTTAGAAGATAATATTTGCAAATCCCCTATCTGTTAAAGAACTTGTATCTAGAATATACCCAGGATCTAATCATCAGAAAACAATCCCCCACAAAAATGGACAAAAAGATTCTAATAGACACTTCACTAAAAAAGATGCAAAAATAGCAAATAAGTACATTAAAAGATGTTAAACATCCTTAGTCATTAGGAAATGCAAGAAGGGTAGAATGTGTGGCTGTCCTGGTTCACTGCTTAGAGCTGACATCCTAAATATGAAACTGATTTTCCTGCCCATGATCCTCATTTCTCATTCCTTATTTAAAGTGCCTTTATAAATGCCTAGAAACAGACTCTTAACTACATAGAGAACAAACTGATGTTTACCAGAGGGGCGGGGGGTGGAGGATGGGTGAAGTAGGTGATGGGGTGTAAGAAGTGCACTTATTCTGGAACACTGAAAAGAAATTAAAAAAATAAATAAAATTTTTAAAAAGAAGAAGTGCACTTAATCATGAGGAGCAATGGGTGTTGTATTTAAGTGTTGAATCACTAAATTCTCCTGAAACTAATATTACGCTGTATGTTAACTAACTGGAATTAAAAATATAAACTTGGGGGGGGGGAGTAAAAATGCCTACAGGTTAGGCTTTTCTGAGATTTGTTGTATACATCAAAAGTTGCAAAATTCTCCTGAATAAAACATTTGACAAAAATATTTATTAAAGCATGAAGTTGCCCTACTAATACCCAAACATAAGCCTCACTCTTCAAGGAGTTCAGTGGATCTATCCAAAAATATGAAGGCCAGTAAATTCTTACTTTCTAGTCAGAATAAGAAAAAAACAGTGAATCTGTAGCCTAAGTAGAATGATTATAGAGCATTCTCAGAAAAATTAAACTTGCATCGTCAGAAATGTATTTAATAATTGATTTAAACAGGTTGCCTTTCTTAAACACTTAAAACAATTATGCCTTGAATGTTGGAACAATAAAGATCTTAAGAAAAAGAACGTAGGCACAAATAAGCAGTATTAGGAATGAAAAGAGAATTATAAACACAGATTAGGAATGTCAAAATTCATCACAAAATACTATAAATATATTCAGAGAAATTATTTTTTTTTATTTTAATTTTTTATTTTTTATAAACATATATTTTTATCCCCAGGGGTACAGGTATTCAGAGAAATTAAATTACCAAATAGATTAAAAAAGAAACAGAAGTTGAATCACTTGCCAAAAATCTATTGAATTAAAAAAAAAAATCTCTAGGTCCAGGCATTTTTATTTATTCATTTATTATTTTTTTAAAAATTTATTTATTTATTTGACAGAGAGATAGAGAGACAGGAAATGTAGGCAGAGTGGTAGGCAGAGGGAGAGGGAGAAGCAGGCTCTCCACTGAGCAGGGAGCTTGATGCAGGGCTTGAAACCAGGACCCTGGGATCATGACTTGAGCCAAAGGCAGCCACTAAACCAACTGAACCACCCAGGGGCACCTCATTTATTTTTTTTTAAAGATTTTATTTATTTATTTATGAGAGACAGAGCAGAAGCAGAGGTAGAAGCAGGTTCCCCACAAAGCATGGAGCCCGATGCAGGACTTGATCCCAGGATGCTGGAATCACAACATGAGCCAAAGGCAGCTGCTTAACCTACTGAGCCACCCAGGCACCCCTAGACATTTTTACATAGGAGTTATAAAAAAATCTTCAGAAAACAATTATTTGAATTGAAGTTTTCTATGGATTATATTAAGAGAGGATCCTCTAAAATTCCATTCCTGAGATTAGTAGAAGGTTGATATAAAAGGAGTATAAAGATCAAGAAAATGAAAATCAAAAAGCCAATTCAATTTAAAATTTATTTTCAAAATCTGAAGTGATATATTAACAAATACAGCAATATATTTAAAATTACATCATGACTACCCATACTTTATCTAAGACTAACAGATTGATTTATGATTAGAAAAGATATTCATGTAAATTCATTGCATTAACAAATTAAAGGAAATAAATAAAATCACAAGTGCAATAGAAACAGGAAAAAGTCATTTGACAAATTTTAAAAATTTCTCAATATAAAATTCTTTTTTTGTTGTTATGTTAGTCACCATACATTACATCTTTAGTTTTTGATGTAGTGTCCCATGATTCTTTATTTGTGTATAACACTGAGAACTCATTACAACACATGCCGTCTTTAATACCCATCATTATAAAATTCTTAACAAGGAAAATTGATAAGGTGTAACTATCATAAATTCAAAGTAAATATCACATTCCATGGATCAAATAATCAAAAGTATACCTTTTAAAGTTAAGAATAAAAGAAGGAATGTCTGCCCTTCACTACCACTGTACTCAAGTCTTAGCCAAGGTAGTAAGAAGGATGTAAGACAAGTAGAGAAAAGGAAGAAACTGATGATATTCACAGATGATATGACCTTTAATGCAGAAAATCCAAAATAATCTACAAATTAATAAATACTAAAAGAGTTTAGGGGAATTGCTAGATACAATATTAAGGTATAAAAATTATTTAGGGTGCCTGGGTGTCTCAGTCAATAAGCATCTGCCTTCTGCTCAGGTCATGATCTCAGGGTCATGGAATCAAGTCCTGCATTGAGCTCCCTGCTCAGCAGGAAGCCTGATTCCCTCTCCCACTCCCCCTGCTTGCATTTCCTCTCACTGTCTCTTCTCTGTCAAATAAATTAAAGAATCTTAAAAAAAAAAAAAAATTAGTCTAATGCTCCTATACAACAATAAGCACAAATTACAAAATGTATCTTTTAAAAACATCACCTTTAAAATAGTAACTATACAAAACAATCAATTACTAAGGAATAAATCTAACAAAAGATAACATGATTTGTATGGGGGGAAAACCCATGTATTTTCTGAAGAGCTAATTGCTCCCCAAATTGATCTTAGATGCAATTCTAATAAAAAATTACCAAAAATTTAATTGAATTTGACAAAGTGATGCTAAAATTCATACGAAAAACCAAACGCCTCTAATAGACCAGATAATTCTGCAAAATAATAATTAAAACATTAAAACAGTGTGGCATAAGATCAGATAAACAGACTAATGAAACAGAATAAAGTACCTAGAAATAGATTCCAGTATGTATGACAGAGGTATCATTCTAAATTACTGGGGAAAAGATAAATTACTCAATAAATGATCACTGAGATATCTACTTGGAAAATGTGAAAAATAATCTGACAATTAAAACTTTAAAACTTTAGAAGAAATTTTACATCATTCAAGATCCTGGGAAAAAAGATTTATTGTAAATAAGATTTTAAAAGTCCAGGAGCACCTGGGTGGCTCACTGGTTAAGCATCTGCCTTCGGTTCAGGTTCAGGTCATGATCCCACAGACCTGAGAAAACCCCTGCTCAGAGGGGAGTCAGCTTCTCCCTCTCCCTCTGCCTCTGTCACTCCCACCCCCTCATGCACACACAAGAACTCACTCTCTCTCTCTCTAATAAATAAAATCTTTAAAAAAAAAAACAAAACCCAAGATTTTAAAAGTCTAAACTATGATTTGATAAATCAGATTGATAATCTGATTGTCCTGAATAGGAATTTCTATGCAATACAGTTTAAATGCAAGTTATAGATGTACAGAAGAGAATGGAAAATACCTAATCATTACCTAGATTATATAAAGAAAATAATCCAATAGGAAAATGTGCAAAGTATATGAACTAGCAATTCATAGAAAAGGACTTGACTGAATAATACTCCTCAGAAATGACCAACTCTAAAATCTGACTAACTAGGATATTCAAATTACAACAGAGATACCATTTCTCACCTATTAGACTGATAACCAAAAAGTGTGATACTGAATGCTGGTGAGGATATAGGGCAGTATTTGGAACTACTCTATTAGTTTGCTAGAGCTGCCATAACAAAATACCATATACTGGTGGCTTAAACAATAGAAACTTGTTTTCCCACAGTTATGAAGGTTAAAAGTACAAAATCAAGGTTTGGTTTCTTCTAAGGCCTTTCTCTGTGGCTCGTAGAAAGCTCCCTACTCATGTGTGTTCACATGTTATTCTGTGTGATTGACTTCCTGATTTCTCTTTTGTGTATCCAAATATCCTCTTTTTATAAGGACACCAGTTAGATTGTTCTAGGGACATTCCTAATGGCTTCATTTTAACTAATAAGCTCTTTAAAAGCCCTACTCCAAATATAATCACATTCTGAGCTACTGGGGGAATAGGGCTTCAACATACAAATCTGAGGGGCAGGGGAGACACATATAATAAAGGTAGAGAGATAAAAGTAGAATAATCCATTTATAAAATAACCATGAAATTACTTCAAAGTCAAGGATGCCCATATATTAAGACTCAGCATATGTCCTTCCAGCTAATCACCCTAGAGAGACTTTGGCACATCAACACAAGATGCTTTCTATTCATCAATAGAGTAATGGGTATATCTCCAAGTATGGCTTATGCAAAATCCTGCACAAGTATCACAATGTTGAATGAAAGAAGTCACAGAATACATACATATGTAGTGTGAAACATTCATATAAATCTTTAAAACATTAAACAACATGCTTTCATATATATATACTTACACAATATAAGAATAAAAGTATGGACAGAAGGTATATATAATAGTCAATAGTGATTACCTCTGGGAAGGGAAGAATGAAAATGGGATTGAGGAAGGGAGTAATATCTGTATTTTTTCTAACAATCTGAAGCAAAATGTCAACACTTGTTCAAAAGGAGCGACAGGGACACGGAATTACATTATTTTCTGAGCTTCATGCATGTATTACAAATACGCTTTAATTAAATGCAGAGATATACCTTAATGAAAAAAAAATAAAAATTGGGTAGATGCTCATCATTAATGCTTTTTAACTCTCAACTTCTGACATCAGGCAGTACTGCATATTAGAATACTGCTATAAAAATATCAAGTGGAATGTCCTTTATTTAAAAGAGATTAACCAACTTAGTTATTCATCATCTACCAAAACTTTGGTCATTGCTATATGGGACAAGAGCTCCTAAGATAAAAAGAATTAAAAAAAAAAAAAAAAGAACACAGTCTATAAAGAGAATCTATAATAGTGGTACCCTATCACTAAAACCACTAAGACTAACATAAATTTGGACCATTTATAAATATGAGCTAAATTGGCTGAAAATTGGCATTATACTCAATAACGCATAAATGCTCAATATTTTTTCTACTAAAATATCTCTAGCAAAAGCACACACAAAAAATCACATTTATTCAAATGTCAAGCTTTGCCAAGGGTCTGTTCAAATTAAATGGAAGAGCCAGGCCTTGTCTCTATGGAAAGAAAACACCATTTTATTCAAATGAACTGCTTATCATTATACCTATCCATTTACCTAATGTGCAGAAATTAGAAATGGAACCCAGGAAGAAGTAGAAGGTCAAGCAACCACATCAGTTTTAACGGAATAATCACATGGGATAACCTGTATCTAAATTCAGCTCTGTGATACTATAATATCAACATTAAATAGAGGTCTCAGGCTCAATTCTCCAAGGAAATCTGTGACCAAGTTTATTTTGACAAGTGAAATAGAAAGTGTAAATTAGACCATTCTTTCATCATCCAACAGCCTAAAACGGAACAATCTAGACTGATAGTTGTCCCTGCTCACTTCAAATGTGACAACAGCACTCCCGTTGAAAGAAGGCATTTTGGACAAAACATACAAATTAAGGTAATGAGTGATTGTTTTAAAAATTGAAGGTTTTACCTCCAGATTTCTTTTTTCTTTTTACAAAAGCATAATTGCTTATTTGTTTATTCACTGTACTGTAAATTTTTCTTAAATTTTATTTACTTAAAGTTTCTTTGAATATACCTACATGAATAGAGGTTTATTTCTTTTTTAAGGTGCAAGATTATACACAACGAATAACAAGTCCAGGACCCATGGACCCTCAGTAGAGACAGTAACTGTTGGCAGTGTCTTAGGCATTTTTAAAAAATGTCGCGCGCACACACACACACACACACACACAGAGCTACAAAACATTCATTTTACAGAAACAGAATCTATTTAACCCATCCTCTACTGATGGTGATTTTGGTTGTTTGTATAACCACATATTTAAGGTAAAAGCCCATTTCTCCTCTCTGCTACATTCAAATCTGTGAGGGCACTACTTTATATCTAGCATCTGACACATTCTCTGACACACTTCATAAATATTTTTTGAATAAATGAGCTAACAAACAAACAAATCACTATTTATCAGAGCCAAGGGGAAAAGAAGAAGGTGGTTAAGGAGGGGGAAACAACAAAGCTCTGTTTGTACCGAGCTATAGTGAGAAGTGAAAGAGCAGTGAGAAGTGAAAATAGAGCACTTGTGAAACTGAAATATGAGTAAATGGAAAATCCGACTCCTTTTTCAAATATGCAATTGCTGCATTTGCTATGTTTCTTTGTTTTTCCAAATTCACGTTTTTCATTAAGAATGAATATTTTTAATGTAAGAAAATGCTCAAAATATAGGTTGTTGTAAAAAAAAATTTGCATATTTTATTTTAGGGGTTTTTTTTGGTTAAAATAAGTGTCCAAATCCTGGCCTTATTATCAAGTTATTCTACTGTTAACATCTATTGTTTTCTGAGAAATTCCTACATTCCAACATTTTCAAAAACAACAGCTAATTTTCTTCATATACTCAAAGGGCAAGAATCTTCGGTGAGAATATCTTCTGGGCAGAGGATTTACAGACTACTGAATTTTTGTCAAAGCTTATGTACTAAGTCGGCCTGTAAAACTATTATTAGAAATCTCTTCTAGATACAAATTAAGAAAGTAGTGAATGGCTTTATTAAGAAATGGCAAGACCTTGGTTGCCTGCCAAATCATGCTATTACAGATCTTTTAGATGCAAAGTTTGAAGGTAGAATAAAATGGTAGCACCATACCAATTACTAGTTTTCTAAGTGAAGCGGAACCCCTAGAACAAATGTTGAAAAAAGACTTGCAAACCTTGCAAACCACAGAGTATCTGTGGATGTCCGGCCCAGAAATATATCCTCAAATTCTTCTAAACATAGATTTCCTACAAGGTAGTGGGTCAGGCCTTCTTATCACATGGGCCCAAACTTGAGCCCCTTGCTTACAACCCCGCCCCAGCCATTCCCTAGTATAAGTAAGAATTTAGAACATTTCAGAAAATACTCATACCAAACTAAGAATATACTAAAGTAAATAAAATTAGGAGAGCTTGGGTGGCTCAATCAGCTAAGCATCTGCCTTCAGCTCAGGTCATGATCCCAGGGTCCTGGATGGAGACCCATTTTGTCTGGCTGTCTGCTCAATGGAGAGCCTAAAGCTCCATTCTCTCTCTGCCTGCCACTTTCTCTGCTTGTGCTGTCAAATAAATAAATAAAATCTTAAAATAAAAATAAGAAAGTAAATAAAATTACATTTGGAAAATAAATTTCTAAAAGGGCACTTTTTGTCTCCTTTTAGGCATACCCTCAATTTTTAAAAAATGCTTAAAAGAAATGCTGTTGAGAGCATGGATGGAAAGGAGGAAACAGCGTTTTCGCAATGAGTTTAGCTTTTCTTTTTTCCTCTCTTCCTCCAATTTCTTTTTATAAAGATGATTTTCTTATTTATATGCCTGATATTAGAGTGGGCAGCATATTCTGAAATCATGTTTTCTGTTTACTAGTGCTGATGACTGATTGTGTTTTTGGTTATTTCTCATTTACAAGGTGAAAAACAGCTCAAGCAAAAATTTAGTTTTATGTTCAGGGGTTTGTAAAAAATTGCAAACAACAGTTTAGTCTTTGAAATAAATAAATGTATTATTATGGAAACATAAAATTATTTTCTTTCACAATTCAATGATGACAATAAACTAAGAAATGAAGATAAGACTTCTACCAAACAAAAACACTAAAAGCTAAATTAGACTAGATTTAATAGATGCATGCATATACTCTCTTCTCCCCAAAAAGTATAGTGATACATACACACACACACACACACACATATATGCACAGACACAAACATATCTGAAAGTAGAAACATATACTTGTATATTCATAATAGAATGCTTTGAAACTAAACAAACTGGCAGATTGCTATGACTTTAATGTTTCCCATGTAAGAGTAGGGCACATTAGTCTGTCTGAATGCTCATCACCAAACTGCTTATTTCTAAAGGACTCAAATTTGCAAAACAAGTTTCTAAAAAAATTTATTCCCTACTCTTGTTTGTTCTAACATGAATAATGCAAATGACAATATAGTTATAATAGCTATTATCATATACGTTACTCCCATTATCTTCAAGGCACTGTGTTTACCATTTAACAGAACTATTTCATTTACAACTCACAATAATCATGAAAAAGGAGGTATTCTTATAGACAAGAAAATGGAAGTGCAGAGAGGTTAAGCACTTTGTTCGAAGTTCCAAAGCTAATAAGCAGTGTAGCCAGAACTGGGAGCCCAGGCTTTTATTATTCTTCCTTTCTCTTAGTTAACAGAATAAAATAAAACCTGTTAGGAACAAATTTACTATGAGGTGGCCTGAGTTGTAAATATCTGACTCAATGTTACCCTGATTTAGTTATCCATATTGGTCAGTGATCTAGAGCCAAATATCCTCAGCTGTTTTAAGTTAAGTATAAAGAGTTTCCAGGCCTCCAAAGAAAACCTGTTACATTATTATGCCCTTTATCCCAAGCCAAACTACTCTGGGATATAGATCATTCTAGTAAGGATGGATAAATTAGATGAATTAATCATTACCATCACTGTAAAAATCATTTAAATCAGTGCCTTTTCAACTGCTGGTTAGGTGCACTATGGTGGTTTTATTTATTTTTATATCACAGTAACCTTTTTAAAAATTGGTTTTGTATAACATCCAGTGCTCATTACATCATGTGCCTTCCTTAATGGTCATCTCCCAGTTACCCCATCCACCCCACTCTCTTCCCCTCCAACAACCCTCAGTTTGTTTCCTATTAAGAGTCTTTTCTACCTCTCTGATGACTTCCCATTCTGTTCTCCCTCCTTTCCCCTAACGTCCTCTGCCCTGTTTCTTAAGTTCTACATATGGTTAGGTGTATTATGGTGGTTTTAGAGTAAGACAAACCTTGATCAGGGTCCTGCTAGCTGTTTGACTCTGAAGGTGTTTAACCTAAGCCCATTTTCTTTACCTGTACCATGAAAATAACAGTACCACAAACTGTGATCATGTCTTACTTTTCCATGTATACCTGTAAGATTCTTCCATATTCAAAGTAATTTACCACATTCAAAGTAAAGCCTTTAAGAGAAAAACAAAACAAAACAAAACAATAATACCACAAAGATTCATTTTCAGGACTAAATGCTCCAAAATAGTAGAGGCTCAATAAATGTTACCTATTAATATTTCTACTGTGTTCTACTATAGAGCAGCACAAACACTGTGGAACATCTTTATGGTACAACCCTAAAATTTTATAAATATTATGATTAACCTTCTTTTTTATGAAGTATGTTGCTGAGCTAATTACAACTGGTCTACAAAAAATTTAATAAAATACTACATATTGAAGTAAGTGTTTACACAGGACCGTGCTTGGAAAACTCAATATACTATAATATAGTAAATTCTTTGAGAGAAAATAATCACAAATACTAAGCTACAATTATTTATTTATTTATTTTTAAAATATTTTATTTAGTTATTAATTTGAGAGAGAGGGAGAAGCAGGTTCCCCACCAAGCAGGGAGCCTGACGCGGAGCTCAACTCCAGGACCCTCAGAGTTCATGACCTGAGCTGAAGGCAGCCTGACTGAGACGGTCTCACAAAGACACCCTACAATTTTTTTTTTTAACCAGAGAATTTCTTGGGTCATCAAAGAATTAAGCAGGTTCTTATCTGGTTTCTTACTATGGCATCTTGGAGATGTTAACTGAAAACTATCAAAAGAATAAATAATTTAGTAACTTTTGTAGCTATTCTGCAGACCCACACCATAGTCTGCTAGGAAAATTTGAAGGAACATAAAAGAATTATGACTTTTAAAAATTTCAGTAACATTAAAATAGCTTATCATATAAGAAAGAAAAATAATCCCTTTCCAGAATAATAGTCATGATAACTGCCATAAGTGAATTAACAGCTTTGGAAAGAATATTATATAAATTATATGATAATATCAAGAGTTTTAACTGAACACTGCTGCTGTCAAAGCAATGATTAATAAGTATATTTAATCTTCAAACTGTGCATACTCACATCCAAGTAAAAAAAATGTGGCTTTTATTATAGATCTACATTTAAAATCATAACACATCAAAATTCCCATTTTCATATATATGTGCATGTGATCACCTCTGTGTACATTTATTTAACCCAGTTAAGAAAAATAATCATTCCTAAAATTTTAAAAAAATCCAAAAAATTAACAGAATCTAAAGGGGTCAAAAAGTAATTTCAATTGAACTGAAAAGGTTTTAGATTCCAGATCACCAGTTTGTCAGGTCATTTATAAGCTTCATTTCCATTGTTATAAGTTTGCATTTTCTAGCCCAGATAATATGATTTATGCTCACACTTTAAGAAACACAGAATAACTATCAACCCCACAGTAATGTTGTAGAGTAGAAATGACAGAAGAAAATGCTGTGGAGGATAAACAGATGACTCTCACCAAGTTCTCTGATAAAGAATAAATGTCAAATTCAACTTAATTCAAAGTGACCTCTCTTAAAATCAGGCAACTGGTAGAAGAGTATCATGGAAGTGAGAAAAAAAAATGATACTTTATTTTCAGGAAGAACTGAATGCTGCAAACAAATTTCCCTTATCATTCCGCCTTAGAAAAGAAATTCTAATATTTTCAGTTCGTATTATAATAGTCAAATAGACATAGGCAAGTTCAAAATAAGTCCTTACCTAAATATTTTTGAAATGTGGTTAGTGAAACTGCAGTTTATTAAATCCATTCATGTTAATGATACCCTGACACTTACTGAGAGATTTAAGGATTATTATTAATTAACAAACATAGTAAATATAACATGCTAGATAAATGTCATTAACAAAGATTAGTCTAATTTATATTTTAAGAATTCACATTTAAAAGCAATTTTTCATTTTATTTTCTAATTTTTTTTTAAAAAGATTTTATTTGAGAGAGAGAGGAAAAAAACATGAGCGGGGGGCAGGGGCAGAGGGAGAAGTAGACTCCCCACTGAATGCAGAGCCTGAATGGGGGTGGGGGCAACACAGGTGAATCCTGAGATCATGACCTGAAACAAAGTCAGACACTCAACCAACTGAGCCACGCAGGCACCCCTCTAATTACTTTTATTATTTTTTAAAAAGATTTTATTTACTTATTTGACAGAGAGGGAACAAAAGCAGGGGAGGGTCAGAGGGAGAGGAAGAAGCAGGCTCTCTGCTGAGCAAGGGGCCCAAAGTGGGGCTCAATCCCAGGACCCTGAGATCATGACCTGAGCCGAAGACAGATGCTTAACAGACTGAGACACCCAGATGCCCCTCAAGATTTCTTAGAAGTCAAACTGGCACTGTAAAATTCATTATAAAAGTGTGTTTTAGAAAAGCTCATCATCTCACAACTATTTTGTTTTAATATAACATTCCTTTATATAGATATTAGGCAGCCAAGTTTAGTCTGTATCTTTACTCTGTGAAATACATAATCTATAGTGTTCATGATAAAAATTTGAACATTTCAAAAACAAAACAAAACAAAGTCTTGTTTGTTTGCTAAAAGAACAATTATCTCTCTTTCAAAATAAAGGTAGCAGTAGATTCCCCACTTAAGTTCAAGATTCATTTTAGTTAAGTTTTATCATTCTTTATTTAAAATAGTGGACATTTTATGATAATTGTCTTTCTCTGATTGACTTATTTTGCTTAGCATAATACCCTCTAGTTCCATCCCCAGCATGGTGAGGGGTCATGGTGGGTAGGGAATGAAAAAATGAAACAAGATGGGACCGGGGAGGGAGACAAACCATAAGAGACTTAATCTCAGGAAACAAACTGAAGGTTGCTGGGGGGTTGGGGGGGGCAGGGAGAGGGATAGGGTGGCTGGGTTTTGGACACTGGGGAAGGTATGTGCTATGGTGACTGCTGCGAGTTGTGTAAGACTAATGATTCACAGATCTGTACCCTTGAAGCAAATAACACATTATGTGTTAATAAAAAAAGTAATAAAATAAAATATTGGATATTTTCCTTACTCTACTTTTTCACTTAAAAAAAGGTAAATATAAGGTCTATAGCATTGGCACATACAAAAGGAGTGGAATGCAGGTGACTGTTTTACAGTGATTCAAGAAAAATACATGGTAAAGATCAACAAGCAATGCAGGATTAGGTTGGAAAGCCTATGGAATTATGGTGGGGATTATAAACACTACTTAAGCCTGGAAGGACTGATCAATTGCCTGAACTAATTGCAAGAAACTATACTGGATCCATCATATGTGAATGAAATAGTTAAGAAACTACCAAAATACCATGTACAGAACTTACTCTTTGGAGACTATAGTCTCACAGCCCTTTGTAGTACTGATTTAATCAATGCTAGCATTTATAGGGATGTACACTTTCCTAAAATGGGGATAATTTATATTATATTTGGGACTGCCAAGATTCTGGAATCCCAGACTGAACACCCCGTTTGTTTAAGCCAATTCCTCTGCTTTATGATATAACCTATAGGTGGTCTCCATTGACTAATAGCCTTAATATTGGCTCAGAATGCTTCACACAACTTTAATCACTTTATGTATTTGGTCTTCAACCCAACTCAATTTTACTGAATAAATATATACTGTGGCCTTTAATTGTACCTGACACTGGGACAATTACTGGGGGATACACGATAGGTAAAACACGTATCCAACCCTTACCCTATGTTTAAAAAAGCTCCCAGTTTAGAAGGGAAGGGCCGGGGGAAAAGCGCGATAGCAAATTTGTGTCTAGGTAGCAAAGAGGAGAAAGTGATTAAGACTGTGGAGCAAGTAGACAGACTGAAGAGAGGCAAAGGTGGCTATACAGAAAGGAAAATGCATGAGCTTTGTATTAAAGGATAAACTGAACCTAGGCCAAAGGTAATGGAAACCATTCTACAGTCAGAAAGAACAACATGTGCAAAGGATTGGTGGTGTAAAATGGAATGGCAGAGAAATTCAGTGCTACTGATTTTATAGTATAAGTGGTGGAAAATGAAAGCAAAAAGATTAGTAAGAGCCAGATCATAAAGACCTCTTATTCCATTCAAAGACGGTTAAATGTTTCTGACTTTATGTAATGGAGAGCCACTGAACGGTTTCAAACAAATTGTGGCAAAATAATATTGTCAGGAGCATTCAAGTCAGCTGAATTACAGAGAACAGAAGACAGCAAGGGAGACAATCGGCCACTATAGAGTTAGAACTGAGGAACAGTAATTATGGCAAGAGATGTTGAGAAGTTTCATGGTATACTATTAGACAGGAAGAATCTGGGAAAAGAGTCCCTTTCTGCTCAACTTCCATAACAAATCCAGAGTAAAATTATCAAAAATAATAGAAGTGAAGAGAAATAATGCTCAAGAAATAAAAGGAAAGAGCTGAGATCAGGGGATTCCCTCTCTGATCAATTTAGAGATTTGTACTCCTAAATGAATCAAAGATACTACCTTTAAATAACAGTTGATGGAATCTTATACCAAAAAAAAAAAAAAGGAAAGAAGATGGGGCACCTGGTGGCTCAGTGGGTTAAAGCCTCTGCCTTCAGCTCAGGTCATGATCCCAGGGTCCTGAGATCAGGCCACATTGGGCTCTCTGCTCAGCGGGGTGGCTGGGTGGCCGCCCCCCCCAACCCGCCTGCCTCTCTGCATACTTGTGATCTCGGTCTGTCAAATAAATAAACAAAAATCTTTTAAAAAAAAAAGGAAAGAAGAGGGCAGTTTTTTTCTCTTCATAAACAATATTAATCCTTTAAAATGGTACAGAAATATAATAATAATAATAATACCACTTCTAGTAATTCTGATAATCAGCCATATTTTAAATCGATTCTGAATCTAACATGAAAAAACGCTAAAAAAGAAAGGTATAGGTTAATATCATACTTCTACATTAACTATACCATTTATTGGTAGTTCATAATGCATGACCTATTTTGAACTTGGCGGAGAGTAATGAAGTGAGCCAAACAATCTTCTGAGTAGTATGGTGGGTATCAAGTCTTAGCACTGGAACCTATTCAGTAACTACCAACAAGATAGGGAAAACGGACAAAAGGGCAACCTATTCACTAGAAGGGAAAAAAAGGTGTTGGTAGAATGGATCCAACCACTAGTTGTAACAGTGAATATTACTTTTTTTTTTTTAAGATTTTATTTATGTATTTAACAGAGAGAGACACAGTGAGAGAGGGAACACAAGCAGTGGGAGTGGGAGAGGGAGAAGCAGTTTCCCCTGCTGAGCAGGAAGCCAGGAAGCCGGATGCGGGGCTCAATCCCAGGACCTTGGGATCATGACCTGAGCTGAAGGCAGAGGTTTAATGATTGAGTCACCCAGGTGCCCCCGAATATTATTTTTAAGAGCAATAAAAGGTATCCTAAAACTACTCAATGGAAATTTTATGTTTTTTAATTTCTCATTATTCCTATTCAGTTAAAAAGGAAAACAATTTGTGGAACATGACTGACTTGCATTTGAACAACGAAAAGCACTTGATAAACAATAACCATCTTATCACTCCTAAGGAATTCTGGAAGACTCAGTGAAGATACACTACAGCATCATGTGCAAGGTAATATAACTGTAAATTTTATTTGTTACTTGAAAATAAAGGAAGGAAGGCCAGGAGAGAAGAAGGGAGAAGAAGAGAGAGGGAAGGCAAAAGACCCAATATATCCACAAAAAATAATTCTCCACTTGGAGAGCAGCTACCTTGTCTTACTCAATGCTATGAACATGGCATGTCCCAGCCCAAGTGCTGGCACATAGTAAGTGCTCAGGTAATACCTATCAAATGACTGATGCATTAAAGAATGACCAGAGATAGTTTCCTAACATGTAAAGAAGAGAGTAATATTTTCCATAAAAGATAGAAATACATGAAATGCATTGTTCCCTATGCTGACAACCCATTTGGTTTCAAACAAAGTTGCAATAAACCAACTGATAGCAGACCCATACAGATTATTTTAGGGGAAAAGGTGACTGAGTAAGACTAAAAACTTTAAAAGGTTATATCCTGGAAGATAAACTGCCCTATGACAAACTGAAATGTCCACTAGTATCATTATTAGATAGAATTAGACTATTTGCATGAAAGAATGACATTCCTTAAATGGAAGCCCATCTTCTGAGAAAATCCTCTTTTGCTTTCCACCAAAGGCTGAGGTTTGAACAATATTTTATATCTTTTATAATGAAGGAACACTTCACCACTTATAAATTTTCATTCTTTAAGAGAACACAATTATATCTCCTATAAAAAGCCAATGCTTGAATAAAGGAAAAGAATAGGTCATAGGTCATTCCCTCTCCTTGCACCACACATGCTCATGCTTTTGTGCATGAATTACAAATGTATCCTTGTATTTCAAGTCACACTCAAAATCATTTTTTTTGTGAACTACTTTCTAGCAGAGAAAATATTATGATACAAAATCCAAGTAAAATATTCTCATATATAACCATAGGCATTCGGTGCCTGTTTTAAAAATGGAGCTGGCAAAAAGCCAACTGCACATACGGCTGCAAATGCACAAAGATGCAGAAAAGCCTTCATAATTAATCCCTGTGTTAAACAAGCAACTAGAAACTTCCTGAAGAACTAGGAGGTGAGATCTAGAAGCAATGACCTTTTGTTTATTTCTAGTTTAAAAACTTATATTACCTTGTAATAAATTTTACACCCTTTTAGTCACAACCAAATCATGCAAGGAATTGTTAAAATCCATCTGTGACTTTCCTACAGTGTTAACCATATCAGTAAACTGCTACTAGATTATACATCTCTATGTCTCTGTCTCTGTCTCTCTGTTTCTCTGTCTCTCACACACACACCCCCACACACGGAAGCCTACTTTCACAGTGTACATTTCCCTTGGTTAATGTATCAGAATTGTTTAAGGGAAAAACAACAATCAATTTTCAGCCAAGATATTAAAGACAGGACCCACTTCATAAAGCCTCTAGCCTCAAACTACACTATCGTAGGGATTAAGACCAAGATAAAGATTCTCCTCAGCCTCCCTTCAAGTCACAAATGAAAAAACTGATCATTGGTTTATAAAACCGCAATCATAATAAATCATAACCTTTAATAACTTAACTTCATTTAATCCAAACATATCAAGCTGCTTTGCCAATGCTAATTAAGCTATACAAAACCCCAGTAAGGTAAGCATTAAACAACTGAAGGGTTAATCCTTTCCAAGAAAGACTTGGGTTTTACTTATATATAATCTTGCTGCCTGGCCAAGGCATAATACAGTTGTCAGAACAAGGAAGTTCAAGTTCAAATAAAGAATGTATTATAAGCTCTCAGAAGTAGAATTTTACGTCCCTTTCATGTTCTTAAATACTTAAATCTAAACCTGAACTAAATACTTTTTTTTTTTTTTCATTGAAAACAGCTAAAGAATGATGGGCCAAGAGAAAGCCACATAGACTATTAATAGCAAGTTCCTAGGTAAATTTGAGTTTCTTTATACTGAAATGGGAACTTATAAAACTACTAACTCCATATTTACTTAACAAATGTATTTTTATAACAATTCTTATGAAGAAACATTTTCCCCAAAGTATCAACAAAATACTTTTTCTTCCATCATTGCACAGCACTCTATGTTATATATGTACGTGTGTGTTTTAACAAAATGTATATAAAAAACCCCCCAAACTTAAGGATATCACATTTACCCAAGTAAATACTGAAATGCTTCTGTTTGTTTTTCCCCTACAATGAAATGACGAATGTGTAAAATTACCCAAAATATAGCACTAACACCACTTTTCCCCACGGAGATTTTTATCAAGACAGATGGAGTGACAGAAGGAGGTGAAAGAACATTACTATCCTTTGCCCTCAGGCATGTCATTCCAGCCTGAAGTATGAAAGCTATTTCTAACAAATCCCAGTAGCCTCATAAAACATTGTTTTAAGTAGGATTTTACTGAGGTACTGAACCCTGGGAGTGTCTTGAAACCTTTTGTCTGGAGTTAAGAATCACAGGTTTTTACTGTGTTCCTACTTCACAAAAGAACTGCAGCTCTTCCACATACCTAAATGTCTTTTAGACACGAATCCGCTTGCAGGAAATGCATGAATGACACAGTAGGTTCCATCATGCTGCCATCCAGGCAATCAACCCTTTTCAGTTATTATTATTCCTCACTGTTGGCTAAAGGCAGAAAGCGAAAGAAGCCTCTCAAAGGATTTTCCCTGTAGTATCTATTCTTTGGCCCCATGATGCAAAGATGTAAAAATAATTCTGCAGGTTAAGTGGAGATGTTCTACTCCTTTCCTGTCTTTTTTTTTTTTTTTAAATCCCATATGACAAATGAACTGGTTATTCTGGTTTGAAAACAGATTCACTGCAAAGTCACTTCTAATTACAAAAACTTAGAATTAATGTTTTTCATGTCTTTTTAGAAAGATTTTATTTATTTATTTGAGAAAGAAAAACAAAGAGGGAGGAGGATGAAGAGAGACAAAGAGAGAGCATGAGCAGGGGAGGGGCAGAGGGACAGGGAGAAGCAAACTCCGCACTCAAGAGTGGAGTCTCCTGCAAAGCTCAATCCCAGGACCCTGAAATCATGACCTGAGTGAAGTAAGACGCTTAACCGAGTGAGCTACCCAGGTGTTCCAGTGTTTTTCTTTTTAAGCGGATATTAAAATATTAAATTTTCTGCCCATATACTCATGATCAATAAGTGATTCTTATTTTTGTACAGTTATAAACACAAAAATTTGAATTTATAAGAACAAAATCAAGGAGGCAGAGCTCTGAACACATAGCTAGGAGACTATTCGAACAGGTGAAGTGATCCATTGATATGCCATATATTTGTCTCTTTCCCTCAGGGATAGGGAGGATATCTTTGAAAGGATGCATAAGATTGTGATTTAGGCAACTGCTTATGGGAAGAGGAAATGAAGGGTTGAAGAATGGGTTAGTGGGGAAAATTATTTGTCTCTGTATACCCTTTTGTACCATTTGAATGTTTTCCCATGTCTGTGGACCACCTTTTAAAAAAATTAGAATTGCCTGTTGTTTCAAAAAATTATTAAAGTAAATTACATATATCTTTATTACTGTGAGAGGAAGGGAATGAAAATGAGAAAAGAGGTCTTCATACTGAGTGAGCAAAGGGGAAAAACTTTTTTAAAAATATATTTTATTTATTTATTTGAGAGAAAGTGAGAGAGCGCAAGCGCGAGCATGAGCCAGGGGAGGTGCGGAAAAGCAGATGCTCCGCTGTGTGGGGAGCCAGAATCAGGGCTTGATCCCAGAACCCTGGGATCATGACCTGAGCAGAAGGGAGAGGCTTAACTGACTGAGCCACCCAGGCGCCTGAGTGAAGGTGAACAACTTGGAGTCAACACCTTTAAGGTAAGGCCCTTGACAAGCAGAGGTGAATGTCAAAGCAAATATCCCGGGAGGTACCATGGCGTTCTCTGTAGAATTATAAGTCCTTGCTAAATTTTTATCTTTAAGTTTGCATAGGCCCATGATTCCTTTTTTGTTATGTGCACACAGTTAAATAAAACTATTAACAAACTTTGATATTTAAGAAGGAATCTGAAGAAAAGAAAAAAACTGAGAGGGAGGGAGGAGGGGAAGAAGGCAGGGAGTGAAAAAAGGGTCGGAGACATACAGGAAGAATGAGGCGGGAAGGAAGGAGAAAGAAAAACAATGATAAAAAGATCTCTGTAGGACTAAGAATCACAATTCACTAAAAAACAAAAAACAAAAAACCACACACACAAAAAAACAAAAACAAAACCAAGAAAATTATTTGCCAGGTGCCTGTTGGACACAAACATGAATCAGAAACAGTTATTATCCTAAGGAATTCACGACCTGGTGGAAAAGGTTAGACACAAATTATGAAATATGAATTACATTAAGAGTCATGATTTGGTATGAGGGTTTCAACTAGACTAAGAAGAGACAAATAATGTCTGGTATAGCTGAAGAGCTATAAAAAGGCAGTTACATCTATGCTATACCAAAAATTAAGGAAGAATTTGTTGGGTGACGGAGAAAGGGAAGAGCATCTCAAGAAGGAAGAGCATGAGCAAAGGAGCAACGGTATGAAAGAGCACACGGCATCCAGGAAACACGAGTATGAGTTTATGTGGCTGGAGCATATGGTATACAGGAGACTAGGAAGTAAAAGTAAAAAGGGAGGTTAAGGTGAGGAGAGGAGTAGGAGGAGAATAAGCTAAAACAGTGCAAATGAACAGCTTCTTAAACTGTTGAAGAATATTTGTTTTAAAAATAATTTATTGTGTAAATACACAGGGTGAGATTTGGTAGCAGTATTTTCACTTATAAAACAATTTTTTCAGAACACAAATATACTAATTACTGGTGTATAAATAGTACTATTAACTAATTACTATTACCTATTGATTATATCAGGTGTGGACTCTCTCTTTGCAGAGTTTGTTGAACTTACTCTGGTTTACATGAACTTCAAAGCAGAATGGCTGTATTTTTATCATCAAATGATGTATGATTCGCAGTTGTCATTAATTCAGATTGTTATCTTCCCCCTCAACAAGCAAATTTGTACCGTATAATAACACAACTAATACATGGGCACCTATGCTTTTATAAAATCAGGCATGCATACGTACAAACTAGTTGTGCAAATCCAAGCCCCAGTAACATTCATATTTAACAGTATTTGAAGTCCAGGAATCCATGAGGCTCAGTGTTAAGATTATGCTGACATCTTTTAAGCCTATTTTGTAAAGTTTTCTCAATGTTGCCTAAACAGTATAATTTTATTCACAAAATATTAATATTACATGTACTAAGTAGGTAAGTTTACTAAAATTTTTCAGCTTATTTTATATGTGCATACACACACGCACACGGAGCCTACTACTTGTTTTCTTTGTTAACACACTGTGGCTCTCTCTACCACTACCCTGGAAGCATCGTAATTTCATTTGTTATTACTCATGTAAGAGAGTTAAAAGAGCAGTAGACAAAGAACATTCATTTCACACTTTTTCCATGTGTAAGAGTCATAACTTTTTCCTAAATATATGAAAATTTTATTTTATAGTAAGTAAGTGGTCCCAAAATGTATATTTTACTGATTTCTGTATAAGTTAGGACTTATTATTTCAAAGGATTAAAGGTATTTTTAAGTGCAGGGAAAAAACCCTCAAATATCACCACACACAAATAGTTATCATTTATATTAACATAATTCTAGCCACTTCAATGCATATGCAGAAGTAGTTTTTATATAAATTGCATCCAATTGATATTGTTTGTCCTCTTTTTTTAAAAGATTTTCTTCATTTTTTTGACAGAGAAAGACAGCGAGAGAGGGAATACAATCAGGGAGAGTGGGAGAGGGAGAAGCAGGCTTCCCGCTGAGCAGGGAGCCTGATGCAGGGTCCTGGGATCATGACCAGAGGTAAAGGCAGACTCTTAACAACTGAGCCACCCAGGTGCCCCTTATTTGTGCTTTTTAAATATAATAAACTTAATTTTAATTTAATGGAAGCATAACCTCAATGAAAATACACAAACTTCTCAAATTCAAATTGATATTTTCTGAAAGATTAAGGTTAAAAAATTGTGAAAATATATTAACAGACTGCAATAGTCATGTCTTTATATTTTTAATTTCAGATGCTATTAACTGAAACATAACAATACTCACATTTCCAACTCCAAATTTTGTGGGCATGCCATTAATCACACTGTCCAACTTTATAACAAATATATTAAATTCCATAATCATAAATTGAGTAGATGTCTAGTAATGCATTTAAATGGAGTCACTACCAATTTTGTTACCAATTTGTTTTCATCTTTTAATTGGCTGGATTTCATAATTAAGTGATATTATCTCAAGAGTACCCATGGACAGGGCGCCTGGGTGGCTCAGTCATTAAGCATCTGCCTTCGGCTCAGGTCATGATCCCAGGGTCCTGAGATCGAGCCCTGCATGGGCTCCCTGCTCAGTGGGAAGCTTGCTTCTCCCTCTCCCATTCCTCTTGCTTGTGATCCTGCTCTTGCTGGATCCTGCTCTTGCTGCTCTTCTTTCTCTCTAACAAACCAATAAATGAAATCTTTAAAAAAAAAAAAAAAGAAAAGAAAGAAAGAAAAAAAGAAAAAGAAAAAGAGTACCCATGGGCATTTGGGAATATCTGACCACTGAATTTACACTTAAGTGGTATCTTAGCTAGGAATAACATTCCTGAATAATATTTTCTTTATTTCAGGAGTGTACGGAGATTGCTAAAGTGGTCTTAAGCACTGACTGCTCCTAGGGAGACACTTACTAAGAGCTTGATTTTCTTCTCTTTGAAATGATAGAAGCTTCTTTCTGGATACCTGGAGAAAAAGCAAAATTCTAATTCTATCATTTAAACTAGATACACCAAGCAGTCAAAATCCCTAGGACCCAAAATATTATTTTGACTTGATGAATGTTTATTCTTTTCAGAGAAAATTTCTTCATTATATTTTTGAATAAGTTCTCTCTTCCACATCTTCCACTGCCTGTATCATGTTGTATCTCTGCTGGTTCTCTGTATCTAATATAGTCTCTGTGCTTTTCTTTACCACTTTTCCACCTGCATTCTCTGTGATTATGTCATGCCTTTCTTTAATGTTAGTAATTTAATTTTTATCTATTATTTCTATTCCTTGCTATTTCTACTTTGTTTTCAAGTAATTACGCTTCCAGGTACTACACAGAAAGTATGTTTCTAAGGCAAGGCAACCCGACTTCCCTATGCTGAGTTCTGCCAGCTTTGAGGAAATCTAAGGCCATTATCTCTGAAGGAAACAACAGTAACTAGACATGCCACTCCTTAATCTTCACTATTTTATACTTTCTTTTTTGCTCCTTGTCTAAAATTTTAATAAAAATACATGTAATCTATACATGTGTCAAAAGAGGAGCAGCTTAAAATATCCATATTTTTACAAGTATAGTTAATGTTATTTTCTATTACTTCATATTACATATGGCCAGAATTTTACTCTGGCTATCATTTCAAATCAATCATTATTCAAGATTGAGAACCATAAAATTGAGAGACAGGAGAGAGGGAGCTGGGGGGAGGAGTGAGAGAGAGAGAGAACATCCTAAGAGATGAGTTGGGAGGCAAAGTTTTATAAATGAATTAACCAAGAAATATATAAACAATTAAGAGTATCTATGAGAACAATTAAGTATTTAGTTTACATGTATTCCCAAATTGTAATATGCTAGTAGAGCCAATGGTGACATTAGAAGGTCTAAAAGTTGTCCTGAAGTTCAGAGGCTAAGGTTTTAGTTTGGGCTCTGCCATGAGCTAGCCAAGTCACCTTGGGGGAAATACTCAATAAGCCATCTAATATTCCATTCCTTCAGCCATAAAAATGAGAGAGTTAATACAGATTACCTTTAAAATCCTTTACAGTTTTCAAACTGTATGAACATGTGAGTAATTTATTATACTAGGTAGAGGAGCAAGCCTACAAAATGGCCCAGAAAAATTCTCACCTCCTATTATGTACTCTCTTGTGTAGTCATCTCCCACAGTGACTAGAGATGACTGATGTAGTAACTAATACCATGTTGCCAATGACGAAGTATGACTTTGGATGCTAGGTCCTGTAAGACGTTGCAGCTTCTGGGTTTCGTGAATCACTTGCTCTGGCAGCAGCCATGTGGCATGTCATTAAACACCCCAGACTAATTCTAAGGCAGGAATCTGCTACACAGAAACAGATAACTAATAAACTAAGACAATGGGACGATCTGTTTTGATTAACTTCTTTTATTTCCTACAAAATTTAGCTCCCTTCTCGAATGGGCATGGTTCAAAGAGGGAGTAAGGAGTCAGTAAGGCATGTACTTATATGTATATAACATAAAGAATACCTAAGAATGCATATCTCTAACTACAAAATAGAATTTTTCTCCATAAAAATATAACAGTTTGGGGTGTGAACCAATTTATGACCTTTTCCTTAACATCATGCCCTCTGACATCATCTAAGCCAATCAACTCAAACTCTAGTATTACAGATGGACTGAATTAAAAGTTTAATGTGTCATTCTAACAGTTGCTTGAGGGGTAAACTTGAATAGTATTTTATGTAGAAAATGGTATTAGGTTGTTTTATATTCTGAAAGTTATAATGTATTTATATGAGACTGAACAAAATACCTGAATGTGGTTTACAGAATCTGTCAAGAAAGGGGGGGCCTGAGTGTCTCAGCTGGTTAAGTGTCCAGCTCTTGATTTGAGTTCAGGTCTCGATCTCAGGGTTGGGAGTTCAAGCCCTGCACACCTTACTTAAAAAACAAAAACAAAAACCTGTCAAGAAAGACACTTAACACCTCAAATGATGGAAATCATTTGGGACAGAGATCTGTGATTTAATGAATTCTAAAGATCAGCTGACTTTCAAAGCTAAGGAGATCTGTCCAAAAAGTTTTGGGGTAGGGGGCATCTGGGTGGCTCAGTCAGTTAAGCATCTGCGTTCGGCTCAGGTCATGATCCCAGGGTTGTGGGATCAAGTCCCACATCTGGCTCTCTGCTCAGTGTAGAGCCTGCTTCTCCCTTTCTCCTTCTGCTGCTCCCCCTGCTTGTTCTCTCTCTCTCTCAAATAAATAAATAAAATCTTAAAAGAATTTTTTAAAAAAGGGTTATATTCCCTATAAAGTGATATACTGTATTTGTACCATAAGCTTCAACTAATTGATGCTGCTGCTAAACTTTTGTAAACACTAATGTCTTTACCAGCCAGATGAATAGTCACATAGTCACTTTGCTCATACTATTGCAGTTGACTGATCTGTAGTTAACCGCATGATCCCTAAAACCACAACTCTGCCTTTAACTTTAGGCAGGTTTGCCTATGTCATAAACTTGGTGGGATTATACTGGCTCTTCATGCAGAAGGTAAATGCATGTCATTCACAAACCAACTAAATTTTTGAGCTTCAATAGAGAAGAAAAAGTGCTATAACAGCATTTTTATTCCAACCTCCATATTCCCATTTTATGTATTCTGATTTCCTTTATACAAATTTCTAATTAATAAATCTTTTATTTAACAGCCATTTTGATGCTAATTTTTTCCTCAATAAACTTGAGTATGGTCACATACACATATGTATGTATTAGTCTACCAATATTTTAAAGGTATGTAATATCCCAAGGGTCCCAAAATAACATCTAACTGAAAGAAAAAAAATCTATGATTGATAATCTATTCAAAAATATAAGGAAAAAATTTCTAAAACTTTAAATGTAAACTTTGGATAATGAACCATTATCTCTTTTTCCACTGCCTTAACACGCTACTTATCTTCTATTTTAAACAGACCTAAAACTTAGACATTGCTTTCTTTTATTCTGACCTACAGGCTCTCTTTTAAAGTCATATAAAATGATCAATCTCCACTAGAAAACTTTACTTACTCTAGGCTTTATTCCTTCCAGGAACAGGAGCCACATGTCTTTCTGCAAATTTTCCTTAGATCCATTGTACATACAATCAATAGCAATATATAAGCTAATGAAATAATTTCCTCCTTGTTCTGTAATTTCGTTACTTTCAGACCCACTATAGCAAAATCTGAAAACTGGTGTTTTTTTTTTTTTTTTTAAGATTTTATTTATTTATTTGACAGAGATCATAAGTAGGCAAAGAGGCAGGCAGAGAGAGAGAGAGGAGGAAGCAGGCTCCCCGCTGTGCAGAGATCCTGATGCAGGCTCCATCCCAGGACCCTGGGATCATGACCTGAGCTGAAGGCAGAGGCTTTAACCAACTGAGCCACCCAGGTGCCCCTGAAAACTGTTTCTTAATACTTAACCATAGCACACCATTTTAAGGAAATCAGTCATTAAGGACTCTTTTCAACTTGCCATCTTATTAAAGAAATCACCATTTACTCTAATTTTCTCAATATTTCTGAACAAAGGATAATACTCCTCCTTACATCTTAAAAATAGTCTCTAATCAATCTTTTTTTAGTGTGCTTGGAAAGTCCTTAAAGGAATTTTATTCCAGTGAGGCATGCACGTTTGACTGTAACTGATAGTTTATTCTCTATGATCGCAAATGCCAAGAGAAAAGACCTTCAAAAGTAGGCCTCTACTAGTTTATTCATTAACTTATGCAATGAACATATACAACGTAACCAACAACTGTCTTCATGACCAACAAGAATTAATGGTGGTGCCTACATGTGACCTATAATTAACTCAATGAATTTACTATTCCACTTACATACAGATAAAGCAGACAAGGACAGCATGTGCCAATGTAAGTTATATCCCTGCGGGCCCATCTCTTGATCTTGAATCCTTCTTTTCTCAAAGACTGCCTGACAATGAGAAAGTTCAGAAACTCTACATTCCTTTGTTACTAATGAACATCAGTTTTTACAATTGTGAACGATCATTCAAGTTTTGAATCTCATACGTATCTACAAAAATATATACATATATGTATTTAGTAACAGTATTAAAGAAGGTTTTGCACTACAGCCCAAGGTATACTGTATCAATGACACGCCTTACGTTACTCAGGTGAAATGTGTAATTCTCATGGTCATACTTCAATTCAGTATCTATTCCAATATTGTCTATAATGTGACTACTGTATTCTAGCCTATATATATGCACCCTAAAATTGCATTAAAGGCATCACTAGCCCTTTCATAACTGACTAATCTCTCTTATTGGCTATCTGCAATGTCTAATGCATGTCTTAATTATATGCATCTCATGATCACGGGAAGGCCAAATTAATTTTCTTGGCATAGCCTCATATGCTATTAGGAATTTAATAAGTGCATTTTGATAAAGAGAAAGCGATAACTTACATACTTAGATTTTAAGTCTAAAACTACTTCACTCTGTGATAGTAAGCAGCCTGCTTACCATTTCTGTGACCACCTCTAAAATGTGAGTGATAACTGCTCCTTTTGCCCAGGAATATTAAATGAAGCAATTAACATTTGAGAGGCATCCGCATTATGGTAGTACAGTTTTCTCTACCAATTCAGCTCATAGATACCCATGTGTTATTTAATATAAAAATCACAGCAGACCTAACGAGAAAGGTAGTAAATAGACGGCCACCAGCAACCTTCTTTCAGCACTAACCCCTGCCACTACCTAAAGAGTAGCCATGTTTGTATACGTGACCCTCCCTCATCGTCCCACAGTTGATGGGCAGGATGCTGAAACAACTGGGCCAATTGGTTTCTTTCTTCTGGAAATTTAGAATATAAACTGAGATCTACTACGGAGTTTCAGCTTGTCACTCAAACTGAAGTTATGTAAATCGAGGAGCTGTGGGGCTCCCGTGTTTGGCCATGTGCACACTAAAGCAGTGAAAAGTGATCTGCAGAAAGAGGGAGAGAAAAGAATGAGGTAGATATACAAAGCGAATCAGAAATGAGATGAGAGAGAAAGAAAGAATAAAAAAGGAAGACAGAGATGACACAGACAGATGAGACAGAGAGATAACAGCTAAGAGTAAGAGAGAAACAGAAATTAACGGTCTACCGTTAAAAGCTGGTTTCTACCAGCTTTTTAATTCTGTTTCTAGACTCTTACAAGGTCTTGATTTTCATCCTGTCCATGTATTCTTATAAAATAATTCTGTCTGATGGTTAAGTTTATTTCAATGAACCAGAATAATGCAAAACAAACAAAAAACTCTTGACCAACAAGTTTAATTTCTTGGTTTATAAATGAAGAAACTAAGGGTCAAAAAGGATAAGTAACTCACCTAGCTAATAACTAAACAACAGAGATGGAACAGGATTTCAGATTTCTCAGACTACAAAGCCTGACTGAATGCATGAATGAATCACTGAATAAAGTTTGACAAACCAGTATGCCAAATGCAGACACACACAAACTGAAGAATTAAGTGTTGAGAAGATGTAAACGAAGATCCTAAAAAAAAATAAACTATAATTTTCATCTGAAATTAAAGGTAATATATGTGAAAGAACCTAGATACTAGGCACAGGACCCATTAAGATATTAGCATTAGATCAATTTACAGGTCTTCAATATCTTGACTTACTTTCTCTGCTTCATTAATTGTTACCACCTCAACCTACCATCTTTCCATCTTTATTCCAGTTTTTAATGTTCTTAATAGCAAACAGCAACTACAATAGATAGCAATTTACTTTCTTTAAGGTTTGGTATTAAGAAATAAAGATTCTTGGCTGCCTAATTCAGATCTAATTCAAAAAGTTTAAAGAAAATAAATGTAAAACACTGTTTTCTTAAAAATCTGCCTACTCTATACAACAAAGATGAGGTCCTAGGTCTCTAAACAAGGGGTTGGAAAGCACCAATGATCTCTATATGCTGATTAATCACTAAAAACAGAGTTATGTAGATTTGACTCAGAGTTCTTTCTCTTTTTGCTTATGATGTTCAGTAATCCAAATAAATTTAATATCACTTACATTGTCTAGAGCCTATAATTCATTTACCAGAG
This sequence comes from Mustela lutreola, assembly GCF_030435805.1. Lineage (NCBI taxonomy): Eukaryota > Metazoa > Chordata > Mammalia > Carnivora > Mustelidae > Mustela > Mustela lutreola. The sequence goes on along the minus strand of NC_081296.1, from coordinate 118,343,112 downwards.
GTTTATTAGGTCTTTTGGATGGTTATAAATAGCAGTGTGGCTTTTATATTTTATTACAGTGATGACTATCATAGTTACTTGACCTACAAAAAATACTATGGCTAGTATCTTCCACAATGACATAAGAATACTAAATTTCAGAACAATGACTATATAATTGCTGACAAGAATTCTAAATCTAGATCACACGCACACGCACACACACACAAAAATCCACAATACAATGGAACCCAAAACCCAAAATGAGGTCCAAATATGCAAAAGGAATACTTTGACCAATGGGGTAAAAGGTAGATCAACTAAACCTTTAAAAAAAAAAAGGGGGTGGCATCTAACCTTCAATCATAAAATTACTAAATCTGAAAATAAATAGGTCTATTGTATGATTTATAGAAAATATCATGCTAAGTAATATAGGGAATCAAAGATATAATAGGCATGCATCAGCATGTCTAAGATGACAGTGTCTAAGATGACAGTTATCAGCTGAAAATACAGGAATGATTTTGATTTTCAGTCAGACACAAATGCTCCCCAAATTGATCAGGTTCATTCAGTTGTTCATTCGTTTATTCATTTGTTGGACATTTTATTAAAGATACCAGCCTCTGAGCAAGGCATTGTAATGTAAAGATGAATAAGATATGGTTCATTCCCTCAAGATACTTAAGACTCAGTCAGAGAGACAACTGTATAAAAAGTTATTACACCATGGTAAAGTAAAATGACTGTTGTTAGCCACAGGTGCTAGGAGAACACACTGAAACACAGAAAGGGCACTGAATCCAGGTGAGTGGGATCAGGAAAGGATTCTGAGAGAACACCAGTAGGACCCACTAAAAATGCTTAGGAGAGATGGGCATGGGGGCTGGATCAGCAAAATAGTAAAATATGCAAAGGGAACAGAGGCAGGAAGCATAGCGTTTTTTAAGAACTATAAAATGCTCAATAAAGCAGACGTTTAGAATGCAAACTAGGAATATTGAGAATAAAGGTTAGTGAAGTAAGCAGAGACCATGAAATACCAACATCACTATAAATCCATCTAAAAATAATGAAGTACATTTTATATCAAAATATTTCAGAATAGCATAAAATTTCTGGGGGAGGGGGACACTTAAGTTTAAAATGAAAGAAATCATAGGCATTCATCATGAATAAAATATGGATACACAACCAAAATGGAGACTCATGATTTTAAATATTACTTTAATTGGATGGAAGAAAGAAATTCTGGTTAAACTCATCATTCTGATATTATGCTCCTTTTAAGCTATTACTCTGTGGAGCAAAGTGCACTCAAGTACATCATTCTATTTTCTACACCTCAAAGGCAAATTCAATACGATGACTTTTAGTTATCACAACAAGATTCTAATGGTCTCAGTCAGTTGTAATGGACAAAATAAACCGTTTCCTCCCAAGATTGAGAAAATAAAAATCTGTCCAAATGTCAGTACCTTCCTTTCTGTAACCAAATTTTTCTGTAAATATGCAAAAGTCCTGTTAGAAAACAAAGAACTCATAAATAAATATCTCATTGTTGATTTGGCAATAATGAAATCATTCAAGGAAGGAAAATAGGTAGAACAAAAAAGATAAAAAGGTTTGACATCTATCAATAATAAAACATACCAACTCATATATCACACATAGATGAATTATGAAAAACAATCCTGGTAGGTTTTAACTGGAAAACAAGGCCAGGACAGATAAACTGAAATTTGCACATGCTGGTTTATATTCTTTGACACAGACAAGTATGGCAATATTTTATTCACATTCTCCTTTCAAGGCTTTTGCTGTTAATAAAATCTTTGGCTGCATAAGTGAGTCAATGTAAATTCTTGCAAAAGCAGCAATCTTCCTAAAATGGAAGGCTCCTAATAAGTGCTTTTGAATTAATATAAACTTCACTTTCATCGTATTGTATGAAGTTCTACACTTGAGGAAACAAGATGTGAATATTTATTTCATTAGTAAACACTGCGGGTATCTGAGACTAACTGGTCATGATAAACTCGCAAAGACGATTTGCTGGTAGTTAACTATTTCTTTTTCTGTTATGAATTTTCTCTGTCAGGACTTTCAATATCAAATTTTTATATCTATTAGCGCAGAGATTCTTAATCTTTTTCCATCCCTCTACTTTGAGCCTATATGTATCCGTAAAGCTGAAGTGTTCTCTTGTATATAGTTGGGTTTTGCTTTTTTATCCATCTAGTCACTCCATCTTTTGATTAGAGAATTTAATACATTTAAACTGAGAGTAATTATTAGTAAGCAGGACTTACTAATGCCATCTTATTAACTCTACGTATTAAAAGTACACATCAGATCCATTTTGAGTCTGCTAAAATAAATTACTGAGCCACATCTCCAGAGTTTATGATTCAATAGGCCTAGGAGTGGGGCCTGAGCACCTGGATTTGTAAGAATAATATTTATGCTACATTCAAATGACCACATTTTGCCAGAAATTGGTCAGGGAGTTAGTGGGAGGGAGGAATGGGTGAAATAGGGACTGAATAATGTACAGAATTGCTGAATAACTATATTATACAATTAAAATAATATAACATTGCATTTTAATTATGCTTGAATTAAAAAAATAAATAAATAAGATAGCCACATTTTGAAAACCACTGCCTTGGGGTGGTTCCATGAAAACAGAAGTGTAGTTATAAAACATTACAGCATCACTCTTCCAATTTTTTTACATCAAGAAGAAAAAAAATTTGGTCAGATAAAGAATACAAATAAAGTCTATAAAACTATTTTCAAGTTTTCCTTTACACTAAATATAACACGTAAACCATCCTGTTCCTCATTTATAAAGTTACAAAAAACTCATCAACTACAGGAGCAAATCATGGCCTTACAAAGTTTCAAGCATCATTAATAACCTTAGCAGTTAAAGTCAAAGAAACGTCTCCTAGCCTGCTTCTTTCCTAGTGATTGGATATTTGTGGAGGGAGAAATGGAATTCAGTAAAGAGAAGAGAGGCACAAAACCAACCCATATGGCATGCCCTTTAAACATCTATCCTCCTATACTAACCACTGGTTCTTGCCAATTTTTACACCTTGATGTAAAGATATGGATCTAGTTTTCTTTCCTTAAAGTTCAAATAAGTCAGGGTGCTTCCCAAATTAATTCCAAGAACCTTTACTTGAAACAGCGGGATTCAATAACAAAAAAAAGAAAGAAAGAAAGAAAGAAAAAAAAAAGCAAGTAAATAAAAACTAATCAGACTGATCAGTTAAGATGAAAAAAGAAACGTCCTTACAATGAATTTCTCTGGAATATTTTAGTATTAAAACTCTAAATAAACACATTCCTAAAAACATACTCAAAACTTACTCTGTAGAAGGCACTATATTTAATATTATGGAGGATACAATGATGAATGGAATAGCCCCTCTACTTTCAAGGTAGTTAGCACTAAGGAGGTTAAGATAAAACAAGTCCATAAATTTTTTAACATTTATTTGAGAGAGAGAGAGAGAAAGAGAAGAGGAGGAGAAGGAGGAACAGAGGGAGATGATAAGCAGACTCCAGGCTGAGTGCAGAGCCCAGTGTGGGGCTCAATCTCAGGACCCTGAGATAATTAATGACCTGAGCTGAAATGAGGAGTCAGATGCCCAAATGACTAAACACCCAGGCATCCCAAGTCCATAAATGTTTTTAATACAATGTCTAGTTAAAAACAAGTACTACAAGAAATAATTTTATGCAGGAAGGAAACTGAGGAAAGTCTTTAGGAAGAAGCTTATGGACAAAGGCCTGAAAAATGGACAGAACCTCAACAGACAGAGAGAACTCAGGGGAAGGGAGGAGTATGAATATACAGACATTTATACATGCAGACAGGCATATACCAGAAACAGCATTCTCTCAGGGTTTATGCTTTGAAAGCACGAATTAATTTTTTATTTGCTTCATTCTCTAAACACAAAAGTTGCAAATATTTAAATTAAGTCTGTTTATATCTTTGCACATTAATACAATTCAGGTAGCACATGTACGTTCATTTTCACTTACTAGACTATTACTAATTGCTTAACTAATTTAAGATTTCTTACCTGAGTACAGATTATCATTTTAAAGATAGCTGTTCTACTGATATATTGTTTTTGCTTTTTTATTTATTAACATATAATGTATATATTAACATATAATGTATTATTTGTTTCAGGGGTACAGGTCTGTTTAACGAATCACAGTGCTCATTATAGCATATACCCTCCCCAATGTCCATAACTGTCCTACTGATAGAATACTGTATACCAGTTAAGACAAATGGTCATCAAAAGAACCATTTACATAATTTATTATTTCCACTTTAAATGAAGTAGACCAGGCATGACATCTGCTCTGAGGCAGTGGTTCTCCGTATACAAATGTTACTGGAAATACAACAGAAACCAAAAATAAGATGAAAACTAAATGTAACTTCCCTTAAAGGATAATAAATAATAGATTAGTCAGTCTCTTTATAACTATACCACAACTTTAGTAATTAACTTTAAAATACCTAGGAAATGGTATACGTGGTGAATGCATTTGTGTGTATTGGTGTATATGTGATCTAAATCCACACTCAAGGAATAATAAAATATTTAATTAGGGAATAAGCCCTTTAAAATCGCTTATATTTTGTTGTTGAGATATTTTGCATATTCATCAGGGATATTCTCTAGTTTTCTTCTTTATAAAGTCCTTCCCTGGTTTTGGTATCAGTGTAGTGCTAGCCTCATTAAGTCTGAGAGTGTTCCCTCCTCTTTAATGTTTTGGTCCATACAATTAATAAGATGGCATCAGTAACTTTCCAAATATCAATAATCACTCTCCTTGTAAATGTACTAAATTCTCCAATCAAACAACAAAGAATGACCACATGGATAAAAAACCAAAATCCAGTTAGATACCTAGTCTGGAAGAGGCTCATTTCAGCTTCAAGGATGCAATAGAGGCTCAAAGTGAAGGGATGGAAAAAGAAATTCCATACAAATGGAAACCAAAAGAGACCAAGAGATAAAATAGATTATAATCCAAAGACTTTAAAAAGAGCCAAACAAGGTAATTACAAATGATAAAGGGATCAATCCATTAACAAGATATGATAACTATAAACATACAGGCACCCAACCTCAGAGCACCAAAATACATTAAGCAAATACTAACAAATATGAAGAAGAAACAAGCAACAATAGGATAACAGTAGAATGCTTTAATACCTTAATTTGAACAATAAGCAAAGCATTCCTTCAGAAACTCAGTAAGGAATAAACACTGGACTTGAACCACATTTTACACAAAAAGGACCAAACAGACATATACAGAATATTACATCCAACAGCAGCAGAATACACTTTTTTTCAAGTGCATATGAAATGTTCTCCAGAGTAAATCACCATGATAGGTCACAAAAACCCTGAAATCACACTAAGTGTCTTTTCTGACCACAATGATATGAAACTAAAAATCAGTAACAGGAGAAAAGCTAGAAAAATAACAAATATGTAAAAAGTAAACAACACACTCCCAAACAAACAATGGGTCATAAAGATATCAAAAAGGGAAATTTTAAAAATAGTTTGAAACAAATGAAAATGGAAATATAACTTATTAAAACCCAAGAGAGAACTTTACAGCAGTAGACACCCACATCAAGATGAAAGAAACACCTCATATAATACAACCTAACTTTACACCTCAAGGAAAAAGATAATAAACTAAGAACAAAGTTAGCATAAGAAAGGAAATAGAGCAGAAATCAATGTAATAGAGATCAGAAAAACTACAGAAAATATTAATGAAAGCTTGTATTTTGAGAAGATAAAGTTAATAAATCTTTAGCTAGACTAAGATAAAGAGAGGATCAAATAAATTAAATCATAAATGAAAGAAAAAAAAAGAAATTACAGCTGGTACCCAAGAAACTCAAAGTAGCTTAAGACTACTATTAACAATAAAATGCTAACAAATGGAATAACCTAGAATAGATAAATTCCTAAAAACATACAACCTACCAAGACTTAATAATGAAGAAACAGAAAATCTGAACAGACCAGTAACGAGGAGACAGGATCGATAATCAAAAACCTTGCAATGAAAAAAAAGCCCAGGACCAGACTTTTTCGCTGATGAATTCGACCAAACATTTAAAGAAGAATACCAGTCCTTCAAAAACTCTTTCAAAAACGAGAGGAGAGAATACTCCCAAACTCATTTTATGAGGACCAAAGCCAGAAAAGGAATCTACAAGAAGAAAACTACAGACCTCCAATTAATATGGATGAAAAATTTCTGAGCAAAATATGAGCAAATCTAATCCAAGTGTACATTAAAAGGATCACAACCATGACCAAGTAGGATATCCTGGGATGCAAAGATACTTCAATGTCTGCAAATTATTAAGTGTGATATACCACATCAATAGAATGGAAGATAAAAATCATATGATTATCTCAATAAATGCAGAGAAGCATTTGATAAAGTATAACATCCTTTCATATAAAAAACTCAACAAATTTGGTGCATAAGAAACATATCTCAACATATTAAAAGCTACATATGAAAAACTGACAGCAAATATCATACTCAATGGTTAAAGGTTGAAAGCTTTTCCTCTAAGATAAGAGAGAAGAAATAGCTGCCCACTCTCATCACTCCTACATAGTAGGGGAAGTCTTAGCCAAAGCAATTAGGTAAGAAAAATAAACAAATGCATCCAAATCAGAAAAGAAGTAGTGATGATATGATCTTTCATATAGAAAATCCTAGACTCCACCAAAAAAAGCCGTCAAAACTAATCAACAAATTCAGTAAAGTAGCAAGATACAAAATCAACATACAATAATCAGTTGTTTCTATACACTAATAACAAAACATCTGAAAAAGAAATTTTTAAAAATTCTATTCACAATAGCACCAAAACAATAAAATAAGTGAAAGATCTGTACACCAAAGAAAACACAAATGGAACAATATCCTATGTTCAAAGATGAGGAGAATTAATATTATTAAAATGTCCACACTCCCAAAGCCATCTATAGAATGCAACCCCCACCAAAATCTCAATGGCGTTTTTCACAAAAATAGAAAAAACAACCCTAAAGTTAGTATGGAACCACAAGATGCTGAATAGCCAAAACTATCTCAAGAAGGAAGAGCAAAATTGAAGGTATCACACTTCCTGATTTCAAACTATACTGCAAAACTATAGTAATCAAAACAGGATAGTACTTGCATAAAAGACACATAGACCAATGGAAAAGAACCAAGAGGCTAGAAATAAACCCTCACATATTTAGTCAACTGATATTTGATAAGGGAGCCAAGAATACTGAAAGGGAAAAGGATAGTCTCTTCAACTAATGGTGCTGGGAAAATTGGATAATAATATGCAGAAGAATGAAATTGGACTCTTATCTTACATCACTAACAAAATTAACTCAAAATGGACTGAGGACTTAACTGAAACCATACAACTCCTGGGAGAAAATACAGGGGAAAAAGCTCATTTATGTCAGTATTGGCAATAATTTTTGGATATAATACCAAAAGCATAAGCAATAGAAGGAAAATTAATAATTGGGACTACATCTAACTTAGAAAAAAAAAACTGCACAGGAAGGAGAGCTGGTTTTAAAATGGGTAGAACTAAATAGACATTTTTTGAAAGAATACACACAAATTGCCAGCAGGCACATGAAAAGTTTCCTGCCATCACTATTATGGAAATACATATCTAAATCACAATAAAATATCATTTATGTTAGAGTGGCTATTAACAGAAAGATATAAGTAATGCTGGAAAGGTTTTTGGAGAATAGGGAACCTTTGTGCATAGTTGGAGGGAATGTGAATTAGTACAGCCACTATGGAAAACAGTATGGAGGTTGCCAAATAAATTAAAACTAGAACAATCATATGATTTAGCAATCTCACTTTTGGAGATATATATCCAAAGGAAATAAAATCAGTATTTCAAAGAGGAATGAACCCTGAGGATATTTTGCTAAGCAAAATAAATTAAGAGTATGACAAATATTACATAATCTCACTAATAGTTAGAATCTAAAAAAGTCAAACAAAGAATAGATTGACTGCAGCTAGGGGGTGGAGGGATGGAGGGATGGGGGAAATGGGTGACAGTGGTCAAAGCACACAAACTTCCAGTTATAAGTTGTGTGGATCTAATGTACAGCATGGTGTACTACGGTTAATAATACTGTATTATATATTTGGAAGTTGCTAATACAGTAGATCTTTTTTTTTAAAGATTTTATTTATTTATTTGACAGAGAAAGATCCAAGATCCCAAGTAGGCAGAGAGGCAGGTGGGGCGGGGAACAGGCTCCTTGCTTAGCAGAGAGCCAGATGCGGGGCTCAATCCCAGGACCCTGAAACCATGACCTGAGCCGAAGGCAGAGGCCTAACCCACTGAGCCACCCAGGCGCCCCTAATACAGTAGATCTTGAAAGTTCTCAACACACACACACACACACAATTAAGTAACTAACTTTACTGTGATAAAAATTTCATAATATACACATATACCAAATCATCACACTTCACAACTTAAACTTACATAGTGTTATGAGTCAATTATATCCCAATAAATCTGGGGGGAAAAGACAATATGCCAAAGGAAACAGTATTATTAAGCTCTTCAGCCAGCTTTATTTTCAATAAAAGGCAGTTTATTAGCTAAGAAGACTCTAGAAATATAATTTCATTGTTATAGTTAATTCAATATACATGAAAATGTGAAGTATCTAAAAATGTTTCAGAAGCAGTTTACGAACAACATGTAAGAATCTAGTAAAACCCATAGTCTATAATCTTTGGGATCGTGTATTAGGCTTAGGTTCCAAAACCATAATGTCCAGGGACTGATTCAAATATTCTCAGATACTTGAAAAGAAGACTGACCAAATTCAATAGTTAGAATAATGCCACAACTGCCTTAAGAGAACCTTTTACAGAAGGTATTGTAAGAATACCTAAAGGGATAGAGGGTGTGGATTTCAGAATTACAGAATAGATTATGTGAATATTTTTGCACCTGCTTATTATGTGTCTATATGTGGCAGAATTCAATCCATGCCTTGCCTTCACTGTAACATATTAAATGTTGGCAAAAAAAATGAGGGAGTAGGCCTGTCTTCCTCACTGACCTCTAGTTAGGGGAAGCTACCAATGGCTATCAAAAGTAATCAAATAATAATGATTATTACCTACACCGGGTTAGTTTGCAACCAATCTTCTGTGCCTCTGTGTGTGTGTGTGTGTGTGTGTGTGTGTGTCTAGTATATAACACTAATAGTTTTGTGGAGAGATATACTCTCTAAAATTCTGGGAAGCCAGAGGCATATTTATTATTGAGATGCCTTGAAATGAATTTTGCTTTCTTCTTAAGGATCAGAATAGGGCTTTACTGGCTCAAGAACTTATAGACCCCAAAGCCGGTATACATTCCCTTAAATGGAAATGCATAAACTGTTTGCGTACATTCTTCCAAAAAGGTGACATAAGTTCCAGGTATTAAAAAGATTACAATATAATCGCAAATGACTTTACAGCTGATAAGACAATACCTTCTGTGGACAACTACACAGGCAGTTTATGGGGCTCTAAAGAGCCAATGGAAGCTACATTTGGACATATTACATATCTTTTTTCTCCACATGGCCACACCACTTCTAATAAGCTTATGTATGATTGACCAAATAACTTAATCTGATCTTATAGCCTATGGTTTTTTCCTACAGATTCATGACCCACATGAAATGCTACAAGTACTGATCATAGCAAACTTCTGTGTCAAATGTGCCACTTGAATTTATTTATACAGATTATAAACTGTTACTATAGTTAATTAAGTTCAACAAACTATATTAAAATAGCCCCTCTATGCTTATACAGGTGTATCTATAAATTTAAAGATGTAATGATTCAAATGGCTACTTCTAATATTGGTATACAGGAACCTCTGATCACATGTAACAATTACAGAACTAATTACAGGATACTCTGGTCATTATTGGTTGGCTAGTAAAACATACTGTCCTGAGTAAATACTTAAAGGAAGAGGAACTTGAAAAGGTATAAAAAATGACAGTGTTGGCAGTGTATTGAAAATTAGATACAACTTTTTAATTCCTTCGAAGATTCTATTTCTGTTTCTGCCACCGACTTGCAGAAAAATGACAAAGTCACTTAGCTTCTGTACATATCATGGTAAGAGATAATATTTTTGAAGTGCTACTGAATACAAATGAGAATTAATATGATACTTCTGAACGTCCCTTAAAGCATTTAGCATTTAGCAGATTTAGCATTCTGCATTTATTAGGAGAACCTCAATTTCTCTCCAAACCTTACTAGGATCTCTTACACATTTCACATGTGAAACATCTCTGCCAAGCAACACCTTTTGCATACAGTTTAAAAGAACAAAGACTGGATTAAAATCAAGCTTTATTATTTGAACCAGCAACAACAAGAAAAGCAGTGTGCTATTTTATACTGTATTTCCTTCTAGCCAGTGTAATTCACAGGCTAACTATAATATTTTGAAATCCTTTTATATTTATTCTCCTTCAGACAGCTTTGTCTAGAATACTGATCTCTGAAACTAAACCACCATTTTCTTTCATCATTTTAACTGAATAAATTATAAACTATCAATGTGACAACTATAAAAACAAAACAAACCATAGTGAAATAAAAGTCTGCCTAAAAGAAATATGAGAAATAGTCAGAAAAGTTGTTTTCTAAACAACTACTAGATTATGTACCATCTATAAATCAGGTAACACTGAAAATGATGACTATAGCCATATTTCCTGCTGTTATTATCTTCAATTAACAAGACGTGCTTAGAGCTATTATCAGCTCCATAATACCAGGATAAAAGTATAATTACACAAAAAAATGTTTAATCCAGCTCCTAAACTCAAATATTCATACATTTAAAAATATTTAATGCAAATTCACTTTGTCTCTATGGCATTTATATATGGAAAATAATTAAAACACAAAGTTTACATTTTTTAAAATAAGTTATTTAAGATTTTTGTAAAATTATGGTGTGACACTTCTCTCAAAGAATAATCTATTCTTCCCTAGAGACCTTCCTGGGTGGTGATAATTAATAATTAAAATTTCTGTATTTTAAATAAGGCACAGGATAGGGAATTATAATTCCTATAACTAAAAGTATCCATCAATTATATATATATATATATTTATATATATATAAAACTTAGTCATGAGAGCCAAATTATAAAGAATAAACCCAATTCTATGTTCCAATTCAAACTACTGTATTAACTATTTTGTCTGCAAAAATATACAGATCTATCAAATGTGATCACCTATCCCAATCAACTTTCTCATAGTTTTGATTCTAGGCCTATAGAGCTTAAGTAATTTTCTCAAGGTAAAGAGTTACTCTAAAGAATACATAGGTTTTTGAACTTTAATCCATTGTGCTAAACATCTGACATAAGAGAATTCTTTCTGTTAGAAACAAAGGAAACAAGTATTCTGAATTCTATGAAAAGTATATAAGGCCATGTACTTTTTAGATTACTAACTACCTACCATTAGGTAAAATAAGATTATCAACTACCATTAGCTAAAATGACTATTTATTGATAAACTACAAATACAAAGGATGTCTTCTCAATAAGCTTTCAAATCTTATGTTAAAACTTAACAATATTGCAAAATAGAGACTATTACTGCCATTTTACAAGTGAAAAACCTGAAGTTCAAAAAGGTTATAAGTCTTTTTTAGGATCATATAGTAAGTAGTATACTTGGGAACCAAATCCAAATTTGAGAAACTCACACTCCTTTCATTTCACCAGACTGTTACTTTCTAAACATACCCAATCTCTTACCCATAAGTCCCATTTCAGCTCTAAATATAAGCTGCTTCAAGGAGGCAGACGGATGAAAACATGGAATAGTTGAACATAGAGTAAAAGCATAAAACAAGAAGAAACCAAAAGTATATAAAGATTTAGAGTAAAGTAAACAAAAACATAATAATATCAGTAATTGGACTTTGACTTACTTTCAGAGCATGTCAATTCTCACATGCAATATGCATAACCATTTAGAGATTAAGAGAAACAAGAGCTAAAAATGAGTACATCCTGATTCATACAAACTTTTGGTCAACAAACTTTGTTTAAAGGGCCAGAAAAAAAATTGTTCAGGCTTTGTGACTCTACATAGCCTCTGTTGCATGTTCTCTTTGGAATTTATTTTTTCTCCAACCATTTAAAAATGTAAAACTGGGGCACCTGGATGGCTCAGTTGCTAAGCATCTGCCTTTGGCTCAGATAATGATCCCAGGATCCTGGGATAGAGCTCCACATTGGGCTCCCTGTTCATTGGGAGACCTGCTTCTTCTCCCTCTCCCACTCTCCCTACTTGTAGTTGTACTCTAAAAAATAAATAAATAAATAAAATTTTTAAAAAAAATGTAAAACCATTCTTCATTTGGGAGCCATTAAAAACAAAAACCAAAATCCAAAAACCCAAAACCAAAGAAATAAGAGAGGGCTGGATTTGTTCTATCAGCCATAGTTTGCCATTTAAAGCCGAGCACACACCAAAAAACCCCAGAGATCCAACCATCTTCAACAAGTGAGATATTATAAAGATTCCCAGTAAAAAGGTAGCCAAATTTAATTAACACTTGAAGAGTCTGTGATTATTCATATGAAAGCTATACTTGTTTGTGTTCAACTATTGATTAATTCTGAGTATACTTTTATATATATATTTTGAAAATTCAATTAAAAAGTATTCATCAAAAATTCCTGCTTCCAGGAATAACGTCATTACATGAACAAAAGGATAAACCATCTACAATGGGAACTTTCTACATTTACACTTACAAAAGTAAATGCCCATGTTTGAAAGATTACATATGTATACATATAATTATGGGAAAAACACAACACTACCTAAAATAAAGGCAAGTTCAAAATAATCCCTGAGTACAGTAATGTAAAGTAAGTTTTATCACCTTACTCTTGCCATATTCAATCACTCCCAGGTAAACAGAAGGAAGAAAGTGTCCCACTTAGAAACTAAGCAACACACTCCTAAATAACCTGTGGGTTAAAGAAAAAAATAACAATAGAAATTTGAAAATATTTTTAAAATTTTAATTATTTCAATTACAATTAAAATAGGCCATTGTCAAAACTTGAGGGACACAACTTAAAACTGCACTTAGAGAGAAATTCAAAGTTCACCAGGTGTATATTAGAAAAGAAGCAAGGTTTAAAATCAGTGATACAAAATTCATTTTGGAAAAGCTTTAAAAACCACAGCAAAACCAAAACCAAAAACCCACATACGAAAAAGAGACTATAGAAATTATCAAACTAAGAACAGAAATCAATAAAATAGAAATAGACACATGATTAAGAGAAAAACAAATAAAACAAAAAAACAACCAGACTAGTTCTTTGGGAAGATAAATGAAATTGATAAACTTTTTTCAAGATAAAAGGAGAAAACACAAATAATCAGTATCAGGAATGAAAAAGGGAACATTACTACAGGTATTACAAGTATGGAGAAGAAAATCAGAAAGGCATTATGAACAACTTTATATTTATACATTTGAAAATGTTGATGAAATGGACACATTCCTTGAAAAACACATTTTACCGAAACGGATATAAGAAAAAACAAAAAATCTCAATGGGCCAATTTCTATTAAAAAGCTCAAATCCAGAATTTAAAACCTTCCCACCTGCCACCGTTCATTCCCCAACTCAAACCCTGCACCATCCCCAAAAGACTCTAGACCCAAATGGCTTCACTGGTAGAATTCTAACAAAGATTTAAGATAGAATGGGTACCAATTTTATACAAACCCTTCTAGAGAATAGAATTGGCTTGCATAACCTTGCTCCAAAACCCAAAAGACATAAGAAGGAAAATTATAGGCAAACATGTCTTTGTTAACATAGAAAAAAAATCCAAAACAAAACACTGACAAATTTAATCCAGCAATATATAAAAAAGCTAGTGAAAATTTCAGGGAGATAGCATCTGTTTGTCAGACTGGGAAGACTAGGAATCTTGACTACAAATCACACTAAGATATTCTCACATAGAAAAGCAGTATTGTCCCTAAGGAAAAATTAGATACCCTTAATAGCATTAAGGAATAAGGGGAGCAGGGCTGCAAAAATAAAAGCCACATATGTAAGGGAAGGTTACAGGCAGATGGCAGGCACTCTATACATTCCAATCCATTCACTTGCTCCAGGAATATAAGTACACTCTTTACATGAGTGATGAGGAGTTACAGAGAAGAGAGCCTAGAGCAAATTTTCCAATTAACCAATAGGAACAAAGGCATCCCCCACTTTCTAACACCAGCTTCTCAAACAGAAGTAAAATATGACCTGTGAAACATTACATCAGTTTCCTTTCTACCCATGTCAGTATTCCATGCTTTGGCTGCCTCAATCAAATTTTTCCACCAGAAGAGTCACGCTTTGGCTCTAATCCATCTGGGAAAATTACTACATAACTCAGAAAAACAGATAAGCCATAAATTAATTATACATTCTTTGTGGTTTGTAAATTTACAGTTTACAGCTAGCATCTAAATTCCAGAAGACATTTCTTTGGTTTTCCTGGTTTTTTTTCGTTGTTCAAACAACCTTATTAATTGGTCACAAAGTCACGTTTGAATTTTTTTAAGCTGTACTCTCAAAAATAAATGGACCTAGAACAAAAAGGATTTAAGTTAAAAGGAAGACTGACAATTAAGTACTCTTTAAATTTTACAAGTTTTATCCAGTTCCGACATCTGGTCCACTTAAGGGTTCACTGCTCAAGGGATTTCCAAACAAGTTTCAGTAATTTTCTGCTAAATGTCAGCCCTGACTGAGAAGCAAAGTGGCAGATTCAAATTCCAAGAAGCAAAGAGTCTGTGAACTGACAGTAACTTCACATTATCAGAGGCTGAAATAAAACAAACATGAAGCATGGAAAGGCATTCCTATAGGGTGGCAGGCAGTGATTATCTCCAAGTTTTTAAAAGAAAGCCTACCACATGTTTACCTAATGTGCTGGCAATTAAAAGTAAGGAAGAGATGTCTGGGGAACACCAAATAAGGTCTCATCACCTCATATCTAGATTAATACTATGTTTTCTAGTTGATTTCATTCCAGTGAGGCACATGCCCCAAATCCATCTGAAAATCTAAATCTTACTCAGCCATTTTCAGTGTGTCATTCCTCTGCTATAAACCCAACCATAGTTCCCTATTACCTATCAACAAAAATTTAAACTAAACTCCAGCTGTCAGGACCACAATGATTTGACCTAATCAATTGCTTCTGGAGATGAGAATCGTGGTTAAATATGGCTACAAAATTCTATGCAGTTCTTCCCTCTATTCCCTAAATACAGAGTGCCCCTTTCACATGCATACACTAACAGAATGTGGCAGAAATGGCACTGTGTGACTTTTCATACTTGGCCTCAAAAGGACTTGCAGTTTCTGCTCTTGCCCTCTTGAAACACTACTATGTAAGAAACCTGGGTTGTCCTGCTGGAGAAAACACATGAAAGGGAAATAAATGATGGTCCCAGCTAATCATCAAACATGTGAGTGAGGTCATATGGACTGCCTTACTATCTTACAGCAGCCACAAAAGTGACCCCAAACTAGAAAAACAATCCAGTTGAGGACAATATAAATTAAATAATCAAGAAAAAAATTTTTTTTTGTTTTAAGCCACAGAGTTTTTACTTTATCATATAGGCATATATATTTAAAATTTTATAGCTAAACCCAATTTTTAAAAAGAGTGCAGTAACAAGAAAACAAATTTTAATAAGAAAACTCAATTTTGGGGTGCCTGGGTGGCTCAGTGGGTTAAGCCTCTGCCTTCAACTCAGATCATGATCCCAGGGTCCTGGGATCGAGCCCTGCATTGGGCTCTCTGCTCAGCAGGGAGTTTGCTTCCCCCCCTCCCCCGCCCCAGTCTCTGCCTACTTATGATCTCTCTGTCAAATAAATAAATAAAATCTTAAAAAAAAAATAAAAGCAAATTCAATTTTTAAAAATAGGTGACAGGGTGCCTGGGTGGCTTCGCTGGTTAAGTGTCTGCCTTCAGTTCAGGTCATGATCCTGGGGTCCTGGCATCGAGCTCTGCATTGGGCTTCCTGCTCTGCAGGGAGCTGCTTTCTCTTTCTCCCTTTGTCCCTCCCCTTGCTCATGCTCATGTTCTCTCTCTGACACTCTCTCTCAAATAAATAAAAAATAATAAAATAAAATAGGTAACAAATGTGTACAGACACCTCACTAAAGAATGGCAAATAAGGACATGAAAAGAAGTGTTCAACATCATTAATCATTATGGAAACGCAAACTGAAACTACAGCGAGATAAGACTATGTATCTGTTAAAATAGCTAAAATAAAAATAACTTATAATAGGAAATACTAGCAAGAGTGAGAGCAACTGGAACTCTCAAGCTTTGCTGGTGGAAATGCAAAATGATATAGGAACATTGGAAAACATTGGAGCATCTGCAACTTCTTTAAAAAATTAAACATACACTAAAACGACCTAGCAATCCCCCTCTTAGATATTTACCCAAGAGAAATAAAAACTTAAATCGCACAAAAACCTACAAAGCAAATGCTATAATGGCTTTGTTCATAATTGCCAAAAACCAGAAACAACCCTAATGTGTTTCAACTGGTCAATATGTTTAAAAAAAAAAAAAAAAGACAACAACACTGTGATATGACCATACTATGAAACACTACTAAACAACACTGTGATATGACCATACTATGAAACACTACTAAGTATTAAAAAAGAATTAATGGGAAAAGGAAAAAGAAAAAAAAGCTACCAACCCATACAACAGTGTTAATGAATCTCAAGTACATTATAAATGAAAAAAGCCAGATTCAAGAGGCTATATGCCACATTATTCTACTTAAATGACATTTTATAACAGAATAAAATACAGGACAGAAAACAAATCAGTACCAGGGACAGAAGATAAGGACAAAATCTCACTACAAAAGGGCACAAAAGAATTCTGGTGGGAGGTAAAATTCTTATATAATTTGACTGTGGTGGTAGTTACATGACTGTAAGCATCTGCCAAAATTCAGAGACCTATATGCTGAAAAAGTGAATTTTACTGTATAGCAATTATTCATCAATAATCAGAATTAAACACACACACAGAACAACCTCCCAAATATTCATTGTACTTAAATATTTGTATCCCTCAGAATAATGATTATTTTTCTAAATGTGTAGTATAATCAATAAAATTAGCAAATTCTAACTGGAGGATTGGTGGCTTTTAAAACTATTGTCCTAACTCTTAAACACTGTAATTTCAAGCTTCTTTCCAAATTCAATCCATATGCCTCATCTCAAAGAAATGGCCTAATTTTACAGACATATGAATTACTCCCTTTTAGTCTAGCTTATGAACACATTTTCTTCTGAGAAAAAGACTTAGCAAATTGGGTACAAAATGTTACAGTGAGAGGGAAAAATCACCAATGCCTTAGCACCTCTACTATTCTTCCTTTTATGCTGGGGGATCTAAATGTAATCCCTTTGGCTAAAACACAAATAGCCCTACCGGTAAAGTTGATGGAAAGGCCTGAGGAGGTTTTCTTTCCTAATGAGGGAAAAGAATTACTTATTTATTTTCCTAAAATTATCTATGTACAAAAATGGACTCAAGTCTGTTTTCAGATTGTATTTACAGTATTTCAGCATGACATACTGTCTCAGCTCTTAAAGTTGTCTTTACATTTGAGTGCAGTAGTTCAGAATTTAATTTCAACACAAAAGAATACAAAGAAAGTGACTTAAGAGACCCAAAAATTATTCTGCAGAATAAACAACTATTATTAAAGACATGCTTTCTTTGATACAATAAAAACAAGACACTTGGCAGTCAGAAATAAGTCGAATGAAGTCTCAGTATTGAAGTTGGAATGAGGAGAAAATAATAAATAATTTATGAGCCTGAATTGTTAAAAAGCAAAATCTTTCCCAAGGAGCAAAAATCCCAGGATGTAGAACAAGATTTTACTATAATTAAAGCACACTCCAAAAACAACTAGCACAGCAGCCACTCTTGATGATCTCTTACAGGAGACTTATAGTTGATATTTCTGAATCATTGACTTCTCTCTCGTTTCTCTTCACAGAGGCAATATACCTCATCAAAGTCTGGGGCTTTTGAGTCATATTGCCAGGATACAAAGTAAGCTCCACCACTTGTAAAAGTATAACCTTGGGAAAAATTAAATTTCTTAATATTCCTTTGATTCCTCATCTGTAAAATCATTTAGGAAAACAGTACCAGCAACTCATAAGGAAATTTATGAAATTCAATGAGATAATCCATGCAAAGCCCTTGGCACAGTACCTGGCATATGATAAACTCTCCATCAGTGACAGCTATTACACTACCTCTAAACTATCAATCTTTGAATCTCATAACAAATCATCGAGTGAGACTTAAATGAAAGACCAACTTTCTCCATGATACTCCCAAGCTCCCACCCAAAAGGAAATAACATGATATATAAATTTAAGAAATTATCTGTCCACTTTCCAATCCCTGGTTACCTTATATTTTATCACATTGTACTACTACAAATGACAGGAATAATTTTTGATTCATTGTATAAAATTCTTAACACCTAGCTTTGTCTTTCATAGGACATAAAAGGGCCAAAATAATATTATGGTGAAGAAAGAAGTTGAGAGAAAGAAGTTCTAAAGAAAGAGTGCAAGGGCAGTGGTGGCAGGGAGGTGAGGGAATGAGAGAAGCAGAGAAGTCTTCTCTAAAGCCTCAAGAGTATGTGACACTGTCAACTATATTCTTCCTTCAGAGAATGCTCCTCAGCTTCCACAATCAAGCACTGTCCCTCTCTCCTTTCCCATCTATTCCAAATGCCCAAAGCACAACAGGATGTTTTCATTTCTACTCCTTCATTTGTTACTCAAAAAGAAATGAACTCTGTGCTCTTTTTCTCTATACTACTTCCCTTAGGGTCAATTACTACCTCTAGAGTAATGACAACTCTTTACCTCAAATCTTCAAACTCTAGCTTGAGAAACAGCAAGCACTAAATAGTATAATTACCTTCATATATAAAGCAGAGAAATTAGAATTTAAGAATTATTTTTTCCCTGAAAATATAAGATTTTATTTTTCAAATCAGTTGATGCCTTCTAACATATACGTCACATTTTTTAACAGATTAGAAGTAGCAACAGCAACAATTTCCTAGATTCCAGATCCCGCTGTTTTAGCAATGAATTTTTGTTTCTCCATTTCAGTAAGTTATAGACTAACTCAGCCTCTCAAGTATTATAAATGTCTTTGTTATTGTCCATACAATAAAAATTTTAATATCTGCTAATTTAAATCATAAAGAATTTATATTTAATGTATCAAAATTATCAAAACGCTGAAGATAACTATAAATGAAATATAAAAACAAATTAAATGGCATGTTTTTTCTATACTAAAATTCATATGTAAAATAAGATTTGACCCTCGAAAAATTCTCTATGTTAAATATACAGAGATATCATTGGTATAAGAAGTATGTCACTAAAATATTTAAATGTCTGCAAAAATAGCAGTTTAAAGAAATCATTAAGTATTTTTTATTAGATGCATGAAGGCCTGCAACTAAAAACAAAGTTACAGGTCTCTTCCTTCAGTTTTTTAGAACCTACCGGAGAGATTCAGCCATTCGCCTCAAGTCTTCATTTTGCTGTTTTAAGCGTTCAAGCTTTGCCAGAATCTTGGACAGTTCTCGGCTAGAGTGATCAGGGTGGTCATTATCTCGTACCAAGTGACCACCTATATAAAATAGCAAGGTCCCCCAGGCAAAAAGAATGAGCATAATCCAACGCCAGGAACCAGTCCATGGCCGCATTTTCAGATTTTCAACTCACTCCCCTGGCTTCCTGGAGCTCAAAGAATTGAAAACATCATAACTCTGTTTCTAGCTAGTGCAAAAATGGTTGCCTTCTGTTGTTTCAACACATGATGCTTCAGACAAACTCGTTGTCTCTGGCAGTCCTGTAGTGAATCTTTCAAAGAGATCTTCCTGGTGCTATGAGTAGGAAGCTTTATTGTCCTGTGCTTCATGGACTCTACATGCTGTGGAAAGAGTAAGAAATGTATTTAAATTATTTAGGATACGCAAAGTAGCATATGCTGAGATTCATGGAGTTAAAGGAAACATTGGTTTTGACTGGTCAATAGGCTGGCAAATAATCTAACAACCTAATAATAAGTAAAAAAGCAAAAGCTTTTACATTTGCATGTTAAATCACCCGTGTATACCAGGGTTCCACCAGACAAATTAATTAGCTCTAAGCTTGGAAGTCCTCTAAGTGCCATCATCACTTTTCCTTCTTACATCATTGTGCAAATGATAATACATGGAGATTAAAAGATTGTATCTTTGAATAAGCAATCAAAACCAAACAAACTATATACATATTTGATCCAATGTTTCCATTATCTCAAGCAGAACATGTTCTCATTCTCATAAGATCTCAGTTCTATCTCCCTCCATCTCACTGCTCAGCTGCCATGATACTACTACTTAACTCTGTAGGTGACAGGCAAATTGTCACTGATAAAATTCTAAAAGTGACATGTGTATTAGCTAAGCAAAGGTTACGGCATCCATTAAGCAGCTGGTAACTACTCCAAATATCACAAGCAAAGGTTCTTATAGATTAGGCTAGATTATCCCTTCCTTGAATTTATTTAAAAAATACCAATAACTGCAACATAAGTCTATACCAGTTATATCTTAGTCACTGTGCATCTTAAGTTACACATGCAAATGTTTTCTCAGGCTAGGCTGTGGGTTTCATTTGTCACCTCAGCACCAGGCTTAAAATTCCCTTTAGAAACAAAACAGGTTTTTCTGCAAAGAAAAAAATTGTAGGCAAAGATGTAATTTTAATGCCATTTGATAGTTCCGGAACTATGTAAGAGAAGTTGTATCTCCAGGCACAGAGTTCCTTGCAAAAAAAGAGAAAAGATAAGAAATAGTTTCTATATGGAAGACTGAATGTGATGAGCATTTGAGCATTAATTAAGCAGTTATTAAAGATTAGACAGAAAAGTTGGAGAAAAGGCCTCAAAAATTAGTACAGAGCTGTTATTTTCCTATTTTTGAACCTCAGATCTCACCTGTTTTTAAGTGCCCAAGTATTCAAAGAAAAGGAAATCTCTTCAAACAAGTGTTCTCTTTCCTTCCTATTCCTATGCTATTTTCTTCATTGTTATTGGTTTACACTAGTTAAAACACACAATGAAAAGAATTGCATTCACTGAGAATTGTTTGAAAACCAACTAAAAAGGCAATAATCCAAAAGAAAACTTGGCATTTTGTCTGTTGTTTTAATAACTATGCTTAAGCCTATTGAGAACATTCTTGTTAGTGACTCCACTGCTCATTCTTGTCCCTCTCAAAATCCTTGCCCAAAACCCTGTTCCTCTAATCTCAGGTAACCTCCTCTATTCAATAAAACATAAGAATTAAGGACTATTCAACATTTCAGGGTCAAAGACCAGTCATAAGATGTCATATATGGGAAAAGCAGATATTCAGGGCTTCCTGGTTAAAAAAGCAAATTAAATAAATAAATACATAAATACATAAATCCAGTCTAACGGCCTAAGGGGTGGACTTAATTCAGTAACTCAACAAAAGAAGCTTAGCTATTAACATTTAAGTTAATACCGTCTGTGACAATATATATAACATTGTAAATTGCTGTTATAACATATGCAAAAAAAACCCTATAAAATAGTCTAGTTAATTCTAAGCTATACCAGTAAGATATTAAATTTTTAAAGAAAGATTTTATTTATTTATTTGAGAGAGAGCGTGCACACACATGGGAGTGGAGGGTGGGAGAAGGGAAAGGGAGAAAATCCCAAGCAGACTCCCTGCTGAGTGCAGACTCCCTGCTGAGTGCAGACTCCATGCTGAGTACAGACTCATGCAGGGCTTGATCTCAGGACCCTGAGATCATGATCGGAGCTGAAACCAAGAGCTGGATGCTCAAATGACTAAGTCACCCAGGTGCCCCAAGATTTTAAATTTTTTAATCTTTGCCTTCATAGTAACAGTTAACTTAGAAAGATAACTGTGATAAACAAAAGAAAAGACAGCGTTCTAAAAAAGAATCATTTAAATAAAAAAAAATTTACTGCAACATTTTATTAAAATTATAATACTCAAAGCCAGCAAAAATATAACTCAACTCAAACAGAAACAAAAGTCTAAAGAAACATAAAGTTGTTATACAAAATACTTTAAATTGTTATAAACTACCATCAGAAATAACGAAAATATTAAATTACTACATATTACGGGAGTTGTAAAAATACACTGAAAATTATTATAGGAGCAAAACCTTGTCATTTTCTTAATTAACAGCAGCAGCCCATTATTTGAACCATGCCTGTCAAAATGTAAACTCTATGACTTTTATCCATTTTGTTCACTGATGTATCCCAACATTTAGAGTAGTGCTTGGTGCTTAGTAGGTACTAGAAACATTTTTGAATAAATAAATAAATAAGAGAACATAATGATGTACATAATTCATGTACATCAGCTTCAACTGCATTTTATGCCCCACTTAAGAAAGCAAATCTGAATGCAGAAAGTAAGAGAGTACTATTACTATAAGGAAATGGTTAAAAAATAAAGTCATCCATAAGCTTTAGGATTTACTATTGTCAACACATACCTTACAATATACTCTCAAATAATTAAAATAAACTGGTCTAAAAGACCATAATACCAACTTATGGTACCCTTCAACCATAAGAAAATAATTTCTCTTTGTCTTATTTTCCTCATCTAAAAGATTCATTTTGCAAAGACAATGGGATGACTGAAGAAAGTATGTACAGATCTTGATATGAAAACCACTCAATTTACCTGTGAAAAAATTTATTAGAGAAAATATTTCAAATTTATTAGTAAAAATATTTCAACATTAACTACATGAACTAATTTCTAACTAAAATTTATACAGCAGTGTTTGCTGAGATTTCTTCTAGGAGTGGGCTGTTTTCTTTTTAAGAATTTATAAACTCATTCCTGTTTGAGATTCACATACCACCTTTCATCAGCAGAATACATATATATGTATATATATGTATATACGTATACATGCATGTATATATTGCAGAATATTAAATGGATTGACATGTGGCAGGCTTTCTTCCACAAATTTAATTAGTGATACCACTTTTTTTAGGGTAGTGGGTATTTAAATGGTTTTTGGTTTTGTTCTTTGTATTTACAGAGAATCTTTGGGTTATATTTGCTTAATGTCTCTGAAATATAAAATATATATAATTTTTCAAAGTAATTTCTTGAATCTGAAAGCTAAAGTATATAATCAGTAAAACTGAGAGCTTTAATAAAGTTACTGTGAGGCTTAAATGGTGTTAATATATAATGTACTTATATTGCTTGGCACGTAAGAGGTGCTCAATAAAAGGTCATAGTATTTTAATGTTAATAAGATATGGAGATTTAAAATATAAATATAGAATAGGCAAAGCCTGGACTAGAATCTTTGCTCTGCTACATCACAGCAAGGTAACCATACTCAAGTTCAATTTCTTTATCTGTAAAATGGATATAATACATACTACCTTTCCCATA